>NW_003302549.1:2627899-3132570 GCF_000004255.2 Arabidopsis lyrata subsp. lyrata
TGCTGGGACGAAAGAATGAGTAACGAGATGGTTTTCTAGTTTTGAAATAATAATTTTTTTAGTATTCTACTGAAATATGTGATATATTTGTTTGTTAAAATTGCAGCTCTATGTATAGTCCATTGGATAAGATCTGAATAACACATCTTTGCATGTGATTATGAGGATGATGGTGACTGTGGCTAGACTGAAATTTGAACATACAACATAGTACTGTTTAGTGATCGATATAGATCGAAAACAAAATCCTTATAGATCTATAGCTATTTGCTGCCTATGGCCTACTACCTTTTTTTCTCTTATCTTATTTGATTGTGGTAGATATATGTTCTTCGCATTTAGACCTAAAATAGTTCTTTGACATAGATGGTTTAGTGTTTTGGAAGAGAAGAGTTGCATATAGAAATCGAACGAAACATATATATTTGGCTCATATGTAAAATGTCATCAACGCGTGAGTGATTTAGACAAATTTTGTGTTTATCTTTAAATATAATGAGTATTTGTAAAACTAACGTTTCATTAGTAAATTATTTATTTTACACGATTTTGTTAAAATGAGACCATTTTAATTTACTATAGATTTTTACTGAAAATAAATCATGCAGTAGTTAAGTACATACTATAAACTATGTCTATGTTATATGATTTCCAGATTTTCTTAGAAAAATGATAAAACATTACCCAAAATTTATTAAAATATTTCACTAATAATAAATATCTGAACCAAAGCTCAATATAATATTTTAATTGAAACATAAAGTTGGTTCAGATATTTATTATTAGTGAAATATTTTAATAGATTTTCGCGACTCTATATATTAAAGTGTCATATATATATCTAATAGTTTTTTCACATTATATATATTTTAGTAAAATATGAAATTTTCAAAAAAAATTATAGAAGATGGAGACAGTACGTAGAGATATAAAAGACTGAAATCTATGAAACAAACAATATTACAAAAGAATACCAGAAAAGGAAAGAAAACCAACGAAAGAGGCATGCAATGGCGGTGAAGACACAACAACAAAGAGTTTTTTTTTTTTTTTTTTACAAAGAGTTCTTCACATTATATTGTTTCTTACTCTTTCTTTTCCATTCTTGAGTGAAAGGATGTTCAATAATTAGTGAGTTCGGAGTGTCGGAGAATGCAAAGATTATAATTCTCAACAAATGTCTATTTAAACATATAAATTTTAAATATTAATTTTTTAAAACGTATAAATAATATATACATTTAAGATTTTGAATCATATATAGTATTCAGAGTTTGCCTAAATATGGTACCGCTTTTGCGGCATGCATTGAAACAGTTGGTAGATTCTAAACTTTTAAGGAATCATATATATATACATGAGGAAAAAAAAAAAAAAAAAAAATATATATATATATATATATATACATGAGGATAGCTAATACTTTAATTGGTGGATTCACAAATATTTATGAGTTTCATCTTAAATATAATTTTTTGGTGTACAGTCTTATATTGTTTGAAAATCTTAAGTTAGCAACAAATAATAATGAGAAAATGTGATAGATTCATTAATAAAATTAAGATAGAAGATAATATTTTAATTCTTAAAGTTAGAGAAAAAAATACAAATTATATCATAATATGTATTTAAGATACTACATATCCATTATTTATGTCAATTACTATTCAATATGTGATAAAATCCTTTGATATTTATAACAATGAATTACTACTCCTAAAGCAACAAACCTTCCTCCCTATAAAGTAGATAAAGCCACAAAGTCTACACATGCATCTCCGTTCAAGCTAAAACAAATTTAGTTCATTTGAAAGATAAATATGATTCAATTCAAGACTATAGTTATTCAAGTCAAGAGAGTAGTCGATAAAAAGATATCGCGTTTAAGACACATAATCAACGTACGAAAGGGTCACTTTGCGGTATATGTTGGTGTAGACGAGGAAGAGACGAAGAGATTTGTGGTTCCAATATCTTACTTAAACCATCCTTTGTTCCAAGCCTTGTTGCTTCAAGCCGAAGATGAGTTCGGCACAGATCATAAGAGGAAATCCCTCACAATCCCTTGTGCTAAAGATGTCTTTATTGACATCACTTCTCGTCTGAAGCGTAGTAAATTTATTAGAACTGAAAGTAATTAATTGGTCTTAAGTATTAGTATTGTTCTATTGTTTGGTTTGATTATCCGTTTGGTAAGGCCGTTTATTGTTTTATGTAATAGAGGGGGCTTAGGCAACAGTAAAATCAAAACCAAAACGTATAAAGGAAAAAATTGCATAATTGGCTGGGAAATTTGTCTTTTACCAATATTATACAAAGATTTAGTTCTTTCTAAATTGTTTCCAGAAAAACTGTGGACATAAAATCTAAAACTTTTTATTAAATATAAAAAAAGTTCAACAGTTTTACATAACCTTTTATCCATAAATTTCAAAATTTACTATCGATAATATCTATGTAATTTTATTTTTTTTGTGTGTGTATAGTATATAATATGATGTTTGAGGCATATATATTTGTGGATACAATTCTTACTATGCTAATGAGATTTCACATCCAAAGGCTATAACTGTTAATGGACAAAAAGAATCATAGATTAATTTTTCAGAAAGTGAATTCTTTACAAATGGAATGGTTAAAAAGAACTCACACGATCATTTTTGATCAAAATTTGAAAGAGACTCACTTAGTATCTCAGTCTCGAGTTATTTTCTCTCCACTTAAATACATTTTAAGAGAAACACAGAGATTTGTATAAAGAAACCTAATGAATATTGTGATGATCAGTGAGCTAGCTCCCTTATCATGAACCACTTAGAATCGAAGCTAGAGCAGTGAAGTAATCTTCAGTGCAAGGGATGGTGAGACCTCCCATGGGATGGTCAAACCCGAACTCTTCTTCCGCAAGGTTCAACAAACCTTGGAACAGTGGATGGTTTAGATACGATATAGGTATCACAAATCTCTTCATTTGATAAGTCTCCCCAACATAGACGGCCACATGACCCTTTGGGACATTATTAGTACCCGACGTAGCCAAGAGACTTGCGATTCTTGCCGATAAGCTTCTTTGAAGCTTTTGCTTTGCTTGAGATAGTCCGATCAATTGGATACCCATCTTTGAGGATCAATGCAAGTGACTAAAAAGGGAGATTTTGAAAAAACTTTTTAGGTGATGATCAAATTTGACGAAGAATGTTGAATGTCTTGGGCTTCTAGTGGAATGGATTATGTTTGTTAGCAAGTTTCTCTAAGTTTTTAAAGTATATATAGGGAATCAAAAGAAAATTTGACCGCAAGTTATTGAAGAGTGTAAAAGTTTGAGAAACATATCAGGTGGAGCTAATGGATGAAGTTCACATGCTTATGCCTTGTCCTTTTAGAAACCACTTTGTTTTTCTTTCATTTTCGTGAAACATGTTTGTAAGACCCTACCATTCCTAATATGAATTATAAGACCCTACCATCTCTTATATGAATAAAACCAAAAGTAGAAACATGTTAACACATCAACTTGTAAGAAATTATTACTTTCGATAAAGACGTTACACATTCCATATATATGTTAAAATATGTTTCGGGAATTGGATATATATATACATTGCTTTGTTAGATACGAAGCCTGAGTGATTTGACGTAACATATTAAGCAAACTGTTTCACATTAAGACTTTTTTTGTGGGTAAGGTATAAATGATCAATTATATCCCCAATACTTTCAAAAGGCCACATGCACGAGGTAGAGAATATATCATACAGGAAACATCGGATCATCCCATCGCTTCTCTATACAAGATTAAATCCAATCCACAACGCAGATTACTATTAGATTTAACTAAACTTGGTTCCTGTCAAAGTAGAGAATTGAATAATATTCAGTTTATCTTTATTAAACATTCAGGTCAAGTATTTATACAAGAGAGGAAGCCCTAAACTAACAACTTGGGGATCAAGCTAAGAAGATATACAAGAGATATAGTAATATCTATAATAATAGGAAATTATCCTTAATACCCCCCTTCAAGTTGGAGCATGTAAGTTTCGAATGCCCAACTTGAGAAGAAATGCATCAAATTCCTTGCGTCCCAAAGCCTTCGTAAGAATATCCGCAAGTTGTTCCGTTGTATCCACATGAATTGGTTTGACGGCGCCCCGAAGAACTTCATCACGGACAAAATGACAATCACGTTCAATGTGTTTTGTACGTTCGTGGAAAACCGGATTGGAACTGATATGAATGGCTGCCTTGCTATCACACCTAATCGTCATTGGTTCTTGATGATCAAAACCAAGATCTTGAAGTAGTTCCTTGAGCCATTTGAGTTCCTTAGTAACAGCATTCATAGCCCGATATTCAGCCTCCGCCGATGACATAGAGACAACATCTTGCTTTTTAGTTTTCCACGAAATAGGAGAAGATCCGAGCTGAACAAACCAACTCGACAAAGAGCGTCGTGACAAAGGGCAAGTGGAAAAATCTGAGTCACACCAACCGGTTAAATGAAGAGGAGAATCTGCTCGGAGAAGGATACCTTGTCCAAGAGTGCCTTTAAGATACCGTACAACTTTCAACGCCGCAAGCCAATGTTCTTCACGTGGAGATTGCATGAATTGAGAGAGGACGTGAACAGCATACGTTAGATCAGGCCGTGTAGCGAGAAGATACACAAGACGTCCTACAAGACGCCGGTATGTGTGTGAATCGGCGAGCAGGGCTCCACTCGCGAGAGAGAGACGATGATTTTGATCAACCGGAGAACCCGCCGGTTTGCACCCAAGAAGACCCGCCTCAACAACAATCTCAGTGGCGTATTTGCGTTGACATAAATAAAATCCCGACGAGTTCCTAGCCACCTCAATCCCCAAGAAGTATTTCAAAAATCCAAGATCCTTCATATGAAAGCATGTAGACAAATAATTCTTAAATGTCTTGATTTCCTCTTGAGAATTTCCTGAAATTATCAAATCGTCCACATATACCAAAATGCGTAAAGTAATTCCCTTCTTGGAATAAACAAATAAAGAGTAGTCGGATTTGGTTTGTGAAAAACCATATTTAAGAAGAGACTCCACAAGTTTTGCAAACCAACACCGAGGAGCTTGTTTCAAACCATATAGAGACTTGCGTAGACGACAAACACGAGTCTCATTAGGAGAAGAGAAACCTTGTGGAATTTTCATGTAAACTTCCTCATTGAGATCGCCATGAAGAAAGGCATTGTGCACATCCATTTGATGGACTTCATGATTCTTCTTAGCCGCATAATCAAGAAACATGCGAACCGTAGTCATCTTAGCTACTGGTGAAAACGTCTCCGTATAATCAATACCTTCCTCTTGATGATTGCCAAGAACAACAAGACAAGCTTTATGTCTTTCAATAGACCCATCCGATCGAAGCTTAATCGTAAACACCCACTTACTTCCAAGTGCTTTCTTATTCGGAGGCAACTCCTCAAGATCCCAAGTGTGGTTTCGTTGTAATGCATCTACCTCAGATCCCATTGCATTTTTCCAAACCTCGTATTTCATGGCTTCATTAAAGGAACGCGGTTCCACATGAGTAGTGAGGGCTGCCAAGTAAACCTGATGACTAGCAGAAAATTTCTCATAAGTGAGATAATTAGAGATAGGATATAACAAACCTGAGGCTGGCGAAAGAGAGGGTGACGATGAAGAGAGAGAGGGAGGAGTAATGGACGCTGTACCAACCACATAATCATGAAGGCGAACATTTGGAAACTTTGGTCTCTTGCCTTGACCCAACTCTTCAACTAACTGTGCGTCATTACTAACGTGAGTATCCGTAGGAATTTCTGTCCCCATACCCGTGTCTTGTTCCGGTGTTGTGTCTTTACACGGAGGAGTGTCATGTATAGTTGCAGAATTATCAGTTTCTGGAAGCAGCGGACTAGGATCATCATCGGGAGTAAAGACTCCAAGCACCGGTGAAGATATAGAAGAATTCGACGGAGGAGACGTGGTGGACAAAGAGGGCAGAAACTCATTTTCGAGAAGCCGAACATCACGAGAGACAAAGAACACCTTACGGTCCAAATCATACAGTTTCCATCCTTTCTTGCCATAAGGATAGCCTAGAAAAATACAACGCCGACTTCGTGAAGCAAATTTATCTCCCTTATGGTCAATATTATGGGCATAGGCTATACACCCAAAAACACGTAAGTGTTTATACGAGGGAACATGTCCATAAAGCTTTTCAAACGGAGACACACCATTAAGTAGCTGTGAAGGAGTACGATTAATAAGATATCCCGCCGTGAGAATACATTCACCCCAATATTCTATCGGTAGATTAGCTTGAAATCGCAAAGCACGAGCAACATTGAGAATGTGACGGTGTTTGCGCTCTACTCGACCATTCTGTTGCGGAGTATGAACACACGAGGTCTCATGAGTAATGCCTTGTGTACGGAAAAATTGAGAAAGACAGAGAAATTCACTCCCATTGTCACTTCGTATAGATTTCACTTTCTTGGAAAACTGTCTTTCGATTAAGGCCAAGAAATCGTGGATGTACGTTGATACTTGGGTCTTATCAGCCAGCAAATATATCCAAACAGCCCGGGAGTGATCATCAACAATAGTAAAAAAATAACGCGATCCGCAAAATGCCGTAGTCCGATACGGTCCCCATAAATCAAGATGAATGAGATCAAAAACTTCTTTTGAATTACTAAAACTTTCTGGAAAAGGTTGTCGAGTTTGTTTTGCTCGTAAACAAACATCACAATTCGTAAATAAAAACTCTTTACTATTATTAGAAACACCACGAACTGTAGGAATCATGCCGGTAACACGGGAAGATGGATGTCCGAGACGGTGATGCCACAAAACAAAATCGTCCTTAACACTAGTGTGCAAAGCTGTCATACTCTCAATCCCACGAAACCGGTACAGCCCCTCTCCCTCTCTTTCACCCGACCCAATCACCATCCTCGAAGTGCGGTCCTGCAAAATCATAAGTTTATCGGTTACTTGTCCCACAAGAAAGTGATCGGTAACGAGCTGTCCAAACGAGATCAAGTTGATATGAAATCCGGGAACTAAATAAACATTGATGATAGAGAGTTGAGAAGTTAATCGAACTGTCCCCTGTTTCGTAGCTATAGCATCTGCACCAGTAGGAAGTAAAACCGATACCGGAGCAATGTCACGAGTATTCTCCAAGAAATCGGAACGGCCAGTCATGTGATGCGTGGCTCCGGTATCTAGAATCCAAGAAAGATCATTATTCTTACCACTTAGTTTGTCAGATGCTTTGCCAGAGTTGATCACCGTTTGAACAAGTTTCCATTGATCGTCAGTTAGTCCCAACAAGCCTTGTCTATCAGCGTCCGTGATCTCAGAAGAACCAATGGTTGCGGAATTAGCGTTGACAATCTGAGTGAGATTAGCACGTGGAGTGTTGCCACGACCACGTCCTGTAGAGTACCCATTCGAGCTGCGAGAATCAGTTCTGTTTCGTGGTCTATCGCCCCACCAGTCGGGATAGCCCACCACTTTGAAACACGAAGATGCTTCGTGACCCATACGTCCACATCCGGAGCATTTGCGAGAAGGATCACGGTTCCCTGGTTCAAAACGAGAAGAGCCTGTGAAGCTGGGGCTCTGTTTTGACACATCACGTGTAAAAACAGTATTCAGAAATTGAGAAGAGCTTAAACCAGAGACCCGAGAAGCAAATCCCATGACAGCTACCTCCGATGTGGCATTAGCGCGGATTGTCTCATTCTGGGAAATTGTTTGATACACTGTATCTAAATCAGGAAGAGGAGTAATGGCGCAAATTTGTGAACGGATCGCACCATGAGAGGATTCATCAAGTCCAGAAAGAAAGTCGTGAACTCGGAGAGTCTCAAGTTCTTTGTCACGAGCTGTGTTGAGGTCGCATTCACACTTGCCGCAGCTGCATCGTTTTGAGTTCATACATTCAGAAATCCCATCCCACAGCTTGGTTAATCTTCCAAAGTATTCATCAACTGTGGATCCATTCTGTTTGCAGTTGGCTAGTGAGTTGCGAAGCTGCTGTAAGCGAGCACCGCTTTTAACCGAAAATCGTTTCTTGATGATATCCCAGAGGTCTTTGGCAATTTCACGAGAAGAGATTGTGGAACGAATCTTTGGTTCGATTGTTTGCTTGATCCATCCAACAATCAAGTGATTATTAGCCATCCAATCTTCAAGTTCTGGTGCGTCGGATGCTGGCTTCGGGATGCTTCCATCAAGGAAGCCAAACTTCTTACGAGAGCTGAGAGCCATACGAAAGTTCATAGCCCACTCGTCGTAATTCATTCCACTGAGAAGAGGTTGAGAAATCACAGCCCCTGGATTGTCGTTCGAAGTTAAGTCATATGGTGAGATGGTCTTGTGTTTCGGGTTTGTAGTAGCCAAAGCCATCGTGAATCAAAGGGCTCTGTTTTAAAACCGGAAAACAGAGTAGAGATCGAGAAAACAGAGAAGATAAAGCCGAGAGGCTATGATTTTGAAACAGAGAATAAGAAGCCGAGAGGCTTAGAGATTAAAACAGATAAGAAGAAGCCGAGAGGCTTTAAACGTGAGAGTAAGATGCCGAGAGGCAAAAAGGAAGAAGATTCGTGGTTGTGATTTAGAAAAAAAATTCGTGCTCTGATACCATGTCAAAGTAGAGAATTGAATAATATTCAGCTTATCTTTATTAAACATTCAGGTCAAGTATTTATACAAGAGAGGAAGCCCTAAACTAACAACTTGGGGATCAAGCTAAGAAGATATACAAGAGATATAGTAATATCTACAATAATAGGAAATTATCCTTAATAGTTCCACGTTAAGACTTTCCTTAAAACATATGAACATGAGAGAACGGAAACCATTTGGCTACTTGTCTATCACTTGGCATTTTCAGATGTAGAGGATTAAATGTTTCCCATCTAAGAAAACCATGGTCAATAACAAAAAATGATATCTAAGTAACAGTATCCGATCCTAAATTCCTAATCCAAGGCGTTTAACGGTCTTACATATTTCAGACTAATCAACTAATTAAAGCAATGGTCGTCTGAATTCAGAGAAAAATTATAAATCCTGTAAAACAAAAGTAAATGAAAATATACAAAATTCATGAAAGAAAAAAGCACATTTTTTGGCTCAAGCCTCCCTTTAAACAATTATTTCGATGTAGAAAAGTTCTTAAGTTACCATTGTTTAAAAAAAAAAAAAAAAAGTTACCAGTGTTACGATGTAAGTACGACGTACGTATCTATTTATAAATGGGAAAATCCCACAAAAAACTTTCAAAGTTACACCAGCTCCCACTTTAAACCTTAAAAGTTTTGCACTTCCACTTAAATACCTCAAAGTAAAAACTTTAGCAACATAATACCCCAAAATGACTTATATATTTGTGGGCTCACAATATTTAACAGAATTTTTGAATCTGTTAACAGAACACTTAACACCATTAACCTCCGTTTGATTAAATCTGTTTTCTTGGGTATTTTTTTAATCAAAGGTGACTTTATATAATTAAAAGGAATAATTTAAAATTAAAAAGGAAAAAAGAAGAAAATTTTTAAAAATAATAAACGTCATTCATAGATACGGGAAGTTCACGGAACATACATCAAAAGACAGACTTTGTCCCAAAACCCAGAAATTGATAACAAAAACTATGAATCCCAAAACAGAAATTGAAAGACAAAAACATTCAAAGTGGACGTTGAGGGTCATTGTTAGACATATCATACGCCTTGTCGCCAAACACTTGCCGACCTGTGAATGGACTCCAAAATGTTCCAACTCCTCTTGGAATGTTTTCCACCTTTCTTGTCTTTAAAGGCCGTCCACGCTTCTTAGCTTTTGGTTTGTTCGACGAGATTGAAGGATGTGGTGCACTTGAAGTAGGAATTGTAGAACTTGATTGACCGGATTGTAACTGTTGAGAACTTATTGCATCAGAAGTTTGATTGATTATGGTGGCAGTGGTTGGTAATGGTTGAGAGGAAGCAGCTGGATTGGCTCTAGGTTTCCTTGGCTTTGGTTGGCGTAGTGGCTGAACCTGATTCATGCAAATAAAACAGAGAATTTCAAAACCAATTATCAAGCATTTATCAAAATTAGAAAGAAAGAGAAAATACCTCAACTGATGCAAGTTTTCGAGGTCTACCACGTCTGTTTTTTGGTCCCTCCACAACAACTAATTCATTTTTACATCCACTCTTAATATGGCCAGCTTGACCACATCGGCTGCAATGTGGTATCCTCCCATGTCTGGTTGATTTTCCTGCATTTTGGAGTGATTCAAAAGGTTCCTTTTTCCTGTCACGTTTCTTTGGTCGACCTCTTGGCTTGCAAATGTTAGGGATCCCAATAGGAGGTTTCCATGTTTTTGTCCAAAGTTGCTCACCATTGACAGGTTTTATGTTATCCACATATGTGTTCTTTAAGTAAGAGGATTGATAATAATTAGCCACATACTTCTCAGGATCGTCTTGGTTGTCATCTAAAACACATACAGCATGTTTGCATGGTATGCCTATCATTGATAGCAAGACTCAGATTAATACCATCAAAAATCAATGGGACCCTACGTTCTTGGATTCTTCTTTCTTCTCTCACGGCTCTCTCCCTCTCTTGTTCTTTTGTTTTTTTTTTTCTCATGAAACCTAGATCCCAACGATTTGGGGGTTTTACTTTAACCCTTTTATTATTTTTATTATTTCTATTATTTTAGTTATTCCTTTTAGTTTTAAATTATCCCTCTTAATTAAAAAAATCAAGCACATGGCCAATAAATCAAACGGAGTAACTGTTGTTATTTGTTCCGTTAACGGAAATTTTCTTTCCGTTATATATTGTGGGCCCACGAATATATAAGCTATTTTGGGGTATTATGTTGCTAATGTTTTTACCTTGAGGTATTAAAATGGAAGTGTAAAACTTTAAAGGTTTAAAGTGGGAGTTGGTGTCACTTTGAAGGTTTTTTATGGGATTTTCCCATTTATAAATGTCCATAACTAAAATTTATGACAAAATTTCGGATATTTTAATCGATATTTTCATCCACGGAAAAAAGTTAAATCATTTGGGAACAATAGCATCTGCATTTGTTGCAACCACTGTAGATAATGCTTTGCATATATATAGATGAATTGAACATACCCATAGAAAGCAATAACGAAAAAGCTAAGTGAACAAAATCCAAAATTCTTTCAGACAAATGCAACTAATTAATGGTTCTTTGTTTAGTCGTTTCTCATTATCTGCATAAAGACTGTCCCCATATATCTATCACCTCATATGTCATGCTTTCTCTTAAAAGTGGCTAGCTATATTATATATACTCCTAAAATTAAATAAAGTTACTAATTAATTTCATATATAGTTCAATTCCATATGAATAAATAACAACATTTTAATATTCTTTCTAATAATATTTTTTGTTGGTTTCGTTTCAGCCGAAATATAGTCACCGTATCGAACTCGTACAACTTTCGGTGTGAAGAACTCTGTTTTTGTTTTCTTTAATTTAAAACCAGATTTGTGTTTTTTTATTAGTTTATTCTTGAATTACATTAACATCCATTATGTTCTAGAAACAATCAATTCAGTATATCAAGCATATAATTTTTTTATCAAAAAAAAAAGGTAATGACTTTAACTATTCATACGAGCAAGTCTACATGCACCACATGTGACTTAGATGCTTCGACAACTTGCAAATGTTCATGAAAGCTTCCAATAACTCAATTTTTTCTCCAAATTTAAAGAAATTTATACATAATTTAGATTAAAAATAGAAATGAAGAAATGTCCAAGTTTTTTTTGTTATATCCTCTCGTGACCTCTTGACCCTATTGACATAATGGAGGTCAAAAAGGCAAATAAAATTATTGTGCTCCAAAGCTTTATTAATTGGGTGGATTTGAATATGTTAGTGTTTGGCAGCTATGTACAACACGAGGGCTTCATCATCATCAACTCACTGACTCTCTACGTTTGACTGAAAAAAGCTAAATATTATTGGAAGATCTTGTGACGGTCCATTCGTGGATATCCATGTTTCTGCAAATTTCATTTTCGTAGCTTTACATATATCATTTTTTTTTTTTCGGATAATGGCTTCTCATTTGAAATAATTAGAGAGCATGTGATGTGACCCACTAAATTATAGAGGGGGCGTTTGATATATACTGTGTATGACAACTTTTGAAATATAAATCGGCAGATATGGGACTTGTTTTATTTTGTTGGAAGGAAATAGTAACTTTGATAATGCATGCTGCTAGTGCCGAAAATGTAATTACTATTTTATCGTTAATATTTTTTGTATCAAACTGACATTATGCTGTGAATTCGGATGAACTTTAGATAAATTCTTAAAGCGAACTTAAATGAAACTATGTATAAATGCAATTTCATATATTACTTATTGCTAATTAATAAAGATGAGAAAATGACCGTTGCAGAAGTAGATAAATGATTTATCAAAATTACAGTATGTATAAATGCCATTTCATTTTTTGAGAAGTATAGCGTATGCGTGACATTTTGTTTTGATTCTTCCACCCGAAAAAAAAAAAAAAAAGTGTACAAAAGAATGACCTAAATACATTTAAAAAATATATCTTAAAAACAAGGCTTGAATGGACCTACTAACTTTCGGCCCAGACATGTAATTCAATGGCCCAAATATTTAGCCTATTGGACATGACATACAGTCATACACACACCAAAAAAAACCCTTATTATTTTTATTTTGTGAATTTTTATTTTAATAAGGTTTATTTTGTCATTGTCCTTCTTTAAATGGTTCTTTGTTTTTTTTCATAAAGATTTCTTTAATAATTGGAACATGACATACCACATGGTTCTATATACTTCATTTGACAAGAGGAACGCTAGTAATATTTTATGCAAGGGTGTAAAATAAATAATTTTAATAAAAAATAAATAATAGTACGACTTACTTCTATCCAGATATATTTGGATGTGTTCTTCAAAAGTGATTTATTAGTGGTTTTTCCATCTAAAAGCACATCAAAATATGTCAAATAACGTTATTATTTATATAATCTACATTGCACATGTATTCTTTTATTGAGACGATTTTATTCCATAGTATTGTATTCCATAACTTTAAAATGTGATCAGATATTTAATCAATATTTAAGGAATTTTTTCATTTCGTTACAATTTAATATTTCAAATTCTAGTTGTAATAGTGAGGTGTTTTGCTGTCACTAGAAAGGAAAAAAAAAAAAGAAGATATATATTTAAATAATAATTTTTTAAAAATTTCAGTTGATATTTTCAATACGAGTATACGACTAGACAACATCACATCATAAAAAAAAAAGAGAAGCAACGACATATTTTTGACGTACGCCTTCAAAGTACCAACATTAGCTGGATATATAAACACTGATGACGCTTATGCTATGGATGGGTCCGGAACTAGCTGTCCTAATTCATTTCAATCCAATTTAATAAATAATGCTTTTGGTGTTGGTCTTTTGATGAACCCGTATATATTCGCAATGTTAATATTCGTGATCATCGTGACAGGAATATTTGATAAGACGAGGCAGTGGAAAGTAGAGTTTTTAGTAAAAAAAAAGATTCAGTTAGAAAAAGGAAATCTTTTTCACAAAAAAAAAAAGAAAGAAATATTTTTGCATGGTAAGCATGTCTAAGACATATATACAAAATCGAGTTACACATGCCTTTAATTTAGCTTTTAGATGAATATGCTCTAAATATTTGAAAAAATAGGACTATAAAATATAACTCGAATCATTGACCTTTCAAAACATTCAGACCATAACAGTCTATATAAGTTCACTTTAACAAGAAGTAAACCAAAAAAGAAAAAAGAGTTGTAATAAGTTCACTGGTAGTTCAACTCAAACTATATAACTAATAGTGAGTAAGCTGAATCGTATTGTTAACCAATAGTGTAAATTAAAATACATGCACGGTAATGACTATGAATATAAAACTAAACTCAATATGTTTTGTGTGACATGTACTTCAGCAAAATAATGAAATAGTTAGGAAATTTTTTTATCTGATTTTTGAAATTGATTTTCATTTATGGTTTGTAAAGACATTAGTTTCACACAACACATATTAATGACAAAAAGTTATCTACGTAAGAAAGAAAAGGGGCGAAGGAGTAACATGGCGTTCATGTGCTTACACTGACCCTAATGTCACGATCAAACAACATCACCAACGAAGAACGACAACATTCACTGTGGAAAATAAAACTATTCGATTGATTTGATTTACTACCCAATAAAATTTTTAGAAAAATAGACACAAAATATAATAATTAGTAATAAATAAATAACACTATGGTCCCATATGCTCATGGACAACTTGTTTCAATCACGTATTCTCACGATCCTTCCTCTGTCACAGAACATGCAAAGCAACACCTAACAAATAAAATGCATGACTACGTACCTTTACGTCTATTTATTTTTCTTTACTAACCATTTTCCTCCCATCCTTTTGATCGTCGCTTATTATTTTGGGATATAATGTTGTGATTTTAATCGAGATTTAACTAACACTCGAATGAACATTTTTTGGTTGAACAGCATAAGACCGACCGACACGCAGCCCCGGCTCAATATATTTGAGAGCCTTAGGGCAAAAAAAATTTTTTTGGCCTATTATTATATACAAAGAGAAAATTTACTTAATTTTTAAAAATTTTGCGGAGTTTTTATAGTAAAAATTGTTATTTTAAAAATTTTGGGCCTTTTTATACATTTTCTTATAAATAATTAGGCCTTTTAAAATATAATTCTCATATTAATAATATTTTTAAAAAATATTTGGGCCTTTTTTATATGTAAATTTTTTTATAAAATAAAAAAGCTCCGGGCCGTCGCACCTCCGCCCTACCCATCTGAGCCGGGGCTGCCGACACGTACTACAACACTACACCCAAGTTCCCAACCATCGGTAAAAAATAACTGATAGAATGGAATGTTGATTATTATATAATATACGTTATACTTTACGGTTCCAAATCATGTGCTTAGAGAGATATGAGTCATCATTCATCAACCAAATGTTTGTAGTTGAGTCTTTGATTTGATCTTCATATATAACACTAGATATTGGTTTTTGCTAGATTTTACACACGTAACACTGTTGAATTAATCCTCATAGTAAGTGTAGGTCTTAGAATAGATATGGATTCGGTCATTAATTAAAGACATAGTTATTGAAAAGAAACTCTAACATGCATCAGTTACAACCGAAAACGATATATATGGCACGGGCAGGTCACAACCAAGATATAAATCCTAGCTTGAGCAATGAGGAGATTTGGTAAGTCGTGAGATTTTTTCTTTTTCGAAGTTCAAGTATCTTCATTTGTGGAATGTGGACATTCGGCAACTTAATTTTATAAAGAATTAAATTGTACTTGTAATTATAATTATTTAAATAAATAAAAATAAATCAGTTTTTCCTCTCTGACCTCAAAACTCTAGGCACAACCCTGGCCACATGCCATGGTATATTAACTGAAGCATATTAAAACCAGAATCTATAAGACAAAATGACAATACCTAAAAAGACAACACAGTAAAAACATCAATAGAAATACACATATGCTGCTACTACAAGAGATAAGTCATGATGTTTCCCTTGGACCACCTTTGCTTTTTCTTACCTTTTTTATCTCATATTTTTCCTTTTCTTTTTTTTTTGGTTCAAAATCTCTTATTATATCTCTTCATACATATTTATTATATAATAAAACCTAAGACAAGGTCGGGAGATGATATATTACGTAAATATATACCCGTTATAATCCACAATTGGGAAATTTTTTTTTTTTTTTAAGATACAATTGGGAAATAGTTTTGGGGGATCGTTTCTATTTTCTTAGAAATTTGAAGTAAGAAAAGAAATCAATATTTTAGAAGTAAAGAAACAAAGTAAAGAATCGATATATATACTTTTTTTCTTCGATATATATACATTAGACACAAAGTAAAGAAATGCAGAATATGTCGTTTATTCGGAAAAAAAAAACAAAAAAACAGAAACAAAGCGGTTTTTAATCAGTAATCACTAATTGTGATGCTGTTAAATTTACGACAGATCATATACGTTACGATGATGGTGGACATTCTGTAATCACGTATAGTATACCATCAATTGTTACAAAAACACTTTAATTTTACGCTACTCGATAATTACTATAAGAGTGGACACATTATATTTGATGAGACTGACAAAAAAAAACCTTAGAAGTGAATGCATGGGTATATAAAAATAAACTAAAATATAAATTTCACGAAAGTGAAAGACAGACAATACGAAAGAGAGTTCCTGATACAGCAGATACACATATATCTGGTGAGTTATTGCCATAACAGTCATATTATAAGATGATAACCAAATATATTATAGGATGAGTTATATAAGAGGGGAGAATGCGAGATATCTTTTTTTTTGTCAAAGAGGAGAATGCGAGATATCTCTATATCAACCACATTTCTTAAACTTTCTAATCCACAGAATGGAAACTGAAATCATTTGTAATATTTAGTTTCTAATCCACAGAATGGAAACTGAAATGAAGTATATTTAATGGGGTTTGTTATGAGAAAATTACAACGAAATCTTTTCATTTTCTCGTTTTGATATAGTTATAAATAAATTCCTTAAAAAATATAAAATTTAGAAATTTTGTATGAAAACATATCGAAATTAAGATGGGAAAAATAATAATTAAAAGACAGGCAGTTAATTCATTACTAATTAATTTTGGTTGAAGATTTATGAACTTAACATGGTACTAGAATTCGAATACACTGTCCAGTCCAATCAAAAGTTGACCTAGTCTAAAATTTGTTCAATTGATTTCACTTAAAATTATTAGTCTGTCGACCCGACTCAAAAATTATCATATCGTAGAATTTTGTCAAAAAAATGATTAGACCGTATTTTGAGAATTTGTGTTAGAACTAATTGTACATTCAAATAAAATAAAATTTTGAATACATATAAAACCATGGATCAATCCATTCGTCATAAAAATTTACAAATTCATAAATTGAACAACACTTGTCAAATATTTAATACGTTTAGTATACAAAATGAATCTCACAATTATCAAAAAGAAAGCTTCAAATATTTATACTATAATAATCAAGACTGAGTCGACGATTAGGACCTAAGAAACATAGGTGGCTCCTAAACGCATGGGCCGTAGCTCCCAAGACAGGGCATATGGGATTGTTTAAGACAAAACCATGTTTCCTTTAATACTAATTAATTTTAGATAATGACTATCTAACTTTCGAAGTTTTGTCATTTGTGACTAAACCAATCCCGTCGACTAGGGAAATATATATTCTGCCATTCTGTGGAAAAATCTTCTTTCATGATATATTATTTTAACCTGATATCACACAACTATTTTAAAGATGCATGCACAAAATGAATATCCATTCATTTATGAGTTTATTACTGCACTTCTTTTTACAGACAAATTGGGTATCTAGTAAATGAACTCTACCAAACAAACATTTCAGTTTGCCTTTCGAACAATATCTAGTTAAGTATTATCAGTGTTACCTTGCCTTACTTCGAAGAAAAGTGGATATATAGAAACATAAATATTTTATCAGCTAATTATCTCATGGGAAAAGTGCAGTCAGGCTCTTGGTTGGAGAAAAGTCAGGTTCTTGGTTGTGGAGAAAGAGCCAGACTACACTTAGGTTTTTCCGATTGACCTAAGGTTTTTCGTTTAGATAATAAGAGGATAATAAATTAAATGTTTATGATCATAGTAAAATTTGTAGCCGCTGAAAGTAACAGTAATCGTTTTGTAGTGGTTAAAATATAGATTCAAATTGTAATTAAAGCCCTTTTGGTGAACCTACTTTTTGGTGATCAATTTAAAACAGTGAAACCTCATCAAATGGAATATGGAAAGAAGAATTTAAGTTCATTTGCAAAAGAGTATTTCCGTATATCAAACGTCGGCAGCATAATTGTACTTGAGACCCAGTACAGCATCATGCTGCGAAGAAAACTCACTTAGCTTCAAATGGTGACTAAAACCTATTTTCATATTTTTGTGTGTCCTAAATAGTTTCCCCTTTTTTTCATTTGTAAATACCAAGACGCGTTTTTCAGAGTATTTAGAAAAGATATTTGTTTATAAAAATAAAATAAAATGAGAAGGCTGAGGATTAACTGCAACGTCTACCGTTGGAAAAGAAAAACGATCAGAAACACACAGAAATTAATAGAGAGAAGAAAAAAAATAGAGTATGAGAGATTGCACATGGGTGTCTGCAAAAAAAGGAAAAAGAAATTTGTTTGAAAGTGTCACAGGCACACTCTCTCGAACCACATTTAGCAACACTCCAAACACTCTTCTTCTACTTTGTACTCTTCAGTACATTACTCTTTCCAAAGTCCGTGATTTACGCTCTTCGATGACACCTCTCAACAGAGAGAAACGACATGTGTACATTTTCTTCTGCCATTAAATTTTGAAGATTTTCGATGATACAATGTAATTAGTATATATGTGGAAAATAAATTTATCATTGTCTTTCTAGATGATAGTAACGGTTTTAGAAGGGTGGTTATCACTTGTAGGCGTAGCTTATAGTATTGAGTTTAGAAATATAAAAATATACGTGACTGTTTTTAATTGCTGATTGATTTTAGGGCCTTATTTTTATTCAAGTAGTCACATACGTGTTTGAAGTGAATATTTAAGTAAGAAAAAGAAAGTAGGAAATGGAAAGGATATAGTATTTATGGTGTAATCTTGGTAAGGACCAGGAGATCAGAAGGGGCCACAATGTCACAAAGAGGACCAACAATGAAATTAAATCCTCAGCTGGCCTTTAACATTTTGGCTCCCACCATCTCCTTCCACACATATGCACATGTCTTCATGTCTCTCCCTCTCTCTATACGCTACCTACACAAATATGTACAGACAAATAGCCCATTACAAAATCTTTAGTTATAAATATATACTCCTCAACTCCCTCAATACCCACCCATCTCCTTCTCCATAACTCTCTCTCTCTCTCTCCCTAAACACAACCGAAAGGTTTTTTCTCTCAAGAACCCAAAAACAAATGGCTATAATAAAGAAAACTTCAAAACTCACTCAAACAGCAATGCTGAAGCAGATTCTGAAGAGATGCTCGAGCTTAGGGAAGAAGAATGGAGGAGGGTGCGATGATGATTGCCTTCCACTTGACGTACCAAAGGGACACTTCCCTGTCTATGTCGGAGAGAACAGAAGCAGATACATTGTCCCAATCTCCTTCTTGACTCATCCTGAGTTTCAATCTCTCTTACAACGAGCCGAGGAAGAATTTGGATTCGACCACGACATGGGTCTCACCATTCCTTGTGACGAACTCGTTTTTCAAACCCTAACTTCCATGATCCGATGATATTTTAAGTTAAATCATTTGAAGAAGAAGCAGAAGGAGATGGTTAAAGAAGAGGCGGAAGCTTCTTTCTTTACAAAAAGAAAAATCTCTTCGCTTTTTAAAGTTTTTTCCTTTATTTTTAAGCCCATCTAGGGTTTTTTTTACGAGGTAATTGTCTCGTCTAACTAGAAAAAAATCCGTATGAGGTAGAGATTCTATGGGTTTAGATCTGTAAATAAAGTTTGTAATGTTTTCCTCACAAATCTTCATTCGGTGAGAGAAGTTATTTAATGCAAGAAAAAGTGTTCCTCCGATCCATTTGTTTAATATTTCATGGTATTGTCTATTGATTCTTGTGCAAATTTTTGTTTTGTCATTTATCTCCTACAAAAAAAAAAATAGGTATGACACTGTATAAGCATTAAACAAACACTTTAGGCTTAAACTTACTTATAAAACCTAATCAATAGATTTAATTTGAAACTAAACTATTATGTAATATCTAAATCATTAGGTTTCTTAGAGAATAATTTTTTTTATATATGTCAAATATATCAGTGGATTACATAAGCTTTTGAAAATGCATGCTTGAACATGGGTTTGTCAGAGAATGTGGGGTACTTTATCATGTACGGTTTATAAGATTAAGGACTACAAAAAACGATAAGATTCATATTAGTTCGGAACATTCAGTAGTGTTCATGTTTAGCGGTAGTTGGGACGAAAATTAGGCCACCAATATTATATGTGTAAGGGCTAATTCAATACAATTTGTTCGAGAAAAACACCTATACTGTGTATATATAGTCACATGCAGTGACTATAACTACTAGTTTCCCACCATTATTATTTATTACTATTCACTACTTTGACTGTAATGCATGTTTTATAGTTTTATCATACTGACCGGTGACCGCACTAACCACTGTTTATTTTAACCTAAACATTAATTGCTATTTCCGAAGATTTTTTTACTATGCTTTCTCTTACCATAGTTTATAAATACTACAACTGTTAAATAAATGATCAATCATCAATAGTAAGTATCAAATGCTAGTAAGTTTCTACACCAATCTATATATAGTTGTCAAAAAAATAAAAATAAAAATCTATATACTTAGGAATTGTGGTAATTTTTAAGCCCAAACCTGCAGATGAAAAGATCAAGACGTTTCACTTTTGCTTTTGTTGCTATGTGCACTCTCGAATATTGTTTATATCATAGATTATATTCCCAACCCTTAAGATTTAGAAGTTCTTTGGTATACATTTCTTATACGGGACTACCAACACTCTTAACTAATTTTGGTTATTAATTACACCATATATACTAGTGAATGTTTACTCATTCTTCACCCAAAAAAGCGCTGACTTCTTTTTATCAACTAGATACACATTAAAATTAAATACTGAGTTTACTTTTAAATATCTACTTATTTATAGTATACATAGTGTAAAGCAAGGGAAATCATGACATTAAATAACTTTCCATTTAGATAAACATACAGCCGTATAAAGCAAAGAAAATGACTCATGCTTGGTAATGGAAGCAGTTGTAAAAAAAAAAGGACTTTACAAATATTATTGAGCTGTTTCCAAATATTTAGCGTCCCTTAAATCATTCTTAGAGTCAGCGTTATATATATGCATATACATGTATGTACCGCATGCGCGATCAAACGATTCCTTCTTCTACGGCTTTTTCCCGTTCCGTACAACTAGTCAAAGCTTATAATTAAACATTTGTTTGATTGATATCGTTAAATAAGGTTAGACCTCCCATGCCAAATATAAAACCATTATACTACTAACTATATAATTTTTTTTTTTTTTTACTATATAATTCTTTGTTTGGATCTCTTTTGAATAGTCGTTAATTTCGAATCTTTATGCAAGATTTATCACGCATTCCGAGCTTCGTTGGTTTTATCAACATAATTAACGCAGTGTTGTTCTCTGTATATATATCCATCGTGTACGGCGATAGCTAACTAACAAGTCGATTGAGAGATTACGAAGAACACTTACAAATATATACTCCCTCCGTTATTTTATAAGTGATGTTTTAGGAGAATGCACATCGATTAAGAAATCATTTCATTTTTATTTATTTCTAAACAAAAACACCATTTATTATCTAATCAACCAATAAAAAACCAACGACAGAATATAAATCGTCAAAACCAATAAAAAAGTAATTAATTTTGCATTGAAAACTGAAAACATAATCTATTTAAGAACAAAACTAAATACTTAAAACCTCACTTATTAAAAAACGGAGGGAGTATATAACTATAAAATGATAATTAATTTATTAGCATTTGCATCCAATAACAAAAAAAAAAGGATGCAAATTAAGAAATAGCAATGTGTCAATTGCTTTGACACATCTGAAAGATTTGATATACCATTTAACTATTACGTGACTGATTACTTTTATTCCTGTAAGAGCCTAATTTATTAAATATAATGGAGGTTGGGTTTAATTTAAGATTTAGGATTTGTGGTTTAGTTTACAATAGTTTGCATGCAAGTTGCAATTAACAAAGCAACTCGAATGTAATCTTTAAACTAATAATTTAGCAGACACTATGATCTCTCGTCACCACTTTTCAAAAAGTAAAGCATCATAATTTATAAGGATTACGATGGCACATACTAAGCAACGAACGACCTATATACAGCAAATAGTGTCTTACTTTTAGTAGGTTACGAAACGTCGGATTTCAACTTGCTCATAAATAATTACTCCCTAATATAACTATTGACTTTTAATTCGGTTGGATTTTTTTGGTTAAAAGAGTTCCAAAGATTTAGACGGTAAACTTAACGTCGGTTTAACTTGTTAGGCCTCCACGAATTTTTTTTGCAGAATATATTAATCTCGATATTTTTTTTGTCTCGCCTTGACCGATCTTTATGCTATGGAAAAAAAGTCAGGATCAGGTTTTAATCCGATCCATAATTTACGAATCTTGGCAGGACCAGTTCAAGTCGAAACCTTCGAAAAGTAATGACTTCGTATGATCGTGAACTAAAATCTAATAAAGATGGGTTAAAAACAGTCAATAGTAAAATCATTAAATTGCTTAGTGCTTTGATGAATACTCACGCAAAAGCAAGATGATTTACCAAGATATGCTTGTCTAGTAAAAGCACATCTATCAACTATTTATTAATTAATATAAATTGGTTAATTTCTATGATCACTCGAAGATACAGGTACGACTCTTTTCTAGTGAAACAAGAAGTTATTATGAAGACAGTCTATAAAATAAAATCGCTCTTAAATCATGAAATTTGTTTAAAACCTCCAACACTGCAAAGAAAATGGTTAGGAATCACGTATTAAAAAGTGAAAAGAGACTTAATAATATATGAAAGATATGGATCCTGCTAAATTAAATATGTGTTCATCAATTCGTCGTTAGAGAGAACATTAGGTTCTATATATAGAAAAGTGAAAACCCAAAGGAAATTGTAAGAACACTATCATGTTCGTGGTCGGTTTTAAATCGAGGAAGTGGGTCATTTTTCACAACGCTATTTAAGTTTATTCGAGATGATCTTTGTAGATAATACTTCTACTAAAGTCTTTTGTTTTTTTTCGCCACTTCTACTAAAGTCATGTGTCTATTTTTTTCTTAGAAGGTGGAGAGAAAACGCAAGTGGGAGATACTCTAACTGTTAAATCAGCGTAAGAATTAGGTGAGATGATTTGGTGGAGGTACCACGTACACCGTACCGATGGAAATTAGATAATGTTGGTCAAGTTAGTGAGATAACTAACATTAAATCGTATATAGGACAAATAATCTTCAAATATGTGTCCTCCGTTTCGGAGAGAAAACAAGCGATTGACGGCCTCCTAACTTTTCACAAATAGTTTATTCAAAAAAAAAAAAAAAAGAGGTAAAGTACATTCAGTAGTTCTAAAAGAAATATTGATTTTCTAATTTTTTCAAACATATTTAAATATATAAATGAAAGAACATATCACTTTCTGTTATTTATTAGTTTTTCAAATGACACCAGTATAACTAAATATTATTTTATTTATTTGGAATGTTTGATAATATCAAAGAAATTTGGATAGAAATCTAAACATTAAATTATAATAGAAACAAAAATTAAAACATAATTTTGTATTGCTAATATGATACTCCCTCCGTTTCGTTTTAGTTGTCGTTTTAGTACTTAAATTTTGTTTCGTAATAGTTGTCGTTTTAGGTTTTCAATGCAAATGTTTGGTAAAAATTCTAGTATTATCCCTATTGTTTTAATGTTTTGGCCAATGAAAAAATTTATAGGATATATTAATAAAGGGTAAAACAGAAAATTTAATGTTTTTCTTAATTTGTGTGAAAAAACCTTAAACGACAACTAAAACGAAACGGAGGAAGTATTAACTTAGTATCTACATATACATTTTTATAGTACATTTTTGCTTTAATTCTTTTGGATCCGGGTTTGACCCGGTTTTAGTCTATTCGGATCTTGGATAAGCAATTTTAGGGATGTTGTCTTAATTTCAAACTGATAAATGAAGTCATGTTGTCTTTAATTCATCTACATATTCTTATACTATTTCCATATTAATCATCTCCGGATACTTAGCATTTACCATTCGCAGAATTCAGTTTGTTATTATTACCTAAACTAATTGCCACATTAATCGTAACTTAATAACTTTATTCTCTAATTTATTTCGAATATATTCACAATCTAAACTAATTAATATCACATATCTTATCTCATCTATTGTTCCTTTAAATTCTACTATACAATCTTTTAAACAATTCAAAGAAAGAGTGGTTGGATTAAAATCCAAACTAAAAACAAAACAAAATCACAAAAATCATTTTAAATCTTTTCATATTAACTTTACATAAAACACTAACATTTCTTTTTAACAGATCAATTAGCAATAATCACGTTGATCTTAATTCATTAATTATTTGCCTAAACAACTAACTGAATTTTATACAACTGTTATAAAAATTTTAGGAAAAATTAATCACTTACTATAAATACATTTTAAAAACGTTTAATGCTCAAATCTTTAGTTAAGATTTTGGAAAGAATAATAATTTGAAAATCAATTTCTACTCAGTTTAGCAAATAATTTATTTTTATTCATTGACATAAATATAGATTACTTAAAATAGATCGTAACAATATTTAATTTGATTTGTTTATTTAATTTCACCCATATAATTCTTAATTTAATTTGTTTATTTTTTCTTGCAGGAAAGTAGAAGTTTATAGCAATCCTCTTTTGATTTGATCTCATTTTTACTACTTAAGCAAGGATCAACAATAGGAATGTTTTAAAAACAAAATATATATGTAATTTGATCACATTTATATAATAATTTTATGAATTTACTTAGAAAAAGTTTAACTTTATTAAACGTTTTAAATATGTATAATATTAAAACTTTTATGAAGTTTCAAATATTATAAATATTTGAATTTTATAAGAATTTATAAAAAGTTTAAATATTATAAATATTTATAAAAGATATTAATACAGGACAGTATACTACGGGTGAAATCCTAAATATAACAATCAAAATACAATTATGAAGTTTGGGTCGATATTAAAACTTTTATGAAGTTTCAACTATTATAAATATTTGAACTTTATACGAATTTATAAGAAGTTTAAATATTATAAATATTTATAAAAAATATTAATACGAGACGGTATACTACGGGTGAAATCCTAAATATAACAATCAAAATATAATTATGAAGTTTGGGTTGATATTAAAACTTTTATGAAGTTTCAAGTATTATAAATATTTGAACTTTATAATAAAATGACAAAATGACGTTTAATTTCACGGGACAGAGTTATATGATGAGACGGGTTTTGGTCGATATTAATATGAGATGATATACTACGGGTAAAATCCTAGAATTAACAATCTAAATACAATTATACAATCTTAAACACTAAACAAAACAAGACAAACAATATTAATAAAATAAATACAATTTAAAATTTCTAATTATTAGTTATAAAATATTGTCCCAAGGTGTACTATACAGTAGCATATATTTATAGATCATCTTAAAAAAAATATTCAATTTTTTATTTAATAAAAATATAGACCCGCGGTATACCGCGGGTTAACATCTAGTATTCTTCATATATATAGTAAGCAGATATGACGATATCTTTGCATATATGTCGTTGTATCAATTAACATATTCCAGATTTAAAAAAAAAAAACATATTCCAGATTATAATCAAATACGATTGACACGATCTTTTTTTGCATCAATTGCTTGTTTTAAGTGATTTTTCTATGTAACTTGGTTTGTCTCTTAAAATTTTAAAATTATTTTCTCATATCATCAGATGTTTACTGTTATTGTTAAAAAATGTTACTCTAATGAATAGTGTTGAAACTTGAAACGGTAGATCTGAAAATTTGAACGGTATTTTGCAAATCATATTTGGTTGTAAATTGCAAACTATCTTTTGAACATAGGCTAACAATTGCAAATTACGTTTGTAATCTCAAAAATTTCGGTAACAAGAGCTATATAATATGGATACTTCAACTAAAATGAGAAAATCTCAAGTATATTTTAAAATTAACTTATTATTCCTCAGTTAAAATTCAGAAATCTGAATATACAATTGAAAATAGCCAAAAGAAATATAAATAAGAATCTCATGACCAAATATCTAAATAAAAACTGAGGGGCTCCTCTCCAAAAAACTATCTCCTTCATCAATCTGGGACGACGACACTGGCGACGACAACCAAAAACAATCAAACCCTAATTTTGCCATCTCCTTCCCAAAACTAGAATCATAAAAATTAGCAACGAAATTAAATAAAAAACTTTCAAAAAAAAAGAAGAAGCAAATCTCTAACCAAAGCTTCAATCCAAATTCCGTTTGCAAATTCCATCGATTCAAATTTGTTTAGCACACAGATTTTTCAGCAATCCCAGGAAGCAACGGCCGAGATTCAACGTTGTTCTTCGCCAATCCGACGTGACTACACCTCCGGAGATCCTCAAGCGTCGCCTCCGGATTACCTCGTCCAGATGACGACTCACTCCGACTCACAATCGCAATAATATCCTCAAACAACGATTCATCACAAGGAATCGCTAACGGACCAACGTTAGCGAATCCATACTCTTCCTCAGCCTCAGCGAGAAGCCGTCGAAAGATCGGATGATTCAAATGCTTCGCACGGACAACGTATCTCCGACGATTCTCACCGACGGAAACAGCAACGTGACCAGGAGGTACATCGGAAACAGTATCGTTGTTGTTGGATCCGATGTGAGCTTTCTTCTGCCATTGTTTAAGCATCTGACGGATCCGAACAACGCTTCCGATCTTATTGTTCTTCCCCATTGATATCGAACAATTGCTTCTTGTGGATGCTTCTTGCGTTTTTGGCTCGCTATTCCCCAGAAAATGAAGGGAAAGTTGGAGAGAAAGAAAAAAACAAAAAGGGTTAGAGAAGAGACATTTTTGCTTTAGGCGTTGCTTTCACCAATTTTGGGATAATACGGCAAGCAGGGAATATTTAGGGGAGCGTTGGGGTATTTAAGGGTTAATGATTTATTAGGTTTTATTATTATACCCCTTGAACGTTTGCTAAATTACGATTTTACTCTTTATCTTTTTCTGGTTTTTTTTCGCTCTTTTTAGTTTTAATTTTCCTTATCCTTATCTTGCCAATCAAAAATTAAAAACACTGCTTTCTTATATACAGTGAACTCAACTATTTAATTGTTTTCACAAATTTTTTTTTTAAAAATTGGTCAACAACAGTTCATAATAGGGTTGTGTGTATATTTTTGGTAAGGGTATTGAATTGATGATTATTTGATATATAAAATAAAACAATTAATAAATACTATTTTTCCCAAAAAAAATTTATTTAATAAATATTCGGATATCTTTCTTTATTTAAAAAATCTGTTGTTATCTTTTGTTTTGATTTTCCTAAAATTTGAAAAAGCAGGCCTTTCACAAACCCTTATAGAAGAGCCCATATGGCTTTAATTTGAGGAATTATAATTGCTTTCTATAAATGTGTGCGCCCGACCCGCTTTGTATCAACCCGACCCGCTTTATTTTAAAATTGCATTTTGAGCCACAAAAGAAGGGACCCACCTCGAATAAAATTCTCTTCTAAAATATCATCAAAGTACTACAAAGAATTTTAAGCCGAAAGAAAAATTGTTTAAAAAGATTCTCAGAAAGAAAAAAAAAAAAAAAAAAGGGAGAGGCGGTCACTTCACTGACGACGTGTGCTATACATACACAGTCAAATAAAACCCTTTCCCCAAATTGACCCCAAGAAAAAAAAACAAATCAGAAACAAAATATAAAAAAAAACCTAAAAGAGCAATTTTTCGCATTGCTCTCAAAAATCCTCCATCATCACCATCCATGGCGGCCACCTCTAGCATCTCTTCTTCTCTATCTCTCAATGCTAAACCCAGTAAGCTCTCTAACAACATCAACAATAAGCCTCACCGTTTCCTCCGTAATCCCTTCCTTAAACCCTCATCTTCCTCCTCCTTCTCTCCTCTTCCCGCTTCTATCTCCTCTTCTTCTTCTTCTCCCTCGCTTCCGCTTAGAGTTTCAAACCCTCTTACCCTTTTGGCGGCAGACAACGATGATTATGACGAGAAGCCTCGGGAAGAGTGTGGGGTTGTCGGAATCTACGGCGACTCTGAAGCTTCACGACTCTGTTACTTAGCTCTCCACGCGCTTCAGCATCGAGGTCAAGAAGGTGCAGGTATTGTTACCGTTAGTAAAGATAAGGTTCTTCAGACCATTACAGGTGTTGGTTTGGTCTCTGAGGTTTTCAGCGAATCCAAACTCGACCAGTTACCAGGAGACATAGCCATTGGTCATGTCAGGTACTCTACGGCTGGTTCTTCTATGCTCAAGAATGTTCAGCCGTTTGTTGCTGGTTATCGATTTGGCTCTGTTGGTGTTGCTCACAATGGGAATTTAGTGAATTACACGAAATTGAGAGCTGATTTAGAGGAAAATGGTTCGATTTTCAATACTAGCTCTGACACTGAGGTTGTGCTTCATTTGATTGCGATTTCTAAAGCTAGACCCTTTTTCATGAGGATTGTTGATGCTTGTGAGAAGCTTCAAGGTGCTTATTCGATGGTGTTTGTTACGGAGGATAAGCTTGTCGCTGTTCGTGACCCACATGGGTTTAGGCCTTTAGTTATGGGTAGAAGAAGTAATGGAGCTGTTGTCTTTGCTTCGGAGACTTGTGCTCTTGATTTGATTGAGGCTACATATGAGAGAGAGGTTTATCCTGGTGAGGTTTTGGTTGTGGATAAAGACGGTGTCAAATGTCAGTGTTTGATGCCTCATCCTGAGCCTAAGCAATGCATTTTCGAACATATTTACTTCTCGTTGCCTAATTCGATTGTCTTTGGTCGGTCTGTGTATGAGTCTAGGCATGTCTTTGGTGAGATTTTAGCTACTGAGTCACCTGTTGATTGCGATGTGGTGATCGCTGTGCCTGACTCGGGTGTTGTGGCTGCTCTTGGTTACGCGGCTAAAGCTGGAGTAGCGTTTCAGCAAGGTTTGATTAGGTCTCATTATGTTGGAAGGACTTTCATTGAGCCGTCTCAGAAAATCAGAGACTTTGGAGTGAAGCTGAAGCTATCGCCAGTCCGAGGAGTTTTAGAAGGGAAAAGAGTTGTTGTTGTTGATGATTCGATTGTTAGAGGAACAACTTCGTCCAAGATTGTACGTTTATTGAGAGAAGCGGGTGCCAAAGAGGTTCACATGAGGATCGCGAGTCCTCCTATTATTGCATCTTGTTACTACGGAGTGGACACGCCTAGTTCAAATGAGTTGATATCGAATAGGATGAGTGTTGATGAAATCAGGGATTACATCGGATGTGATTCCCTTGCATTTTTGTCGTTTGAGACGTTAAAGAAACATTTGGGGGAAGATTCTAGAAGCTTCTGCTACGCATGCTTCACTGGGGACTATCCGGTGAAGCCCACAGAGGATAAGGTGAAGCGAGGAGGAGATTTTATCGATGATGGTCTCGTTGGAGGAATCAACAACATTGAAGGAGGTTGGGTACGGTAGATAGCAGATCAAGATCTGCGTTATGATCATCAATTTTGGGTACTAATGGAGTAATATGATGACGAAATCTTGTTGAATTTTGTGTTCCATTTGACCTTAATTGCTACCACATTTACTATTTTATTGAGTCTCGGATGGATAAAGGGTTGTTCTTGTCCGAATCTTTAAAAGTTTTTTTTTTTTTTACTTTTGTCTCATTTAGAATTCAAATCTTTTCTTGTTTTCATTGCAATTTACTGAAAATCGAAAATGTATTTTGGCTGATACATTATAAGAGAGAAACATCTCTGTTTACTGAAATTGATTCGGTTATCGATTTGGTTACTTGGATTTAATTTAAAACTCGGATCGGTTTTCGTGGATTAAACTCTTCCACGTCACCGTCGATTGTTGGAAATTACTACTATACCCTCAGAACACTGGATAATTGTTTCTTGTTTCGTTACTTCCTTAGACCTTTTCAAATCCAAAACACAGAAGAGAGAGATTTAAGGATCCATTGTGAGTGACGACGATGCCTAACTTGCTCCACACCCATCAATCTCACTTCTTCTTCCTCCATCATCCGCCAATCAACACCGTTTATTCCAAGTCGCAGTCTTTGCACTTCCCGCAATCAATGGCTCCGGTTAACCTCCGTACGAATCTCTCCGTTCGCCGGACCGTACAGTGTATGGCGAACCCGAGGCGAGTGAAGATGGTGGCTAAGCAGATAATGAGAGAACTCTCCGACATGCTTCTCACAGACACGGTTTTACAACACGCTGTCTTACCTGAAGCTGCACTTGGAGCTGACCGCTACCTCTCTTCTCTTACCACCATTAGCGATGTTGAGGTATCTAATGATTTGCAGGTAATGAGAAACCCTAATTATAATCTCCTGTGTATGTAATGTATTCATGTGGGTCTTGCTCTATTTATGCAGATGGAGTATAAATTTAGGGTCTTTCAAAATCTTTGGTTCCAGAATTGTCTTAACTTGAACATAGTGGCTTTACACAGTTTAAATCCGAGTATTGTTATCAGTTCTTTACAGAATCAATTCGTATTCTGTGTTTTATGATTTATGATAAGACTTTGTTGTTGAAATTGTGTGTGCTGATTTGGGAGTGTTACATAGACAGATGTTACTGGCTGAAATGGTTTCTTTTGGGGTTGTAGGTGGTTAAAGTATATGTATCCGTGTTTGGGGATGATAGAGGGAAAGACGTTGCAATTGCGGGGTTGAAATCAAAAGCTAAGTACGTTAGGAGTGAGCTTGGGAAGCGAATGAAGTTGAGATTGACGCCTGAGGTCAGATTTATTGAGGATGAATCCATGGAAAGAGGAAGCAGAGTAAGGCTTCTAATACTATATTCCTGCGTTTTATGAAATTTTAGGTTATCTTCGATTAGTAGATGAATGTCCCAATGATGCCGGTTAAACTTGTAGCTTACTCTATTTTGTGGTACATCTAGCACACATTGTTATGACCTAGTTAATTTTGATGATTCTTCGGAGTTCTGCTTTGAAAACTTGTTTCTGTATTCTATTAGACACCGGCAATTTCTAGTTGCTGCTAGTTATACAAGGAACTGTATCATGATCTGTCTGATGTGCATTTATTCTTTCCACCAAGTTTTTTTTGTCAGAAACTGATTTAGAGATTGTTTCAGGTTATTGCAATACTGGACAAAATAAAAGCTGAGAAAGGAAGTGGTGATGGTGTAAACGAAGGGCTACCAGAACCATCTGATTTAGCAGAGGATAATCAAGATTGGGAAGTGGATGACCCGGACGAAGACATAATTTATGTAAAGTAATGGTCTGATGCCGTTTATGCACCAAGCAACGAGTGCAATGCTCTGATAGAACGCTCCGCGGTAAGTCATCGCATGTTCTCAACTCATCTATGAGCGAAAGCTTTTTAGGAGAGATCATTCATCTTAGTACACCCGGAACATATATCATTTCATTCCCTTGAATTAAAGTCGAGGTAGATAGCCTTAACATGTCAGTCTTATGACTAGAAAGCATTGGATAATATATGCTGCTGAAAAGCATCTATAATAGAAACAAGTGTTAATAAATCAACGCATGAATCATTTTCCATGTTTTTGTGTGAAGTTTTTGGACAAGACTAAGGCGGAATGGAGAACCGGAGAAGGTGAATACCGATGGCAGTTCATTATGGCGCCTGAAAGCTTGTTTGGTTCCATTACGCAGCTTTCTCCAACAAATTGTTATTTTGGATTAATCAGTGTAAGGGTTTGGTCATAAGCTCATGTTTCTGCTTTCGTTGTAATGTCTTTGTTTGGTGTTAATGTCAGCTCTCACCATGACCCAAGTAGAAATTAACCAATTCGGTTTCATATGTGAAATCAATAATTGATTCAAAGAAGATATCATGTTTATAGATAATTGTCATGGACCAGATAACAAATAATGTATGTGAAAATGTTGAAAATCTCATATATTCAATAAAAATAATTGTGCATGACCCTAATCCATTGTTTATGTTACTTATACTACTAGAAGTTGGTATATAAAATAATGGGCTTAGTTTAATCAAAAGTAGGGCCAGGCCCAAAATGACGTGGTCGTCCTTGTTACAGAACAAGCAACGTTGTTCCCTTCCACTCATCTGAAAACAAAAACAAGAAAAAATAAAATAAATAAATTCAACAGCGATATCCTCATCTCTCTCGATCTCTGTCTCTTTCTCTCTCTCTCTCTCTCTCTCTCTCTCGCCAGATTTCATCGACTCGATTTCAGATTTGAGATCTTAGATACAAAACTTCGACATGTCTACGTTCAGCGGCGATGAAACAGCTCCCTTCTTCGGCTTCCTCGGCGCCGCAGCCGCACTCGTCTTCTCCTGTAATTTCATTTTCTCTTATCTTTTCCATTTTGATCTGTTTCTTTGTTCGTGATCGTGTTCCCATTTTCTGGGAAACAAATTTCTGTGATTTTTATAAATTCTTCCGCACATAGCTCTGAACTTTGTTTCAGATCGCTTTGTGTGATCGTGATTGATTGAAAGTATGAGTCTTTTTAGGTTCCATCTGCAAAGAGAACGAATTTGTGATTTATTGGATGTGATTTGGATTTGAGCTATAAATCACCATTTGACCTTACTTGGCTATAAATCTGAGATAGAGATTCGATTCCATTCCGTTGTGCATTCATCGAATTTTGGATGCTTTATTTTGATCATACGAAACCATGTTGAATCCTTGAATTGCATTGGATGGATTCAGGTATGGGAGCTGCTTATGGAACCGCAAAGAGTGGTGTTGGTGTGGCTTCTATGGGAGTTATGAGGCCTGAGTTGGTCATGAAATCGATTGTCCCTGTTGTTATGGCTGGTGTTTTGGGTATCTATGGATTGATCATTGCTGTTATCATCAGTACCGGGATTAACCCCAAGGCTAAGTCTTACTACCTCTTTGATGGATATGCTCATCTTTCGTCTGGTCTTGCTTGTGGTCTTGCTGGTCTTTCAGCTGGGATGGCCATTGGGATTGTGGGTGATGCCGGTGTCAGGTTTGTCTCTCGTCCTGCAACTTATAAGCTTTGAGGTATTATGGACATTGGTGTTTGACTTGTCCTTTTGCGATTCTTTTCAGGGCAAATGCTCAGCAGCCTAAGCTCTTTGTCGGGATGATTCTTATCCTTATCTTCGCAGAAGCGCTCGCTCTTTACGGGCTTATTGTGGGAATCATCCTTTCCTCACGAGCTGGCCAGTCTAGAGCGGAATGAGAAAGTAAACCACAAGATTGCTCAAAGGTACTTCCTTTACTTTTGTGTGTGTTTTGTTTAATCGTGCTTAGTATGTATCATCGGGAACCAAAAAATTTACTGGATACTTGGAAATTTGTTTCGGAAGCAAAACCGCCTATCGTCATCTCCTTTCCTTTTCTTTTCCGGTGGTTACTCTCCGATGTAGAATTTTTATTGTTTGATTCTGTAATAAAAAGCTTTGAGGAGCTTGGTATGTTTTTGTATTCTTGTATTTGTCCTGAGGAAGTTAAATACATTTATTTGTAAAGAAGTTTGCTTTTTCTGAAACCGTCTTGAGTCTTCTTATGAAATTAGCCTGCCATGTATCATGTATCTTGCTACCTCTGTTTTTGTGTTCCAATCTTTTATATGATTCACAAGAAAATTCATATTGTACGTTTTTGTGAGAAAAGTTTGAAGGAAAACAAATTAAACTTGTGCCTTGACACATCTTTTACTGTATTTGTGTTGTGAGGTTTTTTCTTGACTTCATTTCGAGATAGAAATTTTAATATGTCAATATGTCAAGATAAAATAGAAAAATGTTTTTAACTTTTTGTTAAAAGTTTTACAAATAATAAACACAAACGGTCAGTAAAAATTTTCTTTTGTCATATTTAATTTATATAATACTTAAAAAAATACATTTATTTACTATTTATAACACGGTCAGTAAAATAAAAATTGTAATTCTCATAAATTATATTATTCTAATATAATAATGTGTATTATATAAACATGAACGGAGCCCAAAAATAAAACAGGTTTTGATTTTACAAACAATTTTGTAATATATGTTGTCTTCCTAAATGAAAGATCTATCCCTAACTGAACAAAGAGCGATGGATACAAATTTAAATATTGGTGATATAGATATATTAAAAATTGACCATTACGTTAATTTTATGGTGTAGAAACGCCACGTTTTTGTCATGAGATCTCGTGACCACAAATTTGCTTTTATGGTTTATTGATTTGCAAAAACCAAGAGATTTTGGATCGAAGGTTGAGTAATCTTGCAATTTAAAATGTTCACAGTAGCTAATCACTCTGAACTCTAAGTCCTCCAACCTTCAAATCAATCATAGGAGTATAACAATTCGATCATCACGGGTTTGTTTTTCATTTTTTTGCTTTAAGAAACCTTTTTTCTCAGTTTTACTTTTTAGTTTTAGGTCCACTTTAACATTTTCAATCTGTAAAGGGGCTAATCAAAGAGTGAAATATAAATAATGTTCATTAACTTCAACTACTATATGCAAGACTTTTACATACACTTGGTATATAAATTCATACCCAAGACTGTAAAAAAAAAAAAAAAAAGTTCATTCCCAAAAAAAAAAACCTTCTAAAATTGTGTAATGTTTTTCCTTCGCAATAAATATGTGTATATATCAATATAATACATAGATTATAAACGCTTAATTGTTTATATGGAGATAACCACCACGACATCTGTCCAAATGGCGATCACAAACCTGTTTTCTTGTATTTCTACGCCAACCACAAATTTGCTGTTATTTCACTTTGATGTAATCATTATAGACAGTCTTTTTATTGCAGTATTTTTCCAAGAAAAAAAAAAAACACCGAATGCGCATGTACATAAAACGTTGGTAATTCGACCAAATTAACTACTAAAATGTCGTTGCTAATTGAATAATTTCACCTTAGGTTAGGTTGTTGCTTATCAATAAAAAAGAAGAAGAAGATGTTATTGTTAAGTTCATTGGTAATTCTCAATTTTTTTAACGACAGATAATTGGTTTGGAATCCGTTGCTACTATACTTGCTATACTTACTAACATAGTAAAGACAATCAACGAAATTAGCAACAGCAACTATGTTTAGTAGTAACACACATACATGTGAGAATACCAGAGAAAAATAAACTCAATTATGAACCATATCCCACGTATCAGTTTAATCATTCAACCGCTTCCCAAAGCGTAATAAATAAAAGGATTAAATATGTCAGAATCTACCATATGAAACTTGTGTGGGTTGTCTTGTCCCACTCACTCTTTACTAACTACCCCATCGTCCACGATGCCGTTCAAGACGCGGCGAAACCTAAGCCCTAAAACAATAATTAAAGTCTCAAACATTAAAGGACAACTACACAATTGATTTCATTTATTTGTCGAATTACTATAGAGTGGAAAAGAAATTGCAACACATTTACAATTCATCATTTTCGAATTAAAAGAAAGTCTCATACCTTATAGGATCAAGTGAGACCATCATCTATACATATAAAAACCCACATTTTTCTGAATATAAATTTACGAGTTTTTACCATTGATAAACGCATACTCATATGTACAAGTTACACTTAAAAACTTTAAAAGAGTTGAGGCCTTTGTCATATATATTTAAGACCCATAGTTTACATTAAGCAAACAATAAACGGAAAATGTTGTTTGCTTTATGACATGGCAAAATTGTTTAACCGCCTTACGTTGGACACGGCAAGTAAATAGAATAGATTATCGAGAGTACCAAAGTCATTGCGTAGCCTTAATTTGACCATCACAACCACATGATAAGGACCTATGTTTAGTAAGTTGGCCGATGGGATTTTGGGATTTACGATCTCGATTGCGACTATAATACGAATATCATTAATTTGAGGTATAATGCGAATATTTTTTTGTATTTCTTTTGAAGATAAAGAGGAATAGAATAGTTTGTATGAAAGAGCACTAAAAGAAGTGGAATATTCAAGAATAGAATAGTGTACGTGTGCCGTCCGCGTTCAGTAAACGGCCGTTTACCGCCGTCAACGCGTTTTCTTTTCCTGATTCTATTGCTGAATATTCCACTTCTTTTCTCTTTGATAATTGTTGCATACTCCACTCTTCTTATTGGTATTTTTTTTTTTTTTTTTTTTTTTTATAACTCAGTTGATCTTAAAGGCTTTCTAGGCCCAAAGACTAATCCCGGGACCCGGGGAAACCATATTAAATTGCTCGAACCCCGGTGGCCAATGCTACTCGAACCCAGGTGGCGGGAATTACCTCCCTTTACCACTGGACCAAGGCGACTTGGTTCTTCTTATTGGTATTAGTATCACTAATTTTAATCGATTTGCTTTCATCTTATTGCTAGTACAACAATCAAGTTGTTTGTCAAAAAGTGGATTTATAATTTAGTGTACCTTCTCAACAACTCAATTATTATGGATTGGCCAAATCCATATGTTTCCAGAACTCGATGCTTCTTCACATTTATACTAACAATAACTAAGTAGTTTTAGTTCAATGTTTTCATCACTTTGTCTAAATATTGTGGTTTGTGTATTGTGTTTTCACTTGTCTAAATATTGTGGTTTGTGTTAGTGTAACACAGTAACAGTGTTATTGATTTGCTACAACCCTAATACAAATTTGTATAATATATATGTGATTAAATGCAAAACAAAGAACCCAAAGAAGATGATGAAGTGATAGTTGGTTTGGGATCCAGGGGAAGGGGATCACACCCCTATGATTTGTTATGCATGAGGTTTTTTTTTTTTTTTTGGGTGTAAATGTTAAATTTTATACTATTTTCTTTTTTATATGTTGCATACAACTTATTAATCAACCACAATGGAAATGAAAAGACGACATACCGAAATAGCTAAACAAAAAGAATACAACCAAAGTAAAATGCAAGCAGAGACCTATGTGATGGTAAGTATGATTTCCACTATATATAAGCTAAGTTGTTTTGTTTAGACCAATCAAGATTCTTGCATTTTTGACCTATGTGATGGTAAGTTTACAGAAAATTCATGTCAAAGAACTTGATCACCCTCAAAAATAATAGTTTTTGGTATCGGGTTTGAGAAATTGACCAGATACCCTCGAAATAGAGTAGGTTTTGGTATCGGGTTTGAGAAATCGACCAGATACACGATGTTGATCTAAAAGAGTGCGATAAACAAAAACATGTTAGAAACATAGAAAGGTCACTAAATTTATTTACGTGCTTCCAAAATCTATGCAATCAACAAATATGGCCCTCTCTAATGTTTTCGATCGCATTTAAATATGATAACAGCACCTTATTAAGGAAAAAACAAGAACATACACATGGCGTAATCTGATCCGTTGGACTGAAAAAATCATAGCTCTCGTCGTTGGATATCGTTTCAGATTCGATAATATTGCGTCACACGATATAGGAGAGACCATAAATCGCACGTGTAAAGACGAGCGGCGCAATTTTTATTTTTTTAACCTAAAAATGGCAAAAGAAGAAGCAGAGACGAAACATCATAACACAACCACTCCACACGTAAGGACGCCACGCGGCGTCTCGTAGCCGAGTGTTCTTTTTAAAACCAGACAGCATCAAGTCATCAACCAAAATATCACTATTCATTAATGTATTTGTTATTTTCTTTCTCTTTCTACATTATTACTTTGGTTAATTTATTTAATTGCCTGTTTTTTTTACATTATCAGCAACAAAAGAACACTTTTACTATTGCTACTTGCTAACATGGAAATTTGTCGTCAGGAAAAAAACAAAAAAAAAAAGAAGAACTTTCATTTTGTCTTAAAACAACTGGTAGACATTGTGTAATGTTTTTTTTTGTGTGTGTGATAAAGAGACATTGTCTAAGGTTTAATAGTCCATTAAGCACATGTTACTACCAAATTACGCAATTATTGGTCATAGACATAGTACTCTAAGCTTTCAATGGTCCATCCATGATCCATCTAGTGCAAGTTAAAAACATAGGTTCCTTTTACCAATTTAAAACTTCGAATACAGTTACTTTCTTTTGTTGTCGTGGTTTGAAAAATAAATTTCAATACACTGTTTTACAGAAAAAACAAAAAAAATAAAGTTAGTAGACCAACCAACATGAGTTACACGAGTTGCCAGTAATTCTCAATGTAGGGAAGATAGAAGATTGATAAACTAAAGATTATAAAGTTTTTTACAAAATTTAACTGCGGTTGTTGTCCAGTATATATTTAAAGGTTATTTTTAGATTTCTTCTCTATATAAAAAATCCTTCTAACTTGTTACCAAAAAAAAAAACATTTACTTTTGAATTCTACTTGAAGCCTGTTAGTATTATTCAACATTATTCTGATTTCTAAATTCTAATATATGTTATGAAGAAACTCCAAATCATTTTCATACAAAAATTTAAGTATAAATTATATTCTCAATTGATTTCTAACATTTTTACAAAATACGTAAGAGCGTTTTTGATATTATTTATTCAAAATGTGCAAAGGGGAAAAACGAAGTGGACCAACAGAGTAGAAACGAACACATCACGTCATCACGTATGAAAAATAGTAAATATTAATCATTGTCTATATGAATGATATATCAGACCATATCGCTATTTTTATTACTAATCAGAGTCTGGGAAATTAAAGATAAATTCCATTATAGGGTGAAAAAAAATAAAAATGTTGAAGAAAAAGGAAAATTATATTTTAGGAAATTGTGTGGAGCCAGCCAGGTAACGGGGAAAAAAAAAAAAAGTGGACCAAAGAAACAACACTTAAAAAAAAAAAAAAACAACACGTCAACACATGAAAATAGTAAAATTTCATAGTTGTGTCTATACGAATCAGAGTCTATTTAAAAACATCATGGTTTACTAGTCAAACAACAAATCTAGGATAAATTTCCTTTAACAGAGTGAAAAAGGAAAAAATGTTGAAGAAAAATTATATTAAAACGTAATCGTAAATGGGCCCCACGGCCCAAATCAAACTTGCCTCAGTCATAACCTTGTCACGTTGGTTCCTCCTTCCTCCTTGCTATATAAAGAAGTGCCGATTGCCTTCAACAAACTCACGCCTTCTTCTCTCTTCTTCATTTCCGTCTTCTCCGCTAGGTTTCCGTCTCTGTTTTTTCTTGCATTTCCCCGTGAAATACTTCACATTCTCTCCTTTTCCTCTTTTTATTTCCTCACCACCTCAAATCCAACAGTTCTGCATGGTTGGGAGAATCTTTTAGAGAATTTTTGTTGTTGTTGGGTTCAGATTTGGAAAATTTCCTTTTTTTTTTTTTGAGTTTCTTCTGAATTATTCATCGTGGAGATTCTCGGATCGGGAAGGGCTGCGAGAGGTGGTTTTCACGGCGGGGATAGATTCGTCTTCTGCCTTCTCCTGAGGGGGTAGCCGAGGCTCCGGCCTCGGCGGTTTTTAAACCCCTACCTTCACAAAATCTGGGAAATTATTAGAAAAAAAAAAAAAAAGCTTCGATTTTTCAGTTTCTGCTCTGTTTTCGTCTCTCGAAAGTTTTTTTTTTCTTCACAAAATCGAGAATTTCTTTGGAAAGGGAGATTGTTGATCGTTTGCTGATAAGAGGGTGAAGAAAAGATGCCTGCTTTAGCTTGCGTTGATACGTCCTTTGTTCCTCCTGGCTACGCCGGTGATGTCTTTATCCCGTCGTCACCAACTTCCGCCGCCGCCGTTGTTGACAGCTCTTGCCGTTGGTCTACCTCTCTCTCATCGTCTCTCTATCGAATCGATGGATGGGGAGCTCCTTATTTCATAGCCAATTCATCTGGTAACATCTCTGTTCGTCCTCATGGCTCTGAAACTTTACCTCACCAAGACATCGATTTGCTCAAAATCGTTAAGAAGGTGACGGATCCGAAATCCTCCGGTGGTTTGGGATTGCAGCTCCCGTTAATCGTTCGTTTCCCTGATGTATTGAAGAACCGTCTCGAGTGTCTTCAATCTGCGTTTGATTTCGCCATCAAGAGTCAAGGATATGATTCTCATTACCAAGGTGTTTATCCTGTGAAATGTAATCAAGATCGATTCGTTGTTGAGGATATTGTCAAGTTTGGATCTTCGTTTCGGTTTGGATTAGAAGCTGGTTCTAAACCTGAGATCCTTCTTGCTATGAGCTGCTTGTGTAAAGGTAATCCTGATGCATTTCTTGTGTGTAATGGATTCAAAGACGCTGAGTATATATCCTTGGCTCTGCTTGGGAGAAAACTGGCGTTGAATACTGTGATTGTGCTTGAGCAAGAAGAAGAGCTTGATTTGGTTATTGATTTGAGCCAGAAGATGAATGTGAGGCCTGTCATTGGGTTAAGGGCTAAGCTGAGGACTAAGCATTCGGGTCATTTCGGATCAACTTCTGGTGAAAAGGGCAAATTTGGATTGACTACTACTCAGATTGTTCGTGTATTGAGGAAGCTGAGCCAATCTGGTATGCTTGATTGTCTCCAGCTTTTGCATTTTCATATTGGTTCACAGATTCCGTCGACTTCTTTGCTCTCTGATGGTGTCGCCGAGGCTGCTCAGCTTTACTGTGAACTTGTGCGTCTTGGTGCACATATGAAAGTTATTGATATTGGTGGTGGTTTGGGGATTGACTACGATGGGTCTAAGTCTGGAGAATCGGATCTCTCTGTTGCTTATAGCCTCGAGGAGTATGCTGAAGCTGTTGTAGCTTCTGTTCGGTTTGTGTGTGACAGGAGATCAGTGAAACATCCGGTAATATGCAGCGAAAGCGGTAGAGCAATAGTCTCTCATCATTCTGTGTTGATCTTTGAAGCTGTTTCAGCGGTTAAACCAATGGTGCATCAAGCGACTCCTGAAGATATTCAGTTCCTGCTCGAAGGTAATGAGGAAGCTCGAGCCAATTACGAGGATCTTTACGCCGCTGTGATGCGTGGAGACCAAGAGAGCTGCCTCATTTATGTCGATCAGCTGAAGCAGAGGTGTGTTGAAGGTTTCAAAGAAGGTGTTTTGAGCATCGAGCAATTAGCTTCTGTTGATGGGTTATGCGAGTGGGTGTTGAAGGCTATAGGCGCATCGGATCCGGTTCATACTTACAATATCAATCTATCGGTTTTCACTTCGATTCCTGATCTCTGGGGGATTGATCAGCTGTTTCCTATAGTTCCTATCCATAAGCTTGACCAAAGGCCCGGGGTTCGTGGGATCTTATCGGATTTAACATGCGACAGCGATGGGAAGATCGACAAGTTTATAGGCGGCGAATCCAGCTTGCCGTTGCACGAGCTGGACAACAATGGCGGTGGAGGGTACTTTCTGGGTATGTTCCTTGGAGGGGCTTACGAGGAGGCTCTCGGTGGAGTCCACAACCTGTTTGGTGGGCCAAGCGTTGTCCGGGTCTCGCAGAGCGATGGACCACACAGCTTTGCAGTGACCCGAGCCGTGCCTGGTCAGTCCTCAGCTGATGTTCTCCGAGCAATGCAGCATGAGCCTGAGCTAATGTTTCAGACCCTAAAGCACCGAGCAGAGGAAATGATGCATACCAAAGGTGGTAGCGAAGGTGAAAATGAAGAGGAAGAAGAAGATGTTGAGTTCAACAATGTCGCGGCTTGCCTCGACCGTTCGTTCCACAACATGCCGTATCTTGCGACTGAGCAGGCATCACCAAGTAACTCTCTTTCAGCTGCGATCAGTAACCTCGGGTTTTACTACTGCGACGAAGACGGCTACGATTACGTCTCTGCGTGAGAAAAGGTGGTCGTCGAGTGATTTGTTGTTGCAATATATTATCGTAAAATCGTCATGGTACGATTTCTTTAAATAAAAATTATTAAATAAGAACATGATGAGATCCATGATCCATCGTTGTTTAAGGTTTTAAGTAAGAAGATCCGAATTATGAAAGCCTTTTGTGAAACTCGGATCTTTTTATCTTATTTTATTTATTTGCCCCTTGAAATGTAGCCGTTCCCGTTTTCTTTATTTATAAAAAAAAAAAAAAATTGACCATATAAAAGAAGACCATTTTATGAGCTTTGTCTGCTGCCATTAGACGATTTCTTTCATTTTGTTAGAATTTATGAGTTATTCTTTTAGTTCAAAATTTAAAACGATGCATCGTGAACAAAGAAATCGTGAACAAGTTCTTTTCACTCTATAATAATTTAATAAATAAATAAAAACTTTTGTCTGGTTTTTTTTTGAAGGGATCAGGTTCGCCGCATCTTTTAACCGGCGTCGTGGGCCGATGTTGTTATGCGTGAAGGAGACACTACACACAAGTACCACATGGAGATGTTAGATTCTGACATTTATGTGTATTATCGACTGACATCTTTTTTATCTTCTATTAGGTTTTGGGAAGCGGTTAAATGATTATTTGATCATGTGGCTCATGATTGAGTGTTTATGTATTTTGCAGCATCGATTAGTTTTTCTTTATTTTTACGTCACGGCTTGCCGGCTTGGTGGAACACATTTCCTTTTACGTGGAAGTAATTTTGGACCCATTTTTGACATGAAAAAAGAAGAAGAAGAAAATAAATTCATATTCGAGATAATGTGTTGTTTCCATTGTACTTGTCCGGTTGTTGGCGATCATGCAAAAAAGCATATAACTCTGCGGAAAAAAACGGAAGGATTAACATTTAAAGGTGAAAATTTTGACGAAGATGGTAGAGTATACTAAGGTTCATGTCATCAATTTGTAGATGACCGTTTCACTTTGTGGTGTGTGTTTTGTTGAATATTTGTATTTTTAACTTAGAAATAAATTTATCATTCGTTCTTAAAAATATGGGAGAATCATCAATTCAAGCCTTCCTCGAAATCTTCTAAAACCGTAAAATGTCAAACACAAATTCAACCAAAACTGCAAAAACATTATATGCAAAAAAATCTTGTTTTTACTAATCTTTTTCCTAGCTCTTTATTTTCTTTTGCAAAACTGTAACCGTCTCTTTTCGCCGTGGGATTGACGATTAGCAAGTGAAAATGGGGCTAAGGTTGGAAGAATCCAATCCTATAACATATTTGCTTTGAATTTAGCAATTTGGGTTTGGAATCGGCATTTACTTTTCCCGACCATGGTCCTTACCAAAAATGCCAAGTGTTACGTGACGACATCAATTTGCAGTGATCGGTCCCGATTCCCAAAGTTAGATAACTGATTCCTATCTACCCAAAATTTCCGACCTATGGTTCAAATTGTGTCTCCAATAGATTTGGAATGTGTTTATACGTTGCGTTTCTACAATTATTAAGGGAGACAAAGCTGATTATCAAAACAACTGAGACAGAAGAACAACAGACCCTTTTTTAGACTCAGTGACTAAATTAAGGGATTAAGTGTGAATACGATGAGATGTTGTTCGATTAAACTCGTCTCTTTCGAAATATTCCTTGTGAAGAAACAGCCTCATGCGTAAGAAGACCAGTAGATTAGAGTTATACTATTCATTATCGGGTATTTGATTTGCAGCCAAGTTTGAACAAAGCAAAAAAGAACACAATCTTGTTGACAAGTTTTCATGGTCCAACATCCATGATTCAAGAGCAGCCGGAAATGTTTTAGATGAAAGATATAAACCAAGTTGAAACAAGATATTGTCTCACTGGAACGAAACATCTTTTTAAATAACAATGGGTCCCTCAAAGTTTCAACCTTGAAAGTCGTCTCCAAACCATAGCCATCGGATGCTTCAATCTGCAATAGATAACAAACACCATTGACATATAACGTGTTAGTGGTTCCACTGCGACATTTGGATATATCGAGGGACATTCACTAGAATTAAGAGAAACTATTGTGGATGCACTTGATGATTCTCTAACTTACTTTATTGATGGGTGTGAAAATATGGAAGCTAGGTTTATGGGTTGTCTTCTAGACCATAGTTATACACAATCTCAATCTGCATCAGTCACAGACCAAAAAAAGATCAGAACTTGCAAAGAAGAAAGGGAGATCATGAAAAAAGGACGTGGTAAGTGTTGAGAACGAAAAATTACCCCAGCAGGGGGAGTCGGGTTTCTACAGAACTTTGAGCCACCAGGAGCCCATGGAACTACAACAGAAAAAGTAAGTCGTTTGGAGGAAATGAACTGCTTTCTCGTTTTCTTATGTGAGAGGAATCCCATAAAGCTAATAAACATTTCTTCCTAACATATCCACCACAACTAATTCATGTGTTGAGATGCTTACCAATATAAGGATCAGGGTGCCGCCATTTGTTGTATTCTGCTTCACCATGTGCAATCAGTTTGTCGATTCTGTCGACATCCTCCTTCAAATACCCCAATCAAAGGATCATATCAAGGGACAAACAAGAATGAGAGACTCAAACGTACATTGTAATCAGCAATGTTGTCATTGTGTTCGCAGCTGAATAAAAGAATTTCATTATATAATTCTCAACACCAGTTTTAAAAAAGGTACATCCTTTACTTGAATTCAACAAAACATTTCATAGATTGCACTGAAACATTAATCATATGCTGCTGATGGATTGCGAAAACCAGAGTTCCAAATTGTAATGATAATGAGTGAAAATGCAAACTCAACACACGAATCATTGAACAACATCTCTATTTCCCTAATCTCCTACCTATTCGTAGCAGAGGCATCTGTGAAACAAGCTTCCACACACATTCACTTCTTTGATAATAGCAAAGAATCTAAACAACTTAGCAAGAGAAAATCCAGTAGACACGTTTCCACAACAAAAGTCCCCAATTTTCTCATCCAAACACACTTACATGGTTATGGTCATATCTCTAAAGTCTCTCTACCAAAATTCAACCAAACAAAAGAAGATAAAAATTGTCCATTTCTACAGATTATTGAAACATTTTAACAATCAATAATCAAACAAGGCAAAGAGAGGTATGTAAAATGAAAGGAGAAGAGAACAAACCACATCTTGGTTAGCATTGAACTTCTCACGAAGATCAGAAGCCTGAATAGGAACGAAGAACAATGAAATCAAAACCAAAATGCGAGATCGGTAAAAAATCAAAAGTCCGATTCGGAGATCTGAGGAAAAGACTTACGTCACGGTAAAAGATATGGCGATGAACAGCCCAATTGAGAGTATCCTTAAGGGCACGGCGATAGAGGATTCGAACCCTCTCCTTCTGCGCCGCTCGACGCGCAAAATACGCCGCCGTCGAAACTCCGCTCATTTTCTGATTTCCGGTTGATTTCGGGTCTCTCTACACTCTTTTCTTCTTCTTCCTCTAATTTCCCTTTTTTCAACAGTGAGAAACCTTCTGCTTCAGTTAGAGGGACCGAGAAGAAGTTTCAAATGGGCCTTTGAGTTCGAGCTTGAATTAAAACAAGAAATCGGTCCATAAAAAAAGAGGAGGAGGAAAAAAAACTCCGTTGCCGGGACTCGAACCCGGGTCTCTCGGGTGAGAGCCGAGTATCCTGACCAGCTAGACTACAACGGATTGTTGACATAGTCAAAGATATAAGTAACTTAACAGAGAAAAAAGATTACCAAATTTCTTGGGTGAGAGCTGAGTATCATGTACCATCTGTTTTTGTTTTGGATATAGCTTAGGCAAATATTTGTAATTTGTAGCATCAAAAAACATTTCCAAACAAAATTTTTAAGGTAAGATAGACTTACCCTATGCTTCATGAATCAAGATCTTTCAAAATTCATATCTGAAGCAAAGAGTCTTAAGTTAACATAGACTTAATGTATCATATTGTTTTGTTTATTTTACACTGGTTTGAAGCCTTATTAGTGCTATGAACCTTGATTGGAGACAAAATAAAATACAATTTGTTGATGTTATCAATGAGCAAGTTGAGATTGCGTTGCTTTGAAACAAAAGAAGATCCAAAGGATTATAGATTTCAGATTGGTGGTTGTGCTTGGGGAAAGTCAGAAAGAGATAGCACATGATAAAGCTACTTTTCTATTGAAATCTAGTTTATGAAAGAACACTTATGAAACTACTGACCAAAGGGTCCATGGAAGTGTGGTCCTTGTATTATAAAATCTTTATGTAACAATTGATATGAATTAAGAACTTGTAGGTAGAAAATTAAAGCTGGTAAATTCCATGTGCCGGCTATGTGTATGTTGTGTACTTGTGTTTAATCATGTTGTCACAATAGTCAGTAGTCCATGCTTAAACATTTTATGCTTGCAAAAGGGATTGATTTTCTTTGAAGCACAACTATTCAACGTATAGATGTAGATCTTGTAAAGTAATTACTCTTTAACTAAGAAGTGGACTAAGGTTTTGTGAGTTTGACCTGCTTTTTTCTTTCTTTTATCTACTATATCACAAACTACAGTATTCTGGAGTTTTCAAGATGATTCTTCCATTTGGCATTTTGTTTACTCAAAAAGTCTATAAGCCACTACACATGGACCAAAATCATTCTAAGTAGTAGTAGTGGTGGTGGTGGTCTTATAAATCATTAAAAAACATGATTTTGTTTATAGAATACCATTGTTTACTTAAGACTAGTTCCTGAAACAGTTTCAAATGTTAAGAAGCAAGTTGTTAAATTACAACACTACAGATAATGTTACAAAAAGTAGGTTTTACCTAAGTCTTATCTACCACTTGCTGCCAAATTTGACTTGGTTTGATTTAGTACTAGCTTCACCTGTTTCTTCACCCAACTCTTTACTCTTTCTCAATTCCAGAACCTTCCTATGTAGATTTGAATGAATCTCAGTCGAGAACGTCGGACTATCCGCCGGTCTATATTCCGGGCAGAGCCTACCAGACTTAAACCGGACTCCACATGCATTACATAAAGTTTTGGGACCGACCGGACCGGTCCTCCACTGTGGTGTGTTGTTTGTGCCACAATGGCTGCATCTTCGTTGAAACACAACGGCCGTTTCTTGTTTCTTCTTCCTCAACTGCTCTGTTGCTGCATGTTGATGATTGGTTGAAACGAGTGGCCAAACACGACCACCGGTTAAACTGTTCCGAGACCGTTTAGTTCTTGGTTTAACCGGAATTCTTGAGAAGCTTGGTTTGGTTTTGTGGGTTTGTGTTAAGAGAAGTGAGACTTCTGGTGATGAACAATCATCCACAACACGAGATACCCATTCAAGCTCTTCCACATCTTCATCCTAAAATATCACAAAATAAAAAATAAAAAAAATCAAGAAAATATAAATATCTTTTAATTATAAGAAAGAAAAAGAAAAAGGAAGCTTCTAAATTTACCGGCAAAGAAGGAAGTTGATCAAAGATGCAAGGTTGTGAACTAAAGATACAATCTTGTTCTTGTTCTTGTTCTTCTTGTGAAGAAGAAACAGAGACAAGTTCTTCTTCTTCTTTTTGACCTTCTGAGAAATCGAGGAAACACTCAACGGAGAAATCTTCGGACAAAGAAGAAGTTCGGCTTAAATCTTCCGACACAATCAGTTGGTGATGTTTCAGAGATGTAGTAGATTCTCCTCTTAGACTTGCCTTTAGGGCTCTAGCTTCTGTCCACAGCTCCATTAACTCTTTAACACATACACATATACATATAGAAGAATCTTTTTAAGTTTCACTTGACATAGTCTTAATTCTCAACTATTACAACAACCATAAACAAAACATACATACGAGGAGGCTAAAAAGCTAAAGTTTATGATCTATAACAAAGTCTGCGCATGCAAACTTTCGAGAAATTAGAAAGATGTGAAGAGGAAAGAGGTATGTGGGATATGCTCATCGTATCTCTTTACCTGACAAAGACGAAGAAGAAGCAAAAAAGCTGAGAGAATGGCGAAGAAACAGAGGAAGAGAGAGAGAGAGAGAGAGAGAGAGAGAGAGGAGAAAGTAAGAGGGCACTGAAGTTAAAGGATGATTCTTGAAGGGGTTAAAAGGTAAAACAGAGACTTTGTGAATTTTATGTGTGCTTGTGCTTCTTCCAATTCCAAAAGTTAAAGCTCTTTCTTCCTATCTTTTTTTCTTTTGTTTGTTTGTTTTCTTTTCCCCTAATTTCTAGTTTATGGAATATTACAAAATCTTCTCTCACGAATGATACTAGATTGGTATTTCAGGATCAATGCTTTTCCTCTTCTTTATTTGTCTCTTCAATTTCGTGTAAAACGATGTGTCCTTTATTCAATGTAAAATATGGATCATAATCAGGATTAAGTCTAATCCACTCGCCTCTATATTTCATTTCAAGCTCACAAGACTTGTTAAGAATTGTTTACATATTTTATAAATTAGTTGATTAATTATTCAATTTTTGTTGCTGCTCATTTCGTTATTACTTACTACTCCCTCTGTTTTTTAAAAGTTGTCATTTTAACTGTATTTGGACAAATTAAGAAAATGTATACAATGACTATATTAACCTCATAAAAATGACAAGTAATTATTTACAAATAATTTGTGTTCAATAAAATGAGGGTAATTTGGGTAGTTATTGGCATAAATTACATTATTACCTTAAAACGACAACTAATTTAAAACAAAAAAAAAGCTCTAAAATGACAACTATTCAAAAACGGAGGGAGTATTAGATTTTGTTTTTAGACGAAAAGAAAGAGATAAAAAGTGCTGATTTCTTTTTATTTTCACGTCCTTTGTTTTCTCCAATTTTCTTTGGACCTAATCAATGAGTTCTTTACGTGGATGTTTTTGGCTTGGGCTTATCCTTCGTCACCACATATTTGATAAGTCAGGTCTGTTTCACATTATTCAATACAAATTTGATTGATTTTATTATAATTATTGTGAAGGGTTATATCATGATGCTGTGTTCCTTGTCCATGCCAATTTAGCTAGCTAGTCTTGTCAAAAGGGTTGACCATTTCTTATAAGGAAATGCTGAAACATTTAAGATTTACAAATGTTGAATTTGTTAGTATTCCATAATATACTACCATTAACAATTTTATATTACATACAATATTTTGCTTGTACTTTGACAAAAACAAAAATATTTTGCTTGTCGTGTTAAAACTAGTGTCATTGAAAGTCACCGATTAAACCTGTGATCTAGTCTTTTTGACATCTTAAGAAATTTTGACATCTAACTAAATGTCCAAATGAAACAAAGTTACAAGAACAATACCACAAATTATGAAATCTATATAAATCATCGAATCTTTTTTTTTTTTTCAAACATTATAAATCATCCAATCTAAAATCTTTTAATCGAGGTAGATGTCCCATAATGCATCTGAAAAAAAAAGCCCTGAGATGCAAATATTTAAAGAAAATAATAAGAAATCTCACTTAGCCTCGTACCTTAAGAATATAAAACAATTTATGAAGCATAAATTGATTTTTACATTACCAAGGTCACAACTCTAATAAAAACGCTAATTTTGAATTCATTTTTAAAATTCATATAATCAATTAGATTTTTGAAGCTGAAATACAAATTTATATATTATGTAATACAGTCTAAAACATATTAGTATGCATGGTAACATTTTTTTTTTTTTTTTAATGGTAACATTTTTGACTCGAATAGATAAAGATAATAGTATTTCAGCATTAATTGTTAGTGACAAGTGACAAACAATGGTTACGCGATTATATAACAAAACATTGCCATGCAGTCGGTAATGGGCAAGGGCATATATGATCTATCCAATCTTCTATGTTCTGCTATTTTTGGCATTAGATATAAGATTAGGTAACCAAAAGGAGAAAATAGTATTCCGATAGACACATTAAGCATATTGATTCTATTCTATGAAAAATTACAGGATATATCATATATATGTATAGATCAGATGTCAATCTGGATTACGTCGATTTGTAATAAACAGAATTAGGATCATCTCTACCGAAACTCCTTGAACATTTTTATTTTTATTTTTCAAAATAAACAATTAAAAAGTTGACAAAAAAAAAAAAACAATTAAAAAACAAAAACAAAAAAACAAATGTTGAATTCAAATTCGATTGAAACACTATGCCAACCCCAAAACAGCATAAATAAAGTTCCTTTTAAGTTTTAACATACACTACGCAAACAAAAAAAGAAGTGTGGGTTTTGGTAGTGATGGGAATGGAGAATTGGAGATGGTGCAAACCACCACCGTTGGAGTGGAGTTCACCAAAGCAACCACTATAGCCAAATCCTTTTAAAAATTTTATTTTACTTTTAATAAGTATCAAAGTAATCTTTCCTTACAATTATAAAATCTTCCTTTTTAGTATAATTGGTCTTAAGACAAGATATAGGGGTTGGTTTTTTCGAAAGAGTCGTTACGATCACTTAGTTTGGTACTGGTAGTCTATTTTTTTCTGCCAACCTTAGTTTATTAGTGTATGGGGCTTTATACTCGTGTCACTCTATACACATTAATGTGTGTTTGAAGCTTTTCTATTTTGAAAGTTGGTATATATATTTTTTTAATTTTCGTGAAATTAGGGGACAACAGAAAAAGATTGAAAAAGGGAGCAGGCTGGTGAGGAGTGACGAGAGCGTAATGGGGGAAAAGAGAACGTGTCCCATTTTCCTCTTATTCGTCGATTCAATACGCATCATCATCATCATCACTCTTTCCTTTTCTTATCTTTTTAAACATGGAGTAGTTTTTATCATTTTTGACGTCAAGAAAATGGGTGAGAGTTTCAAGTCCTGTAATCAATGCAAGTGGTTTTGCGTTAGTGATTCTTGTATTCACAATATCTAACCTAGAAAGTTTTACCTAATAAAACTTCAATTGATTTACCTAAGATCCAATCTATCTTCATGATGCAAATGTATTTTCCGTATCGCAAATTTGAAATATATATAGTTGTTATATCACTTAATTATAAAAAGATATTAAAAAGAACATAACGAAACGTAAATTTCCGCCACAATTGATGTTCTAAATGTGTTTTGTATCTCACATAAAAATAAGAAAAAACGAAAACGAAAACGAAAAAAGTTAACACAAAACATATTCATTGCGTTTTAACAAAACATAATCCACTTGAACCACTACATATATTTTACAAAACATTGTAATCATTCATCACGGACCATAGTCAAAATAAATTTTAAGAAAAATAAAAAAAAGTCTTTACAGACTAAACAGCTAATCATTATTCGAATCAAAGGCAACACTGAAGAGATGAGGATAATTTGACTCCGTCGAATAATTGAAGATCATACAACGAGGTAATTCGATGTGGTGTAATAGCAGAGTTAGATACTTATTATAGTGTACTTGTAACAAACGAAATTAATCGATACATAATTTGATTCAATAAATTCTTGATCATGCCTGATATGTTAACACTTTCAAAGTACTCAAACATCTACAACTATACGACAGTTTAAGAATTTAAACTTTCATAACTGATTCATTTCAATCAAAAAGAGGGCAAATCCAGTAATGAAAAGTAGAACTAAGGAGTTTAATATAAAAAAAGGTAACACATGATAAACAATAAGAGAGTTATAGATATCCATCAAAAACGAATCCAAAACCAGTCACACAAATGGCGACATAACATCAGGTTCTTTTTTTTTTGCCAGCGAAAAACAAACAAATCTATAGTCCTCTAAGCTCCGATGATTTCTGTTGGTTCCTCAGCCATTGTCTCATCAGCTGGCCTGTCTACCTTCACACCAACATCCTCTGCTGTGTAATCTCCATGCACCTAGAGAAAAACAAGACAAACAGAGTTAGATCCATGGCTAGACCAAGACTGAAGCAACAGTGACGACATTAATGTGATTTCAATTTACCTCCATGAGCTTTCCAAGGTCAAACTTGGGAGCCTTTAGGATCTTCACTTTACGGATGAAAACGTTTTGCAACGGGTAGATGCCCTGTGTTGCCTTCTCAATCTCTCTTCCAATGGCCTCTGGGATGAATTTGGCCACAAGCTCTTTGAGGTCACAAGATGAAGCCTCCTTCACCATAATCTCACTCATCTTTCTGCGAATCTACAAGAATCAAGAAACATTACAAGGAAAATGTTAATCTTCAGTTCACAGAAAGCCAATGATAAACACATGGTATATTACCTGACGGATTTGGCTGGATTGAGCGTAACAAGTACGCTTCACTTGGTTAGCACGTCTCTTTGTGAAGGCGATGCAGAACAGCCTCAAGGTGTAGCCGTCTGTGGTTTTCACATCGACATGGGCTTCAATCAAAGTCTGCCACTTCTTCACCAATGACCTTAGCTTGTCGGTTGTGAAATCCATACCCTACAGATCATAGATTAAAAACATAACTTCGTATCAATAAGACTTTTGGTACAAGAATTCTGCAAAGGTGTGAAATTTATCTTACCCAGAACTGGGTCAAGACATTCCTTCCCTGAACATCTTCAGCTCTAAGACGGATCTTCCTGTAGGCATTATCCTCATCTACTTGTAAATCAGCCAGAGAAACCTCAAAAACCCTGTGTTTCAGTCCCTCAGAGGCAATCTGTTTATATTAACAGCGTCAGATATGACAAAGGAACACTCTTTACTATCACAATGCAATTCCTATTACTCCAATAATGAAACCCACAAAAAGCAAATGCCCATCTCTACACCTAACATCTATGCCATAAGATACCTATTGAATCAAAACATAGAAAGCTCTAACCTTTACAAAGAACCCTAAACAACTCCCGAGTATAAAGTAATAGACATAAGAACATTTTACCTTGGTACCCTGAGTCCTGGAAACAAGAGTCTTGCCAACATTCCTGTTGGTGAATGAAGCAGGGGCCTTCACGTCATACCAATCCTTCTTGGAGAAAGGATCAACACTGCACCATCAATAACAATTCAATTAACAGAACTATATACTGATTACAATTAGAAATCTGACAAAATTTTATTGAGGGAATAAAGTTACTCACGCCTTCTTCTTTCCTCCTTTCCTACCCTTTGAAATCCTCTTGTTCTTCCTATAAGATCCGAACAAAACCATAGATCATCAGAACATGATATACTCGAAGCTATCATCAAATGACAGATTCCGATACAGAATCTGGAGAAATAAGCGAGGAAGAGAGAGATGCGAAGAAGGATTTACCCGACAGCCATGGTTTGGGGTCTTCAGATGGTGTAGCGACGACGAGCTACAGTGAGGAAGAAGAAGAAGAAGCGGCTTCAACAAGTGAGAGAAAGCCCTAATTCACTGGCTTTTCATTTATATATGTCTAGGGTTTTGCGTCTTTTTAGTTTTTGAGATGAAATAAACTTAGTGGATTTGATTTTCAAGCCCAATGGGCCATTATAGAGAGCCCAATATATAACCTTTTGAACACTTCTTGTTGAGAAAGAGACTCTCTTTATCTTTGATTTCTTCGTGTTCGAAAGCAGAGAAAATTTGTGCTGAGCTCAACGCCATTTTTGACGATTTCGAATCTCTTTCTTCTCTGAATTGTTCCAAGTAACCGGAGGTAACTCGTAAAGTGGAAGAAAGGTAACAAGGAGGAAGAAAGAAGGAAGATTTGTGAAGAGCTCTTGATCTGGTGAAGAATGGATGCAATTCGAAAACAAGCTAGCAGGTTGAGAGAACAAGTTGCGAGACAACAGCAGGTTAAATTTCTTGACTTTTGATTTACCCATTTGCTTAGATCCCGTTTCTTTATCTTTTTCTAGATTTTGTTTTGTCTTCTATTGTGATTTTGTTGATTCGTTGGTTTTCTGGTGAATCAATCAATAATGTGGTGATGATGAAGGAGCTAGCTTTTTTCTGATCGATGGTTTTTGACTTAATGATTAATTGGATCTGAGTGTTATTAATTCCTTGATTCGATGTGAGATTGGGTAAAATCCTTTAGGATTGGGGAAGTTTCAGTCAAATCAATTGTGATGTCTTTTATGTCAATGGGTCATGTAGCATTGTTTGGCTTAGATACTTTTATATGCCAAGATCAAAATTGATTTGAGTGAATACGTTTCGCTTTTTTGAGCTGGGATTTGAAAGATTTTGTAGTCATAGATAAACATCTTGGTGCTACATGTTTCAAGTTACCATGAGATCGGGTGTTTTTGTTCTCGAGTTTGAGGTTAATTAGTAGTTTTTGTGGAATGTTTAAGGCTGTGTTCAAGCAATTTGGAGGAGGAGGATATGGCTCTGGTTTAGCTGATGAAGCAGAACTTAATCAGCATCAGAAGCTAGAAAAGCTTTACATATCCACTCGTGCTGCCAAGGTTATTTCTTGAGCTGTTTTTGACTAGTTTAAAGTTTTGATCACTATTGATTTGGACTCATACATACTTCCTTTACAGCATTACCAAAGAGATATTGTTCGTGGTGTGGAAGGTTATATAGTCACTGGGTCAAAACAAGTTGAAATAGGTGATTTTGTTGATCCGAGTGTTGACTTATAATATCTCTTTTCTTTCTGTTAGAGACTTGAATTGGCTCACATGCCTGGCTTTCATTGTTGTTCCTCAGGGACGAAATTGTCTGAGGATAGCAGGAAATATGGTTCAGAAAATACATGTACGAATGGTAACGTATTAACACGGGCTGCACTGAACTATGGGCGAGCTCGAGCACAAATGGAGAAGGAGCGTGGAAATATGTTGAAGGCTCTCGGTACACAGGTTTGTCTTTCTCATCTTCCATCAAAGTGTTAAGCATTAGCACATATCTTTTGCATGCGATTTGACTACACAAAGAATTACATTCCTGCCATCGTTAGTGGAATTACTGCCATTTGTGGGAAGATCTATTACTTTTATCTGGGAGATACTGTTGCTTACATACTCCTTAAAGTCAATTAATGTCATGGTGTTCACTTGGTTCATTCTTTATTGCGATTTGGCGACTACATTCATATGTCAATCTGGAATTTTAAACCTGAATCTGTTAGGTTGCTGAGCCATTACGGGCAATGGTTTTGGGAGCTCCATTGGAGGATGCTAGACATCTTGCTCAACGCTATGACAGAATGCGCCAAGAAGCCGAAGCTCAGGTACCATGAAAGATAATACCATGAAGCAATTTGATTATCGTTATGAGAAATATGGGTGTTTTCCTCTTTCAAGAACTAGCCATTTGTTATTACTACCATGATAGAATTTTACTCATCCGCCTGCTTTAAATCTAAACAGGCTACAGAAGTTGCCAGACGCCAAGCAAAGGCGAGAGAGTCTCAAGGTAATCCTGACATCTTGATGAAACTGGAATCTGCTGAAGCAAAACTTCAAGACCTAAAATCAAATATGACAATATTGGGGAAAGAAGCTGCTTCAGCTTTAGCTTCCGTTGAAGATCAACAACAAAAATTGACTCTTGAAAGACTTCTGTCAATGGTAGTGCGATTGGTTACAAGATCCATTTTTAGGTCAACTTTGATTTACTTACCCATATGTACTTCTTTTGTAACAACTGTATTGTTCATTCCTGATCTCAGGTTGAATCTGAGCGTGCTTACCATCAAAGAGTCCTCCAAATAATTGACCAGCTCGAAGGAGAGGTTGGTGTGCATTAGTTTACAGCTTTCAGTTTCCTGTCATAGTAATAGTATTCTTGTTGGACAGTCAGTTTATCATTATACGAATCAATTAAGGGCAAAATGGAACATTTTTGAACCTACAGATGGTGTCTGAGAGGCAACGTATAGAAGCTCCCTCTACTCCCTCAAGCGCAGACAGTATGCCGCCACCTCCATCATATGAGGAAGCTAATGGAGTGTTTGCATCTCAGATGCATGACACGTCAACAGATAGCATGGGTTACTTCTTAGGAGAGGTATGCTTTTCAGTCTTTAATGCTGTCTAGTACCTTCCTTAGCGAGTTAAAACTTTTGTTTATAGTGGTAGTAAAAGTATCAAAGAGATAACAGGATTATAAGTTCTCCACGTAGGCATTGGATGTATATAACCTGTTTTTGATTAGAGAACCGAAAAGACAGGCTACATGTTGTTTCCTTTTGGTCCTCGTTTGATGTGCCGTTATAACATATTATTTCCTTTTAAAAAAACGTTTTCAGGTTTTGTTCCCATATCACGGTGTGACAGATGTCGAGCTCAGCTTATCAACTGGTGAATACGTTGTTGTTAGAAAGGTTCGATAGTAAACCAACTCCCACATGAGAAAACCAACAAAGGCTCCTTTAATCCATATTAACCGATACAGTTATTCAATAGTGTTTGTTTCATATACCATTTGTCTATTTGTCATTGTCAGGTTACAGGCAGTGGATGGGCCGAAGGTGAATGCAAAGGCAAAGCCGGTTGGTTCCCTTACGATTACATTGAAAGACGGGAACGAGTTCTTGCTAGCAAAGTGTCCGAAGTTTTCTGAGAATTCGAAGGTAACATCGTTCTTTGTTGGTTATGGAATTGAGTTGCTTCTGTAGAAGAGTTGTGTGTGTTCTGTAGAAAGAAAAAGAAAGAGAAGATTCACCAGCTAAAGCAGAAGTCCATATACATTATCGGATTGAATTAACGTTCATGAGGATCAGAGTTGATGTGGGTTTCTGCGATGTTCTGAATCTAGTAGTGATGCCACTTGAACAAGAGTTCAGTTTTTAGGTATTATCTCAATATTGGATTTGGATCTTCTCTTTGGCATTTGATGTAAACGCCAAATCTCTGTTTATCTTCATATGTGAATTCACTTCTTTTGGTTTTTTTTTTTACTTCTGATTTTTTTTGTCCAATCTACTTTCATTTGATAACCTTGAAACTTGATGAAGAAGTGATTATTTTTCAAGTTTACGCAAAAGTGTTAGTACATTATTTGAATACCACTCTGCAATTTATCAAACGTAAAGTTCGATTGGAATTCCTGATAAAACGGAACAACTGAAAAAGAAGAGAGAAAAAAAACAGAAAATTTGACAATTGAAATCGTAGACAATTTTGAAATCAAAAACAAAGACAAGGGAGAAAAATAGCAGAAGTTTAGTAAGGAAACAATCTTGAATAGACAATCAATTCAAGATTTGATCAAACATTCAAAGAAGCTAGAAATTATGTTTATGATGACTCCAAGATCATGAAGTCACACAATCAGAGTCATTTACGTTGGTTTGCTTCGAGATATATATACAACGACTATGGCCAGTAGAAGCACAAACATTACAACCTGCAATTTCATGAATAGAGTAGAGGAGGATGATGAGTAACTTAATCCTAAATATGAAACACTTTCTATGGAAGTCTGATATAAAATTAACTTACAAAGATAGCCTTGGACTGTGTTTCATCGTTAACATAAGATTTTCTGACCAGCATTAAGAAGAAAAAACAGACAAAAGATTCATTAGAACCTCAAACAAAACATAAAAGATCATTTTATTTGCTAGAACAAGTAGAAGAAACCAAGAAAAAGCAGAGTCTACCTTTTGTGAATGACTCCATTTTCTTTGCAAACTTTCTTGATGGTTTCGAGTCGGTTTAATGTTTTCATGGCATTTGGATCGTTCTTGTCAACCTATTATTAAATAACACATATCTCACCTTCTAATTACCAACACTAAACACTGGAAATGTTCAAACGTATACATACCTTTGTTTGTAGCATGCAAGAAAAATCATAGAACGCACCATAGACATCATCCATAGTCTTTGTGAGATCAATTACTTTAGCTATTAGACCTAAACATAGAAATGTTTGTAACATAACTCAAGATAAATTTAGATGATGAAATTCTGTTAAAGATTGCAAATCAAACTCAAGATAAACCTTCTACCTCGTCTCAGTCTCACGGCGCCTCTAAATACTTGTACATTGTTATAGCATAATGTAAGTGTTCCAATCGCCACGATCTAGTCAATATTTCATATCAACATAAACACTTCTCAGGTAAATATTTAAAGCAGAGTAAAATATTAAATTAGATAGGAGAGGCTAAATAGTATGTGATACATTGTGTTTTCTCTAACCTGAGGGATGGCACAAGACTGAAATATTGCAGGATCACGCAATGAAGCCAATGATTTCAAACAATCTTCAACATGAGTCAACGCATTAGTGACCATTTCATTTAGACACTGCACTGCTTGTGTTGATTTCTCCTCATTTTTTAAGTCCTACATTGTAAGAATTCACAAAAAGAAAAGAGTCACATTGTGTTTTTTAATATGAGAGCTTGAGAGTGAAGTGTATGCACCTCGAGCTTGTCAACATATTTCCCCCAAATCTCACGAGGCCAAAACATACGCGATTTTGGTATCTCATTAATGTCTTCAAGATAATCTTTGATAATGTTTGTTTTCTAGCAAGTAAGATAACATACAAAAAAACTCCAAAAATTGCAAATAGATTTGAGGAAGTTCCTTGTACATGTCAATATTATACCATTGTAATGAATACCTGGAGAAATAAACCTGTAGAATTTGAAATCTGCTTCCAATCTGGAGTCAGTATTTCCAATTCCGAAGCGATGAAGATTTTTGACAAGCCTAAACCCACAAGTCCTGCAGCATAATGGCAGTATTCATCATAGTCATCAATTGTTTCTACCTGTCGAATACACAAATAATTTCAGCTGTTAACAAAGCATGCTAAAAAGTTTTGATGCTTAACTTCTATATTCTAACTTCAAAACTGAAACAACACATCACAGAGATTCTTTGTATCACAAACCTCCTTGCAAATGAACTTGGCCATTCCTGCACCCATTCTTTTAGTTATATCTTCAATAGCCTCTTGATACCTTTTTGTTTAAGTTAGGAAAGCAACATAAATTAGTATCACCAAATTCAGTAGATCAATCAATAAACAACATTTATAAAAACAGAACAGAGAATAATTAACCCTTTTTCAAGTTCCAGAAAAGCTGCAGAAACATGGTGAAATTGGTCCATTAGAACTTTGTAATCTTTTGTACCACCTAAAATTGAATGAAGAGAAAATTAAGAAAAAATTAACAGTTTCATCTGAAAGATTAAGATGTCTCTTCTTATCACTTACATGAGAAATGCCAGCCACCATCGTATAAGTGACGGTGGAAAGCTATCAGAATTGGAACTTTGGTTTCCATTGGAATGCTTGTGTCATCCTCTGTAGTAACAAAAAAAAATTACTAATTTCTTACATCAAGAATTTTCTGCCATTGAAGAAAAAAAGATAGATCTATATTAATCAAAACATAGATATTATTAAAAGAAAGTTGGAGAAAAAGACTCTTCAAATTAAAGGTAATGTTTGGAAACAATAGTTATGAAGCACTAACCAACAGTATCAAGAGCTCGGAGAATCAAGTAGAACACACACACCTAATAAAACAAAGAAAATGTTGGAAATATTGCTGTAACTAAAAATGTAACAAAGCTATATATAAGAAAAACAAAATTTACTTGTCGAATAAAGTTAAAATCTAAGTCAATCTACAACACAGACTATATATCACAAACTCTTAATAAATCCATGTTGATGATATATTACTGAGACAAAGAGGCAGAAAAATACATACTGCGTTACGAAGCTCGGTGCCAAGTTGTTGAATAACAAGAGAAAAGCTTTTAGAAACTTTGTGGAGCATTGAATAACAGAAAGCTAAGTGTGGCTCAAGTGGGATCTGCTTCTGAGCTTTCGTAATCGCAAGTTTCAACTTCAAGAGCGGATATAACTCATCCGGGTGTCTCAAAATCGTACTCAAGCTTCCCATTTTTAGAAACAGAGGAAAAAAAATGGAACTCCTTTGTAACAATGACAAGCCAACAATGGAGGATTAGTTGGGGAACAAAATGGTTGACCAATATGCTATAATACAAGTATACAACAAATATGGACCCCACGGCATTTGCATACCTTGCACTTCCACAGAATCGCCCTTGGCCTTGCTCTTAAGACTTAAACTTGCCACGATGATACATGGGTCCAACGATGTTCTCTTTTGGCATTTTAACTTGCTTGCCGCATGCTACACACTTAACGTTAAAAAAATAAATGTAAGAATGTTGCCGACCTAAAAAGAAAGAAGAGATTTCCACAAAGTCTTCGATTGTTACTTTTCTATCTTTTTTTTTTTCTCTTGTTGCATTTGGATTTATCTGGTTGATAGTAAAATTAATCTTGGGATCCAATTGAAATTCCGGAATGAGGCCTGATTAAAGATGTTATAACATGCCAAAAAATAACAAAAGAAGAACTTTAAACTAAACACAAGGGATAAAAATAAAGGAACAAATGCACGTTTAGACAAAGAAGGTAGTAACTAAAACAGAATCCATGGTTTTAGACCAAACCATGTATAAACTCTCTTTGTTCTCGAAACAATCTTGCTTAGGATTCAGTGGCGTGAATAAGAATAAACCTTGATTACTTCATCACTCAATATTTGCTCTCAACATCTTGAATGATGGTGATACAATCAGACCCAGGTTGCTCTGAGATATGCAAAGACTATCGCCAGTAGAATCACAACCATTATGATCTGCGTTTTCAGGTAGACAAGAGCGTCAGTTATATATATATATATATATATATATTTCAAAACAAATGAGATACATGTATGGAAAAGGGAAAAAATGTAACTTACAAAGACATTGTTTGGTTGTCCTTTGTCATTAACATATGATTTTCTGAAAGAAAGAGAGACAACGATATATCAGAAACCCAACCAGAAGGAAAGATTATGATGATATTATCCTATTCTGGAATACTTGAGACCAGTTTCTTAGTGAGAGGATTAATCTAATGCAGCTCAAAAGAAAGACTGTACCTGTTATGGAGGACTCCAGTGTCTTTGCAGAGTTTCTGAACTGCTTCGAGTCGGTTTAGTGTCTTACTAGCATTTGGATCGTTGTTGTCAACCTATGTTAATATTTGTCGATAGAAAATTCACATATGATTCTTTTCTAAGAATAGAAACAGAGTGAAAATAAAACAAGTCACAAACATGGAACTAATGACTACCTTTGTCTTCAGCATGCAAGAGAAATCATAGAACGCACCATAGACATCAGCCATTGTCTTTGTGCGATCAATGACTTTAGCAGTTAGACCTAAACAATAGATAGTGTTCAGCAATATTAGGTTTCAGATAATAAGGCTAGCTACACGTTCTCAAGCTCGTTGATAATAAAAGATTATGGGTTTTCCTTTCTCAGAAATAGAAATCAGGGATTGGCCTACATAATTTCTAAGGCTTAACATCTTACCTCGCCTCAGTTTCACAACGCCTCTGAATACTTGTACATTGTTATAGCATAATGCAAGTGTTCCAATCGCCATGATCTGATCAAGAAAACACATCCAAGCAAAGCAATATCAACTTCTAAGCCCTAAGGCATTCTATATCAATGCAGACCTAGTTAAAGAGGAGATTATCTAATTCCATATGACGAGGAAAACAATATAAACAGTTCTCAACGTGAACTTTAAAGACTAACAATTATGTGATATCTCTTTCTCTAACCTGAGGGATGGCACAGAACCGAAATATGGAAGGATCACGCAACGCAGCCATGTATTTCAGGCAATCTTCAATATGTATCAACGCATTGGTAACCATTTCATTCAAGCACTGTACGGATTTGGTTGAGTTCTCCTCGTATTTTAAATCCTACATTACAATTTATAAATCACAAAAAAAGGCACTGTCAGAAATTAGTCAATATGGGTAACATCAGACAAAAGATGAGTGCTTGAAAGTGGTAAGTAAGCACCTCAAGCTTGTCAGCATATTTGCCCCAAATCTCGCGAGGCCAAAACATGCGGGATTTTGGTATCTCATTAATGTCCTCAAGGTAATCTCTGATAATGTTTGTTTTCTGCATATAAGACCAGTGTTATAAATCATTCGATGATAGACATTGTCGAAAGTTGCAGAATATTTGAGGAAGAAACAGTGTACACCTTCAAAATACATTGTTGTACCTGTAGAAATAAACCCATTGAATTGGAAATCGCCTCCCAATCTGGTGTCAAAACCTCTGATCCGGCTGCGAGGAAGAGTTTCGACAAACCTAAACCCACAAGCCCAGCAACATAGTGGCAGTATTCATCATAGTCATCAACAGTTTCTACCTGTGTATAACAGTGAAAACTGGATCAACTGGATCGGTATACAAATGATAAGTTTTGGTACTTTCAATACAAATACTACTTGTCATATCATAGAACAAGAATCACATGAGTCATTCAAATATAGATCTGATGTTATGATTTATGACAAGAGTAAGTATGACAGAATTCTAACTGAAACAGAGACCCTAGTCTAGCTCAAGACATTTGTCACCATAACTCAAAAACAAATCTAGCTACGAAAAATGCTATGTATCACAAACCTCCTGGCAGATAAACTTGGCCATCCCTGCACCCATTCTTCTAGTAATTTCCTCGATAGCCTCTTGATACCTTCATATACAAAGGCATAAATTATAAAAATAACATAATTAGTATTGTCAGAAAGCAGATTGGAGTTTCAAAAAATTAAGTACCTCAAACAATAAACGTGAAATAACATGAGCAGAAAAAAAAAACTAAAAAATAGAACAGAAGTGCATATAGCAAATATTAGAACTAACCCTTTTTCAAGTTCCAAAAAGGCTGCAGAAACATGGTGAAATTGGTCCATTAGAACCTTGTACTCATTCGTACCACCTAAATTTTGAATAAGTGAAATTTGTAAGTTAGACAGTCAAATATTAATGGCAAGTGAAAGATGAAGATGTAAAGAGACTCTTCAGACTTGCATGAATAATGCCAGTCGGTGTTGTATATGTGCCGGTGGAAAGCTATCAGGATGGGAACCTTTTCATCAGTTGGTATGCTTGTATCATCCTCTGTCGTCCAACAAAAAAAAAAATAATATTAGCGGCAGGATAATGAGAAAAGAAGATGGCTCTAACATTTGCAGATTTTGGCGAAGCCTCATTTAAAGCATAGTTAAGAGACACTAACCAACAGTATCAAGAGCTCGGAGAACCAAGTAGAACACACACACCTACAAAATGATAAGGCAATTGACTAAGAAAATGCTTCAAGATTGCACTGATGGCATGTGAGCGAAGCAAGATACGTGGAAACCTTAGAAACAAGAGGAAACAAATCCCCCAGTTAAAATACAATCTGCATTTACTGCAGCTCAGATAAACTACAGAATCAATTTATAGCAATCTGCAGAACTCTTATTGAAGTTAGTGGAACACAGACTATCAAAGCCATCGATTCTACAGAAGAAACCAATAATCGCCGACGTCAACAATAAATGTATGTCAGATATTTGGATTCCTCCAGAAATTGAACACGTTGACCACACAAGTATCGACAGAGAGAGAAGAACGTACGGCGTTACGAAGCTCGGTGTTGAGTTGCTGAATAACGAGAGAAAAGCTTCGAGAAACCTTGTGGAGCATCGAATAGCAAAAACCCCAGTGTGGCTCAGGGGGGATCTGCTTCTCCGCTTTCTCAATCGCTCGTTTCATCTTCAGGAGCGGGTATATATCATCCGGATATCTCAGCATCGTCCCCAAGCTCCCCATTGTTTCCAGAAATTTGAATCAGAAATGGTGGATTCGTTGACGAACGAAAGCAAAGTTTTGCTGCGACGATCTGAGATTCAGAGACCACGAGGGAGAGAAATTGCAGGAACCCTCACCTGCGATGTGGATCGACGCGATTCGGCCAGCGAATATCCTATTTTTTAGTTTTGTTTGTTAGTTTTTTTTTTTTTTTTTTTTTTGGGCAAAATGTTTGTTAGTTTATTCATCGATGAAAACAAAGGATTCATTCTGAGCTTTTTTTTTTTTTTTTTTCTGCCAGTGAGCAAAAACTTAAGCTGCATGGAATCGGAAGCGGGTACGTGGAAGCTGAGAGGCGAGTTTTTTAAAAAAATTAGGAAGCAGGTACGTGTTGGAAGCGTAAATATATATATATATTATATATATATATATATATAGATTTATTGAATATTTAATTTACTTTACACTAACCATTGGATATGTATTATAATTCAGAAAATTTTAAACCAAACGAAATACATAACATGTAGAATAATAAATATAGTCATCAAAAGTAAGAAAATGCATTGTTAACAATAAAATATTTTGGATGTCTTAATTGGGCTTAAAACACACATATAAACGGGCCATTTAAATAAAATTGGGCTTAAAAGAATAAAAAAAATTAAAGCCCAAATATGGCTTGTGGTAGTCAGATTCCTTTCAACAAATTTGTCGGAGATGACTTGAGAAGAAGAGTCGCCGATTAGATCTAAAACTGAAACCACCGAAGACAACTTGAAAAGAGGATTCAAATGAATCATGAGCATTCGATATTTTTCTTCATGAGCTTAGGAGAATTTATATGATTTGGAAGAGACCAGAAATCACATTCACACACCAGTAAAAAACTAGGTGGGGGGGGAGAAGAAGAAGACTGCGCTTCCGTTGATAAAAAACCACGCTTCCAGGTCCGAATCGAACGCTTCCCAGAAGCTTCCAATCTTCAATTTTCTGGAACCGCGCTTCCATCACGATTCCGGTCGCTTCCGCACCCGCTTCCGGTTCCGAAGCGAGAATCGGAGATTGGACGGCGCTTCCATGCTTCCTAGGCAAAAACAACTCACAAGGATTCACATTTTTTTTGTTTGTTTCCTTTTTAAGTCAAAAAAACGTTAGAGCCAATGAAAATTGAAAAGAAGCCACGGAAATTAAAGAAATTTGATTTCACCGTTTTTTTAACTAAAAAGAAAATCAAAATGCAAATGGAGAGAAGAACTATTAAAAAAAAAGTGTTAAGTATAATCAAAAATTAACAAAATTAAAGATGATGAAATTATAGAAATAAAATAAGATTTTTAAAAAAAATTGTTGAAACGAAAAAGGTATATTCTAAAAAAATGGAAGAAAAGGTATCTTTTTAGTTTTTATTATCATAAATGGACGAGATCGTAAATAATTTATACTGGCAAAACTTTGTGGCGACGCTGATGTGGCAAAACAATCCTTACGTGGCAAAATATAACTGGTTGTAAATACGTATCTTCCACAGTGTAATTACCAATTGGCACAAGATAACACACGGTGGTTCTCTCCAAGTATGCTTCTATTAAAAGGGTAACTTCCTCTCCTCTGGTTAACAAAAAACAAGCAGTCTTGAAAAATCAAAGAAGCAACCACTCAACAAAACAATTTGGAAAAATGGCGAATCGATCTAGGGTTATCACCATGTCTCCTCTCATTCTCAACCAGGAAGATGAAATCGAACTCGATCTCGATCTCTGGGAAGTCGTTAACCCTTCCGACGGCGAGTTCTCCGACGATTCTTTCTCCGTCGATAGTCTTTCCGATGATGACGTCATATCTCTTGACGACGCTTCCTTTGTCGCACCGTCTGTCATTTCTCCGCCGCCTGAGATAATTCCTGTTGCTGACGGTGGTGATCTCGCCGTGGATCTGGATGGTGATGGTGTTGGGGATGATGTCGTCCGCGATGAAGTTGATGAGAATGATCTTGGATGGGCTCAACGGCGGATGATGTTTCTCGGTGGAGGTTCTGGTTATTCTGTTGGAATTACGTACGGAGATTTTGTTAACGATGACGGCGAAGAAGATCGCGGTGGTGAAGATGGTGAATACGACGATTCCTATGATCTAGACGAAGAGTTGGTTCCGCGTAGCGTGAATAAAAAGGTGGGGAGACAGAGGATGAGGAAACTGGGGAAAAGAGCAATCGCCAAGGTCTATGCCTCGAAGAAGATGTCTCCGTTTTCGCACTTGACACCTGGTATCGTTCGTGGTAAGCATGGTCTCGGCATGAAATTCAAGTGCTGATTGTGTTGGAATTTCGAAGTTTCAAGGCGATGGGACGTGGTTTCTTCAAGAACTCGGTAGAATTTCTCAGTTTCTGGGTTAAATTGATGTGTAAATTTGGTAGTTCAATTTCAATTCCTCTTTAGTAATTCGGATGTTTCTGAAGATCTCATTGTACATGATGGAAATTAAATAACTCTTCTTTTAGTATTCACGAAATGGTTCATGAACTGATCGCTTTCTTTGTGATGCTTCTTTAATTTGGTTGATCAGTTTGTGATTGTGAATCTTGGGTTAGCAAATTCTAGTGTTGAAATTCACATGGAGAAGATGATGTATGGATCATAGGTAACTCTTGATAGATGAGCTCGTTTGATTTTGTGTGAACCTTGGAATTGAAAACGACATCTAAACTTGTAGCAATGATTTAACAGGAAGAAGGTTAGTGTTTGGTGGTGGTTAATTTGGTTATCTTTGTAAGCTTCTGCAATTTTTATGAATGTTGGTGGTTGCTTGGAAAGTCATACTCGTTGGATGTACGCATCACTCTGATTTCGACATTTGAGTGGTTGAGACTTAGATATAACTTTATTTTTCTGATTATTATATCTAACTTCTTGTTGCATGCACTATGGACTTCGTATATACGAATACAAGAGATGCTGGTGTTCTCAAATTGAACTTTCTGAAGCAATTTCTTTTTGGAAGATCCTTAAAGACAGGGAGCTGATTGAATATTTTGGAATTTCTGGATGTCATTATCAAGATCCGAGATTAGCAAACAAATGTGTGAATAAACGTAATGGGTTTAATGTGAATAAAGAGGTAAATTTAAACTGGCCCAACTTGGCCCATCTTCTCAATAAACAATAGATAAGGGGCAAAAGCCAAAACCAGCTTAAACCTTTTACTTATCTTCTTTCTTCTCCGACCTCAGTTTCCAAGCAGAAATGACGGTGAAGATAAGGCTGGCGCGTTTTGGTTGTAAACATAGACCCTTCTATCGTGTAGTTGCCGCCGATGACAAATCGCGGAGGGACGGTAAACAAATCGAGGTTTTAGGGTTTTATGATCCACTCCAAGGTTCGTCTCTTCTCCTCTACCTTTCTCACTTGTCAGTAAAATTCAACACTTGTTCTTCATGTCTCTGCTGCTTACATGAATCTGCTTGCGTGTACCTCCTCAGGGAAAGAAGATGCGAATAGAGTGAGCCTCAAATTCGACAGGATCAAGTATGTTTCTTCTTACTTGTTCTATCATCTTCATATTACTCTTTGCGTGTATAATTGTGTATTTAGGACACTAATTAGTTGTAAATCTCATGATTGTTTGATAAGACTGAAACACTAAACAGTTTATCGACATTATCCATATGATTCTTCCTCATGGGACCCAAAAAACCTTTCATTTTGACTTTTGAGCTCTTTGAACAAAGTTTAACTTGTTTAGATGACACGGTTATTATAAATTATTAGACCGGGCATCGCAATGGAATGCGTTTTCGTGTTTGTCTTTTTATCTTCTTAGTTCATTCTTTTTAGTAATCTGCAAGGTCATAAGCTTGTTCTTGCGACAATGATGCTGCTTAATTGCTTAGATTGTTTTCTCTTATCTGACAAATTGAGAAATTCTTTCCGTTGATTCTGTGTCCGAAACTCTATTTGCATAAGGGTCCCATCCTTAATTCCTCTGCTTTCTCAGTCATGTTTGGCTGTTTCTACACCTAATGCATCACTAGGACTAGGAGTGTTTCTGTTTTTCTTTAATATACAACTCTCTTGCCATTGAAAACAATAAGCAGCCCTTTCATCTGTTGCAAATTTTCTGTGAGGCTTGGTTTTGCTTGTATGATTGATTTGATTACACTACTCTTAACAGTCTAAATCCACTCACTTCCTAGTAGCTTACTAAACTTTAAATGCACAACTGTTGAAAGAAATCGATTTTCACACATGTTACTTGAATAATGCAGGTACTGGTTATCTGTTGGAGCTCAACCAACAGACTCAGTGGAAAATATGCTGTTCAGGGCCGGTTTGATACCCCCAAAGTCTATGGTCGTGGTAGGTTCGAAAAATGGACAGCAATCTACAAGCCAACATGTTTCACCCATAACAGGTGAAATCTTGAACTAGGAGTGTTGATGCGCTGAGCAAGAAAGAGCCTTTTGTGTCTATGTGAAAGGAGTTTATGTAATGTTTCATGTTTGTTTAAGAGTTATGACTTTTGTGCAACATTGACTTGATAAACAGAGTTTGGTGAATTTTTTTAATATGAGCAGGCCTTTTTACGTTAACAACTCTCGCTTCAGACTAAATGGGCTTTGGTAAGAGGCCCATATTTTTCAGGAATTGGGTTCATTCTCAATATCTGGAATTCTGGATTGAGAGCTAAAGACAGGAATTATTTATCTTCTAACCTGAAAATGATCTAGCACATTTTAGAACCTCGTTCTTACCTTTTATATTTCTTTACTTTTACATGGTGTAGTTGTATAATTTCATTTGTCAAATATATATTCTCAATTTATCATACAGGTGTGAAACGCTTTATATTCCTTCTTCAAATTTGTATTTCGTCTTTTTGGTCTCAGTGTCTGCCAAAATGTATTTCTGTCGTCTAGATATATACACTATATATGCGTAACGTTAAAACATAAAACACATTCAAGAGAGTCACTAGACAATAAACTTGTAAAAGAAAATGTTATAGTTATGAACAAAGGATGTGTCTTGGGGACATTACAGCTCTATTGGGCCAACAAAATCTCGCGCTTCGTATCCCATTAGATTCTCTCTCTCTCTCTCTCTTGCTTCAGAGATGTTCATTGTTCGTATTATTACGGCATCTCTGGCTCTGACCCTCTCGCTGCAACATCTGTCCCAAATTCAGACAGCTTTTTCCCTCTATTGTCATTCTACACCTATTACTTTATATTTCTTCAAAAATCCACCCTCAGCTTCCTATCACTGTCTAAGTTATTCTCATTATCTTTGTGTTGTTTCTCTCAAGTCTCAGCCCATGGAACTAACTATTCTCTCACTCTCAAATCAGTATTGTACCCTAATTTAATTTTAAAGATTATAGTAGTTACCAATTTAGGACATAGGAATTAGCTAGGATATAGAATTCTGTCAAACAAGAAAGTGAATGCTAAGTTTAGAAGCATTTGAAAGAAAAAGTACTAATCCATAAATACCTACAAGTTGTTTCCAGGAAAAGACAAAACTCAGTGGGGAAAACGAGCACTTATGGTGTTTACAAAATGAAAATAAAAAGAAGAAAAAGTTGTGTTTGTTATTTTTTGGGACCCTTATTTCTTTAATAGTTGCATAGCCTCTGGACGACCAGAGTCCACGAATGTATAATCAGATACCAAAAAAGTATGAAAGAAATATATAAAGAAAAGGAAGAAGAAACAATCATGGCTTGGCTTACTTAAAAAGTAAAACTAAAGTTAATGAACTAAACTATTCATCAGAAAACAATTTGTGATATTACTTAATCAAAACTCGCTATCATCTACTAATCCGCTAAATTTTGTTGTGGATTTGCAAAATAGACTATAACATGCACACTTCCGAATTTGAATTTAAGATAAGACTAGTACAAACCAATTAACTATAAGTAGTAGTCACATATGAGATTTAAAAAGATTAGTTTGTATATTAAAAATATAAGGTAGTTTGAAAAAAAAATATCGAAATAGATACTTTTCAATTGATGAAAAGGTCCACTAAATCTAAAATTTTCTTAAAATTTAAGAACTAGCTAGTACTAGTAGTTGATTCTTTGTAGTTTTCAACTTAAGTAAAGAAAATAGAAAATGCAAAATGTGATTATATGGAGGATATTGATTTAATCAATGTGTTTTTAAGAGACAGAGCGAGAGAGATAAGGATTGGGATTAAGATTAGGTTTAGGATTGGGAGAAAAATGAAGAGAGGGGTTTAGGTCGACCAACTGGTTGTTAAAGATAGAAACTCCTTAACCATACATTTATATAACATTTTCGCAATAATTTTCTTCTCTTTTTACCAAAGACTTGATTCCAAGAATCAGTAAGCAAGAAACAGGAGGTTCAAGCACCAACCAGATTATGGCTTTCTGAAGCAGTATCTCCGGGAAAAATAAAAAGGTTTTTATATGAGTTTTTTTCCCCTTTTAAATTTTAAATAAGAAATACAAAAAATTTATTTGCATTCTTACTTCTGGAGGAGGGAGAGAATGATATGGGTCTTTCACGTGTGACATTGATGAGATGATGAATTCAAATTATATCTCATACCAAAAAAAACAACCAAGAGAAAGAGGCGTAATATTTGATTTCTTTCCTTTAAAATTTCAATAAAATCTTTCACATTTTGTTATTCTTTTCAAGATTTGGTTGTCTCCTTCAACAATCCATCAGAATCAGGAGTTGATTTCCAGGTAATTCTCTTTATTAATCTTTCTTTATTTCTATTCAACTTCTTTTTTTCGTCTATGAATTTTGCTTACATCTTCATAATTGCATGCATAACGAATTCAAGACATGATGAAATCTTACATGTTTATTTCATACACCTATTCTGGATCATACTCTGTTTCAATTGTTTTTAAATCTGTTTAGTTTCAAGCATTTCCTCCATTAGTTAAGTTCTTATAACAGGATGGATTTTGTTGAATGATGATAAACTCAAGTTTCCAGGCTGATGCTATGACTTGATCAGAAAACAAGGGACTATGGAACTCTATTGAGCCAAGAAGAACACTCCATTTCGATGGAGAATTATCCGGAAACAAAGTTTCTTCCCGGAAATTCAATGATCCAGAATGCTACAGTTTCTTACTCTGAGGGATTAGCTGGTAGAGAAAGAACTGAAGCTAACAATGTCTCAGCCTCACAAGAGAGGCAAGCATTGTCAAGATTTGGCGGAATTTCGCAAATGCAGAATCTTGATCAAGATTTCGGTTCTTGGAGAGATCAAGCGAGTGACAGGAACGGTTTCCAGCTAATGAGCGCGATGGCAGGTGCCACGGGGATTCTTCAGACTGGTCAGGGACTGTCCCTTAGCCTTGGTTCACAGATTCTTCCTGGAATTCATCAAATGAGCCATCAAAATATGGCGCCGAGAGCCGAGCATTTCAGAGGCAATGAATATGCAACACAGAGCTTCCTGGTCGGGAATCAGAATTTGGATGTTGTGAGGAAAATTCCCAACTCAAAGTATCTCAAGGCGGCTCAACAGCTTCTAGATGAGGCTGTTAATGTTAGGAAAGCTCTAAAGCAGTTTCAGACAGAGGGGGATAAAAACAACGAGAACCCTCAAGAACCAAATCAGAACACTCAAGACTCGAGCACGAATCCTCCTGCGGAAATCTCTCATTCAGAGAGACAAGAAATGCAGAGCAGGTTGACAAAACTCTTGTCAATGTTGGACGAGGTAATGACTTGAGACCTATCTTCTAAATTTGATCATGTGATAGTTACCTTTTATAGGCCTTTGTTATAATATTTTAAATGCAATAAAGCATACATTTAAATAAATTGCAGCCATAATGTTGTTACATTTGGTACATAGGATATGTTGGATAAAACAAATGAGATATTTGCATTTGATTTTGGTAAAGGTGGATAGAAGATATAAGCAATATTACCAGCAGATGCAGATAGTTGTATCCTCGTTCGATGTGATAGCAGGTTATGGAGCAGCAAAACCATACACAGCACTCGCCCTTCAAACAATTTCTCGCCATTTTCGTAGCCTAAGGGATGCGATATCCGGACAAATCCTCGTGATACGGAAATGCCTTGGGGAACAACAAGATGGATCAGATGGGAAAAGAGTTGGCATCATAAGCCGGCTTAAGTACGTTGATCAACATTTAAGACAGCAAAGAGGTTTTATGCAACCTCAAGCGTGGAGGCCTCAACGCGGTCTACCTGAAAACTCTGTTTTGATTCTTCGTGCTTGGCTCTTTGAGCATTTTCTTCACCCGTAAGTCTCTTCTGAATATCATCTCCACACATTTTCTTCATAAATAATGCTGATTACTGTTTCAAAACATGAATACAGTTACCCAAAGGATTCTGATAAGATCATGCTAGCAAGACAAACGGGCTTGAGCCGCGGTCAGGTAAGGAATGTTTTATTTGAAGATTATTCTTTCTCTTCATACTGTAATTTATTTATGGATTATTGTGTGTTTTATGTTTGTAAAAGGTTTCAAACTGGTTTATAAATGCACGAGTGCGTTTATGGAAGCCAATGGTGGAGGAGATATACAAGGAGGAATTCACAGAGAATGATTCCAACTCTTCTTCCGAAAATACACCAAAAATGTCTGAGATAGGACATGCTGCTGCTGTTGATGAAGATCGAGCTCAAGAGTTTTCACAAGACCAGACCAAACCGGACCATGGACATAAATATGGTGAGGAAACTCGTGGCATGGTCCAAGGCAGTCATATGGATGGTCGCAAGTTCATGGCAGTTGAGCCTACATATAATGTGGCTGATATGTCAAGATTGGGTCGTGGTGATGTGTCCTTGACTCTAGGGCTTCAAAACTCTCAAGGACATGGTACTGTTGTGGCTATGTCCAGTGAGGCGGCATACAACTTTTCCGGGGTAGATATATACGAGAATGCCATCCCGGGAGCTGAAATGGAGTATGTAAACCCCAGAAGTCGCCAGAACCGGATTAATTCTTCACAATTGGTACATGATTTTGTAGCTTGAAGAAGTAAGCAATGGAGAGGAATAAAGCGTAGGTGTTATGATCAGTCTCAATTCTCTAGTGGAAGAAAGTTGGTCAGAAGAAAAAGTCTTAGAAATATTTGTATAAAGTAAACATTCTTTTGTGTAAGAAATATAAGTGAGGCTAGGTCATTGGGACCAAACACAATATGGGAAATGCAATTTGAGATCTGCAAGAGATGGACATTAAACTGTAGCAATTATATCTTATCACATCTACTATATACAATCTGTATCCGTTTTCAGCATTAATGGAATATTTCAATATTAATATTTGATCATAAAAATTCTTTTTTTTTTTTTATCATAAAAATTCTATCAGATAAATTGAATATTCATCTAATTTTTTTCGTTTAACCGACAATATTGATGACTATATTTACCAAATTTACATTCGCATGATAGCAAAGAACACTATCTAATCATTATTTTACTAGACAACATATCTTCAAACTTATATATATGATTATCATTCAAACTTATTGCAGTGTTAGTATTTAGGTTTACATATAGTATACATCTCATAAAGTCTGGCATCTATATATAGTCGATCGATGATATGATCAGTTGGGAATAAGCTTGAAAGGAGGCCTCACGAGCTTTGGTTTAGGACTGAAGTGGCCATAGTCTACTGAATTCATTCTCAAGATTCTCTCATGCTCATGTATTCTTCTTTCCACCACCTGTCCACAAATAGAATGTGTTCACCAACGTACAAATCGTTCTTGAAATCATCTAAATACTTCTTGAATATATCAAATTATTCGGTTTTACTAAGTATAGATATACAACGCACGGAAGTTGGCAACTATGTATGGGGTTAAAACGACTACCTCTGGATGATCATCTTCTTGGCTATAGATTAGAATGGATGATCGTCCTACAAAAAAAAAAGAGAGAGAGTCTTAGGCTTCTCTTTTCTTTATATCGAAGATTAAGCACTCCAAATAATGCTAAGTTAATTTTCTCCTTTAGTCATTAAATCAGTATTTAGAAACACACATGTGGAGAGCACAAGCTCTTAATGTTATTATCTTACTTTCCAAAAGACTGATCGCAAGTAGTAGGCACATGAATTTGCAGAAAAAAGCTGCAAACAAAGGAATATAAATATGTTGATAGAGAGAGAGAACAGAAAGAAACAAACCTGCAGAAGAGAGAGCAAACGCTGAAGCTGAAATAAGAAGAAAGATGAAACCTAGTTTCTTCACCAATGGCAATAAACCCATTTTGATGTTTTTCCAATTTTTGTCTATGGAAAAGCAAAGTTTTTGAAAGTGTTTGATGTGCTCTTAAGCTATATCTTGTGTATTAAGATACACCTTATCAAAAAAAGAGAAGCCTGTGCGTTTGGTATATCACTATATATAATCACTAAAGAAATAATTAACACCATTAAAAGGTAACTAATATTTTAGCCAACATGAATGCTTTAAAAAAAACAAAACAAAAAAAACCGGTTTAAATAGAGATTGGCTTGATGAGATTGTATCAGTTATAACTAAATAAAAATACATTACAAAAAAGGATTTATCCATCATTTAATTAATGCAAACATCTCTTAATGCTTTTAACTAAAAAATTGTTCACGAAAATGGTGGGATTGGAGAAAAAGTTGAAAGGAGACCACTTTCCTATTGTTGGCCACAATAAGTCTAAAGAGGTTAGTGACTTGATTATTTAATATGAGTGGCTTCATTATTTTATTAAGAGATAGACGACAATCATAACCCAATTAAATTTACCAAATCATCATAATGGTAGAAATCCTTAAAGACTAGGTATTCAATATCGGTCAAAGTTCATTTCCTATACTAATGTACGATTAGGCCTCTATAAATTTGATAAATGCTGTATGATAAACTACTGCGTTTAACTCAAATCAATCGATCATAAGATAATTATTGAAAATTATAGGCTTATGGTTAGGGTCACAACTTTTTTCACAAAAAAAAAGTAAGTACTAATGTATATAGTATTTGCAAAGTGTCAAACTTAAATGGATTGCTGATTGAGATTATGGAAAAAAGAGAACAAAGTTGTTTAAACTTTGCTTCGATGCACTGATTCGTCGCACAATAAATATCTTAGATGGATTGCTGATTAATTGAGACTATGGAAAGAGAACAAAGTTGTTTGAACTTTGCTTTAATGAACTGATTCGTCACTATAATTAATGTTCGTCGTATTATTTTATGGTTTCACATAAAAAGGAGTAAAGATGATGTAGTGGATGATGACCGTACTCTCACGATTCTTAATTTCAGTTTTTTTTTTGTCACTAATATTATTTTTTAAGCTGGTATGAGTGCACATCCTAACAAGAAACCATAACTCATTTTGAAGAAAACCGGCCTAATTAATTTTTGACCAAAAATATATATTCTATGATTAGAGTGTTAAATATAGTATTGTTATCAATTCTGTGATTCAAATTTCTGGAAACAATGGATGATATTGTTGGATGCCTTCATCTATTTCAGAGACGGTTGAGGAATTAAGTTGCTGAACCAGATGCACCTTTGATCTCATTACTGAGCCTCTCCATCCGAGCTTCCTTAGGCTGACATCCAGTCTCTAGACAGATGCATATGCGGAAGTTTCTGTAACGTTTAAGTACATGAGTACATGACGTACGCTCATAGGGTTGTTCATGGCGGTGGAGTTAGTCGGCGTCATTATAACCACCTCCGCCGTGAACGGAAGTTTAGGACTCATAACTAAAATCATTTCCACTTTTCGACAAAAACAATATAATCTCATGTACTCTTAGATCAAAACCTGTGACCAAATAATTTCCATTTATAAATCGTTACGCTGTAAAAAAAATGTGACCGTTGTAACGGAAAAGGGTAATTTTGTCTTACCGAAGTTATGATCAATTTCCATTTTTTTTTGTAGCCCAAATATGAAAAAAGGAAACCCTAGAACCTGATATTTCCTTTTTTTTTGTGCGTTAACATTTTCTTATAAATACTCATATCTTCTTCCTTCTTTGGAAAATCAAATTTTTCATTCCAAAAAAAAGTCTGCGAAATCAGTTATGTGAATGTCATTGTCATATATACAGAGAAGATCGTAGATCTTGAGATCATGAAGCCGGTGTTAATTCGCTAAGGCCAGAGATCATTCGTACCACACCACTCGAGAGTCGAGAGAAAAGTCTCTTGCGTTTGATCTCTCTAACCAATCATGGAGGATTAGTGCGAGTTCCGGCAACGAGTTCGAGGTGACGACGCAAATTGCGGGTGCATCTTTGCTTTCGGGAAAACGCATAGAGACTTCCAATGCAAGTGACGACGAGATTTGGGGTTCCGAACAGTTTCACACTAGGAACCGCCTGAGGAGATATCTTCACCATCAACAAAATTGCAGTTCCGGCCCAAGTCAAAGAAGAAGAGATGGGCTTCAGATTACAACGAATGGGCTTTAGCAAACAACGTCACCCAGTTACACGACAGTCAGGTTTGTTGATTTCTTAATTTCATTTTTTTTAATAAATATTTTGATTTCCTTATTAATTAACTTTATAGATAAATAACTGATTAGGTCAACACTTATTTATCACTTTTATTTTTTCGGATTTCAAACTAAAATAAAAGGTTTTTAAGGCTATTATTATACAAGATATTTTTATAATCAAAATGTTTTCAAACTTAAATGTTAAATTTAAATACGTGAAAACTAACCGGACTTAGCATCCCGTCCTTTGGTCCGTAAGTCTTGTGGTGTCATAAGTTCAACATGTTTTCACGTATTTAAATTTAATTTTAAGGGTTTTTCAAAAATAATGTTTTAAGTAATATTTTTAGCTGAAATTTGTTTACTATACAAAATATTTTTATTGACAAAATATTTTCAAACTTAAATGATAAATTTAAATACGTGAAAACTAACCGGACTTAGCATCCCGTCCTTTGGTCCGTAAGTCTTGTGGTGTCACAAGTTCAACATGTTTTTCCGTATTTAAATTTAATTTTAAGGGTTTTTCAAAAATAAAGTTTTAAGTAATATTTTTAGCTGAAATTTTTTTATAGTACAAAATAGTTTTATTAAAAAAATGTTTTCAAAATTAAATGTTAAATTTAAATACTTGAAAACTAACCGGACTTAGCATCCCGTCCTTTGGTCCGTAAGTCTTGTGGTGTAACAAGTTCAACATGTTTTCACGTATTTAAATTTAATTTTAAGGGTTTTTCAAAAATAATGTTTTAAGTAATATTTTTAGCTAAAAGTTTTTTACTATACAAAATGTTTTTATTGACAAAATGTTTTCAAGTTTAAATGTTAAATTTAAATATGTGAAAACTAACTGGAATTAGCATCCCGTCCTTTGGTCCGTAAGTCTTGTGGTGTCATAAGTTCAACATGTTTTCACGTATTTAAATTTAATTTTAAGGGTTTTTCAAAAATAATGTTTTAAGTAATATTTTTAGCTAAAAGTTTTTAGTTATACAGAATATTTTTATTAACAAAATGTTTTCAAATTTCAATGTTAAATTTAAGAAAAATTGTTAAAAATGTCCCTTTTTCAATATCCCTTTTCAAAAATGCCCTCTTTGAGAGTCCATTTTTAAGTTTGCCCTCTTTTAATTTTTAATGACCATTTTACCCTTATTTGAAACAAAATTAGGTCCACAAAATACAAAATATTTTTTGGCGGGAAAAGTGATCCCGCAATTTTCCTGCCAAAACACTTGTAAAAACCTTTAAAAAACCTTGTAAAATTTTCCCGTAAAAATTTTTCCCGCCAAAAAAATTTTTTTGCGGGAAAAGTTATTCCGCAATTTTTTTTGCGAAATTTTTTTGGCGGGAAAATTTTTGGCGGGAAAAATTTACAAGGTATTTTAAAGGTTTTACAGAGTATTTACAAGTGTTTTGTAAGGTTTTACAATGTATTTTAAAAGGTTTTACAAGGTACTTATAAGGTTTTATAAAGTATTTATAACTTGTAAAACCTTATAAAAAACTTGTAAAACCTTATAACTTGTAAAAACCTTATAAAATAGCTTGTAAAATCTTATAATATCTTATAAATACCTTGTAAATACGTTGTAAAACCTTTTAAAATATATTGTAAAACCTTATAAATACCTTGTAAAAAACCTTTAAAATACCTTGTAAATTTTTGGCGGAAAAATTTTTCCCGCCAAAAATTTAACGCCAAAAAAATTGCGGAATCACTTTTCCTGCAAAAAAAATTTTTTGGCGGGAAAAAGTTTTACGGGAAAATTTTACAAGGTATTTTAAAGGTTTTACAAGTTTTTACAAGTGTTTTGGCGGGAAAAATTGCGGGATCACTTTTCCCGCCAAAAAATATTTTGTATTTTGTGGACCTAATTTTGTTATATTTCCTTATATATTTGTGATATCTTTTATTAAAAGAAGGGTAATTTAGTCATTTTGTAAATAAAAAAGGGTATTTTTAAAAATGGATAGCCAAAGGGGGCATTTTTGAAAAGGGGTATTAAAAAAGGGGCATTTTTGTGAGTCTCCCTAAATTTAAATACGTGAAAACTAATCGGACTTAGCATCCCGTCCTTTGGTCCGTAAGTCTTGTGGTGTCATAAGTTCAACATGTTTTCACGTATTCAAATTTAATTTTAAGGGTTTTTCAAAAATAATGTTTTAAGTAATACTTTTAGCTAAAAGTTTTTTGTCATACAAAATATTTTTATTAACAAAATGTTTTCAAACTTAAATGTTAAATTTAAATAAGTGAAAACTAATCGGACTTAGCGTCATGTCATTTGGTCTGTAAGTCTTGTGGTGTAATAAGTTCAACATGTTTTCACGTATTTAAATTTAATTTTAAGGTTTTTCAAAAATAATGTTTTAAGTAATATTTTTAGCTAAAAGTTTTTAGAGAAATTGTTAAAAATGCCCCTTTTTCAATACCCCTTTTCAAAAATGCCCCTTTTGAGAGTCCATTTTTAAGTTTGCCCTCTTTTAATTTTTAATGACTATTTTACCCTTATTTGAAACAAAATTAGGTCCACAAAATACAAAATATTTTTTGGCGAGAAAAGTGATCCGGTAATTTTCCCGCCAAAACACTTGTAAAAACCTTTAAAATACCTTGTAAAATTTTCCCGTAAAAATTTTTCCCGCCAAAAAGTTTTCCCGCCAAAAATTTTTTTTTGCGGGAAAAGTGATTCCCCAATTTTTTTGCCGAAATTTTTTTGGCGGGAAAAATTTACAAGGTATTTTAAAGGTTTTACGGAGTATTTACAAGTGTTTTGTAAGGTTTTACAATGTATTTTAAAAGGTTTTACAAGGTACTTATAAGGTTTTATAAGGTATTTATAACTTGTAAAACCTTATAAAAAACTTGTAAAACCTTATAACTTGTAAAACCTTATAAAATAGCTTGTAAAATCTTATAATATTTTATAAATACTTTATAAATACGTTGTAAAACCTTTTAAAATACATTGTAAAACTTTATAAATACCCTGTAAAAACCCTTTAAAATACCTTGTAAATTTTTAAAGGTTTTACAAGGTATTTTAAAGGTATTTTAAAGGTTTTACAAATTTTACAAGGTATTTTAAAGGTTTTACAAATTTTACAAGGTTACGGGAAAATTTTACAAGGTATTTTAAAGGTTTTACAAATTTTTACATGTGTTTTGGCGGGAAAAATTGGGGGATCACTTTTCCCGCCAAAAAATATTTTGTATTTTGTGGACCTAATTTTGTTATATTTCCTTATATATTTATGATATCTTTTATTAAAAGAAGGGTAATTTAGTCATTTTGTACATAAAAGGGGTATTTTTAAAAATGGACATCCAAAGGGGGCATTTTTGAAAAGGGGTATTGAAAAATGGGCATTTTTGTGAGTCTCCCAAGTTTTTATGATACAAAATATTTTTATAAATAAAAATTTTTAAAACTTAAATGTTAAATTTAAATACGTGAAAGCTAACAGACTTAGCATCCGGTCTTTTAGGTCCGTAAATCTTGTGGTGTCTTAAGTTTAACATGTTTTCACTTATTTAAATTTCATTTAAGAGTTTTTCAAAAATAATATTTTAATTAATATTGTTAGCTAAAAGTTTTTACTAACAAAATGTTTTTAAACTTAAATGTTAAATTTAAATACGTGAAAACTAACCGGACTTAGCATCTCGTCCTTTGGTCCGTAAGTTTTGTGTTGTCATAACTTCAACACTAGATTTTAACCTGTGGTACACCGCGGGATGATTTAATTTTAAAGTTAGTATAAAAATTTTTGTAAATTGTATCTCCTTATAACATATTTATTTATATTATAGTTTACAATTGTTATTAAGTAACCGTATACCACGAGTCCACGAGACAATTATTAATAAACTGAGGATTTAACCCGTATTAAAGCGGTATATAAATATTGATTCAAATTCGTCCGCCATATAAATCCTTTCCGAAATATAACCCGTTCCGTAATTTCTTAACTCGTCCCATGATTTGTTTTTATTTTAAAATTTAATGATTATTTATTATATAATGGTTTTTTAAAAATAATGTTGTTTTCACGTAGTTAATTTTAATTTTAATGGTTTTTTAAAAATAATGTTTTAAGTAAACCGTTTTGATATTTTTAGCTAAAAGTTTTGTTGTTAGACAAAATGTTTTAAAATTTAATAATAAATTTAAATACGTGAAAACTAACTGGATTTATCTTCCCGTCTTTTAAATACATGACCAGTCAAGCTAAATAATTAATTGTAAATTATGGTAAACCTGTTGGACCGGCTAAACTCTTTGAATGACCCATAGAGATATCTACAAGTAGTTAGTACTTGTAATGGCCCAACAGAATCGGGCCTATGTTTTGACTTGTGAGGCTTTTTAATAGTTTTAGGCTTATTATAAGAGCATTTACATCTGTCAGACACTCAATTTAGTATCTGACAAATAAAATAATATTTTTGAACTAATCAGACAAAGACAATTGTAAAAATGGGTGTCTAGGAGTTTCTCAAATGAGAAACGTTTTTGTCCTCTCTTCTCACTTTTTTTATTTTTTATTCTATTTTATTAAGGAGTTTCTCATCTAGAAACTTCCGATGAAGATGCTCTAAGAAATTGAGCTTTAATTAATTAGCTTTGCTGTCATTAATTAATTTTGGGCTTATCTAAAATAACTCAAAACATATTCTGATAGTACGAGAAGCATGGACAAATTACATGCAAAGAGAAATTCTATTCGAGTATCGTCTCGGCTACGACTTTTGAGATTGTTTTCTAATGTAGCGCCGCCCCTGCTTTTCTTGTCTCGTCATGCAATCGTTTGGAGCGTTTTGAATATTAATAAGGAGTTTTTTCACATGTTAGTCATTATTTTTTATTTATTTTCAATAATACCGAAACATTTTTATTAAGATTATGCATCATCAAAAAGAGTTCACGGAGAAAATGTTGTTTTTAAAGTAGGCCGTGAACATCGGTGGCTTCCAAGCCAACATTATTTTTTATTTTTTTAAATAAATAAAAGGTGGAGAATCTAACTATTTATCAAAACAATTATATTATTAATGGTTCCTAATATTTATGACATTTGAGGTTCCAAGCCTAAGGCTACGTTAAATCTATGTTAAAACATAATTTTTAGGTTTATCGAACCTTACATATAAGTCTTTTTTTTTGCCGTCTAGATTTATTATTAATTGCAAATTATGAGAACTGTTACATAGACGATTTTACAACTGACAATTTCTGCCGACCCTTAGTAGATCCACGACAGACTACACTTCCTTCTTCATGATTTTGATGAATACCTTCAATGATCCACGATCTAGCGACACTTCCTTCTCTGCGTAGAATCCTGGCGCACGGCTATAATTGTACATCGCTGGAGATCTCCTGCACACTTGCCTCCATTAATCTGCAAATTTGTTAATAAATCGCAATATCTGGGACTCGAACCCCAAACCTCTTAGTGTAGAAGCATTAATCAACCTTTGGTCAACCAATGGGCCAAAGGGGCTTCCACACCTTACATATAAGTCAAAATAAAAATATAATTTAGTCACGGATCTAAAGGAAATGTGAAATATATGTCTGAATTCTCTGTTTATCAAAACACATTACTTTAATGTTTAAAGTTTTGTCATACTCGTCTTTTAATTATGATTTGATTTGTTAACTTTACTTTTTTTTTTTTGGTAAGCTGATTTGTTAACTTTACTAACAAGGCGATGATTATACATAATTACCTTTTTCTCTTAGTTGGCCAGTGCCCAAAAACAAAATTAAAGAAAAAATTAAATAATGAAAAGATAGAATTGTGACAAAAACAATTTAGTGGTAAAGAATTTCTTGCGCGCAATTGCGTTAAGAAAATTACGATTATCTTCGTAACTTTTTAACATCTCAATGGACATGAAACGAGAACCATATTTTAGAAAAAGAAAATCTACAAACATGAGAATATAAAAGACATATACGTGTATATAGATTACTAGACACATTTGTACTATAAATTGACTATAAACATTCTCTTTCACGATTATTCAAATTTAATTTGAAGGAATAAAGTAGGCCTGGGCAAAAAAACCGTACCCGAGTACCCGAACCGAAACCGACCCGAAAAAACCGGTTTGGGGTGGATACGGGTATTAGCTATTTACCCTATTGGGTCTTGTATTGCCGTACCCGTGGGTATAGAGTAAAACCCGATCCGAACCCGATACCCGAACGGGTACCCGATTACCCGAAATTACATATACTTATACATATAAAACTTTTTATATATGTAATATTTGAATTAAATACATTTATATCTAAATATCCGAGAATAGTTACCAAAAATTAAATGCACTTATATTTAAATATTTAAGACAAAATATATTTATACGCGAGATGCTTGTAAACTTTTTAAATATTTGGACAAAATTCCGGTTATTCGGATAAATTTTCGGGTGAAACTCGGATATTAGAGTAGCGGATAAAATTCGGATATTAGGATAAAATTTTGGATAAAATTCGGGTATTTGGTAAAATTTTGGGTATTTGGGTATAAAATACCCGAACTCGATGGGTACCCGATTTTTTTGGGTATTTAGCGGTTCTAAAAATCTAAACCCGAACCGACCCGAACCCGATTAGATCCGAACCGAAACCGAACCGATATTTTAGATTTACCCTATTGGGTCCTAAACTCTTCTACCCGAAAGACCCGTACCCGATCGGGTTTTATCCGAACCCGACCCGCATACCCGAATGCCCAGCCCTAGAATAAAGCATATGTCGAATATATAGGTCGTCCAAAAGTAGTGGTATTCATATCATGATGTAACAAAATGGAGAATCCGAAAATCGTAAAGAAGAAAAAGTGTTTAATTTGTTTTCCAACTTCTACCAACCATAGGTTTCAACATTAAATAAGCCATGTTTCCAATAAAAAAATTTCATATATAAACTTTTAAATCCGGATGAATATACGTCGACATGATCACTATCACAAATCAATAGATCATATATTAGTGAAGTCTTCATAAATTTCACTATAAAATATTTTTATTTGGTTGCCAAAGTCTAATTTTTCCTCTCTTTTTTGTTGCTTTGAACCTTTAGAGTAATGTATACAAAAAGCACCGACTTCTTCCCATTATTGGCTGGTAGCTACCCGGGTAGTCTTTTATTTTCGGAGGCTTTTTATTGACAATGCAGGCTTTTAAAAACACTGTTGGCTGCCGTCCCTATAATTAATACGGTTGATTTTCTTTTCCATTACAAAACAAATAAAACGTATAAGCATATATATAATATAGTAATATGATAAATGAATTTTCAGTTATGAATATATGAATTAAATTAAAGAAGTAAAGATAGTTGATGTGTATTAATTGAAATATTTTGATTAGACCACGATTTTAATAATGTATCAATCTGAGAATAGCTCAATTAGGCAGGTGTACAAAGGTTAAGAATTTTGATACTATTTTAGAAAATATTGGAGAGATGATTAGTGTAAAAAGTTTTTAAGTAAACATATAAGCTGTAGAAGGGTTAAGAATTTCAACATTTTTAAAAATACATATATTTAAGGGACGATGTATTTATTATGTCTTTTTAATCACCTCTTGACGTCCGTAACATGGTTGAAATTATGGTCAATTGTTGAGGCTTATTAGAAAAGACTAATCAAAATTTGGGAAAATCGCTTTCGGAACTCTAAAGAAGAAGACATTTTTACCCTAACTTAAAATATTATTTCGATAACGACAAATATGATTTTGACAACCTTAATACCTTTGCTGCTTTGCATGTTACGTGAGAATACAAAAGAAATGTGACACTGGCAGACAACCTCCGTTTCTTTCGCCTGTGAGCATCACTAGAAACGTTTTTAAATTTTAATCATAAATTTGTTTTTGGGATTTTCTTCCTCCTTTTGAGTTTTGTCTAATCGTTTGACTAAAGCTCTTCTTTTCTTTCTTTTTTTTTGTCTTTTTTTTTCCTTATTACACTCAAGCATATATATATCTTTCAATCTGAGGGAATCTTCAAGAATATCTGCAGACATTCGTGTAAACTATTTGGTGTATGTTATATAATGTAGATCAAAATGAAGCTGTTTGACAAATTCTAATTTCACCCACTGAATAGAATCGGTAAATAATGGACGTGAAGCTACCAAATGTTAGGGTTTACGTAAAAATGATTATGGAGTTTTTAAATGCCTTCGTTCGTGGGATTAGAGTATAGTAAATCGAGTTTATTTAGGCATAAACCAACCCACAATCTACGCAACCAAATGTCTTATGTCTCTATGGATTGAAATTCGACTCACGGCCATCTTGTGGCTCCTATAATTCTCTCCAACGTCCTTCTTGCGATGGTCTGATCATATTTTTCAGGTTGATATTACGTCATGTAAAAGATCTTTACGTTGTTGGCAAGTCCATTATAACAAACTGGTAGCAAAAATATATTATCTTATATATATACCCAAAAGAACATTATATTATATTCTTTAGATGCATAAATATTGTATACATAAACCGACTGATTATCAATTATGTTGTTCAGGTAGATCTAAGATAACGAATGTTATAAAATCATTTAATTAGGCGATCTACTATTAAAGTCTTTGAATCATCATGTGTTTTTAGGCCAAGTACCGGCAAATATTGTTCCCTGCACATGACAAATTTGCCATAATTGATTATGAGTTAGCTTCCAAATTATTATGTTTTCTAATCTTTTTATAACGGTTATTATAAAAGGTGCATTTGCTTTTTTTTTTTTTTTTTGGTCAAACAGGTGCATTTGCTATATAACCATATGGAAGATATCATTTAAAACAAAAATTATGATCGTAAATTCGTAATTGAATTAGGTGATATTTTGCATAATAACAATTGTATCATCGGATAAAATAATATATTACAAAATTCATGTTATTTGTTAAAATTATGCACGATTATTATCCCACTAATTTAAGATTTTCTATCATCGTGTTTTTTTTCCCTTATTTTTTGTAAATAAAATGATATTCTGGTTTTATATCAACTAACTCCTTTACTTCACTTTTTGTTTGTCTTTTTTTTAATGAATCCCTTAACTTAAATTGAGTCTTTGGTATCTTCGAAAACTACAAATATTAAGCAATTAATTACATATTTTTTCAATGTTCTTAAGAGCCTAGATCAAAACACATAAGATGCCTTTTTATAATCTCTCGAGTCTCTCGACACATGTACGATATTCTCAAAAAGGAATACTAAACTTGAAATAAAGGTAGAAAATGTATACCGCAATTATCAAATAGAAGAATTCTTTGTATAAAAATAAAAAGAGGCTTTCTATTTATAATATCCATGAAATGAACAATCCGTGATCAATGGATATAAAACAAACTATCCAGCATCTAAAAGTATAGTTCTGCCAAAAGGGTAGAATAGGATTCCCATTATTACTCACGATGTAGCATAACCATTATTTTGTGATGTACTGGTGGTGTATGGATCTATTGGTGATAAATCGAACTTTGAAATATAATTAAAACCTCAAAAAAGAAACTCGAGATAGGAAAATCAATTAAAATATGAGATGTGTAAAAGTAAAGAATATATACAAGAGGCTAGGATTTCTCCTATAAGTGTAGTACACATAAAACCCTCCAAAATTCACTAGAAATAAGTTTAAAACATATTTCAAGAATCTGCACACTACAAGAAAACGGTGGTATTGCAATATTGGAAATTGTTGCTATAGGCCAATATAACGTTACAAATTAAGATTTGCAATAAAAACGCGACCAAACTTATATCGTTGCTGATTGAGCGTTGCAAATTCGTATTTGTAGCATAAACATTGTAAAATTTGCAATAAATCGATTTCTCACTATAGATGTTGTATAAATGCAACAATATTTTTACAGCAAATTTGTCGTATAATTACGACGTATATTTGCAACACTAAATTTGTCGTAAATCATTGCTACATAAAACATATAGCGAATACCATTGCAAAACTGTGATAACTATTTTGCAAAATACCTTTGTAGCAAAATCTTTGTTACAATGACAAAAGCGTAATTTGTTGCAAGTATTGTCGTAACTAATATTTTGCATTGTTATAAAAATATATATAATCAAGATTCTATTTTTAATCGTTTGGTCGATATATAGTTTTTGTTGAAATATTATTTTGCTATATTTAAAATCCGATCCATGGGTTGTTAGAAAATTATAATGACTAATCAGTATTAAATTTTATAATTAAAATGTATAGTAACAAAATTCCAAGATTGAAATCAACAAGGATAAACATCCAACAAAATAAATATCAAAATATTTAAAAACATCAAATGATAAATAAAAACCACATAAAATAAGAAAAACTTATAATAGTCGATTTAAAAGAAATAATATTTTCTCCAATGCCTTAGCTTCATGGTTGTTCCTTGATTTTTGTAATTTTGTTAAGATCTGCTTTAACAAATCGGTCCTTAATGATTCATCTGAAAAAACTTCAAAAAGAAAACGTTAGTTAATACTAAAATAAATCATACAATAAAAATAAACAAAACAAAAAATTAAATCAAATGATTAAGTTAAAATGAATAAAAAAGATTTTTTAAAAAAAACTTAAAAGGTAGGTATTGGCTTTGCTACCTTCGTCCGAATGAAGAGCTACACAATTATGGACTTAGGATGAAGTAAGAAAAATTTAGATAAAGATGCTAACGCTGTGTGAGATAGTAGAAAATTTAGGACCATTTTTGAGGAATCTTCCTCTTGCGATCAAGATCGATGACGAATTCGGAAAACTTCGGAATGAAATTACAATCGCTCATTGTGATGTTGTACCTAACATAAACTCGGTTCTTCTACCTAAAAAGTCTGCAATATATACCGAAGAAAAGGAAACGAAATCACGGATCAAGTCTCAAAAGAAAGCATAATTTTCTTAAATCTTACTTTTTATGTTTTGTTGATAACGTGATGTTGGGATTGGTCATATAGAAAACTCAAGCTTTTAATCTAGTGTCGATGTGGTTGAGAAAGTTGTTCAGATACCATTTACTATTTATAAGATTATAAGATATATTTGTTGGTTCTAGTATTTTAAACAAAAAAACAACAAAAAGAAAATAAAATAATGGAATATATAATATTGTTGAGAGGATCATATCCCAAAATCTAGAACTATCCAAAGATTTGGAGTCAATTAAGAGAAAATCGGGAAAAGGAGGAAATGCTAAATAGCACAATTTGTCATTTTACGTGTACGTATAATTATTTGTTTGTTTGACGAATTTTGTTTTACCTTTGTTTGTTTAAACTTAAGTACACGATAGTAGCGTCAAAAACAAAAAATTAACATGTCAAAAAGCATGCACGATAGTAGTTTGGTTGAGTTGCCTAGAATTCGGGCTTGGTTTAAGTTCAATTTGGATTCAGTTTAGTTTGGTTTTTTATGATTCAGTATAAAATTTTACAGGACTTTTAAATTATAGTAAAATTTGACTAGTATTCATCAATATGGGTCTTTTTATTTTGGTTTTTATGCTTAGAACAAAAAATCACAATCCAAACTCTCACTAAATTATGATATGATAATATATGGGATCATGTCTCTATCGAATAACCCAAACAGTTCCACAAAATTTTATGCAATCAAACTAAATATACCAGACTTGTCAAAATGTTACTAAAAATGTTGCATATATAGCTACATAGGTGCTATGTATTTTTAATATAATTTTCTTGAGAAAAAATAACGACTTACTAACGTTGAATTTTTTCTTGCAAAATTTGGTTGAAATTTAACATGTCGTAAGAAAGTTGCAAATTAGTAACGAAAATTTACAACAAAAGCTTTTGTTGGAATATTGCAATGAATTTGTAATAAAATTGCGATGTGTATTTATTATTGCAAAAATATTGCAAAATGTATTGCAAGATTTCAACAAAAACGATCGTTGCAATAATTATGTTGCAATATCTCTATTTTCTTGTAGTGGCACAATTTGATTTCTTATTTTGAGTGATCTTCAGACATTAAAATATTCTATATAACATGTTATATGTTTGCGCTGATAGAAAAATCGGATTTCTTCTTATTACAACATTAACCCACCAACCCTCAATTCATCTAGATTCTTAAAAGTTTTGAATTTTGTAAGTCTTCTTAAGAATATCTCCAAATCTATAAACCATGACACTAATATCATGGAGATATCCACACTCTTTAATGATTAGAAATACCTTTGTGAAATTTTACTTAGGAGAGTTGAAGAAATACCCAAAATACAAATCCCAAGCAATTTTTTATCATGATATTTCATCTGCCTATAATGTTTGATTGGCATGAAACATGATTTTGTAGAGCGTACGTTACATGCTAAACTCTAACTAATCATACAACGATACATTTTAATTATTTACTTTAATAATCTACAATATTAATGCTCAAGAAACTATATATAAATGGGATTAGTTCTTAAGATGATAAAGAAACTAATAATCATACTAATATTAAGTAAACACTTCTCACCAACAAAAAATATTAAGTAAACACTTTGTACTCATGCGGCAACAGAGCCTTTATTACAAACACACTCATAACGATGATGCTGAGATACCTAACGCCTAAAACGGACCCAAAAAAAAAAAAAAAAATTGAAATGGAAACAAATCAAACAACAGACCCATTTTCATATATAAATCTCTCTCTTTGGACATGTCTCTAAATCGGACAAATAAAAACGGCCCCATTTTTTTGTGATTTCGAGGGTTTTTCAGGTCCACATTTAATACATTAAAGCATCAGAAGACGCCATGAGAGGCTGGTTCATCATGTACGACATGTTCATCTGATTCACAAAGAAATCATCACACTCCAAACCAACCAGAGGGTTCGAACACATGCCCATGTTGTTGTTGTTATTACTGTCGAGAAACTCGATAATGTCGTTGAGAGATTGGAGCCTGTGGTTAAGTTCATCGAGCTGAGCTCTGAGAACAGAGTTCTCTGCTTCAACGGTTAGATAGTGTTGCGTTGTGATGCTGACACTTGTCACGATCTTGGTGTTCTCTTTTTTCAGATGATTAACCTGAGCCGTTAGATCGTCGAGGAGCTTTTGTTTCTTCATCCTCGATCTCCTAGCAGATTCACGGTTTGAAAGCATCCGTTTACGTTTCCTCTGCTCCATGAGACTCTCCTCCGAACCTGACGACGTTTGAATCGTCGACGAAGTTGTTCCCAACGACGACGATTCCATTTAGTAACACACAAACAAAAACAGAAACAAAAAAAAAAGCCTTTTCTTTACGAGAAGAGAGATGAAATATTTAAAAATGGGTTCTTTAATTTAGGGAAATTATAAACAGAACAGAACAGAACAAGACAGGACAGGACCCAGATGACGAAAAACGAAGAAGAAAAGATTTGAAAAGAAACTAGGGTTTTGTTTTAATTATGCGTATAGATAGATATAAAATTGGAGATTGTATTCAGAAATCATGAGACATAGTAAAGCCAGTAAAGGAAGACAACAGAGAAAGATTGAACAAGATGGGTCCTGCGCCTGATTGTGGAATTTAACATAAACCCAGAGAGAAAGATCTCACTGAGTATTATTGGAGACATGTGTCTCAAACACCAAGAACTGCTGATTAAGCATCAAGGTTTTTTTCTAATTTTTTTTTTTTTGGTAGACTACTCTCACAGAAGCTGAGATCTTTAAGAAATGAATCTTTGAAGAAATCAGAAGAAGAAGATGGAAGGAATTAAAGGCGATATCTTCGAGAGAGAGAGAGAGAGAAGGAGAGAAGAGGGGGCTTTGAAATGGTTTAGGAGGAAGAATTTATAGATGAAAAATCAAGAAAAAGCGTTTTGAGTGTTTGTGCAACTTGATGATGAGCGATACATTTGTTTGGATTCTATTTGGGAAAGAAGATTCTTTACTTTATTTTTACATTTTTTCCTAACTTCTTTTTGGTAACATTTTTTCCCTACCCTTAAAAAAAGGTTTATAAAGGAGTGTCTACATTAATCAAAGCAATATTTTTAAGAAATATTTACAAATTAAATGAAAGATAAGTTAGAGAAAAAAAATTCTTCTTTTGAATGGTATTGATAAAAAATTATATATTTAGTTAGTAAATTATTTACTCTTATTCCATTATGTCAAGATAAAACATATATTTTTATATTGTTTAATGAAAGCAAATCCTATATTAATTAAATTAGATAATATATATCCTGCATTTCTTATAATTAAAAATGAAAAAAATAATCAAAAATTCAAAATATAAATATTTGATTTATATTTATGCTTAAAATAACTCTCGACGATACATTTGTCAATTTTTGTTTGTTTATAAATTTTGTCGTAGTTAAATCCTAAACACCCATTTAGATTTTATATATGCATTTTATAACAAGTAATATTGGAAATATAATTTTATTGATGCTCTTAGAAAACTAATACCAAATGATTTACCTTTCAAATTTTAAAACTGTCGTAGTAGATAATGACTAGATGTAGATATTTCAAAGAGAAAATTAAAGCTCTCACAAAAACAAAACAGCTAAAAAATTGACCTGCCTAATTTCTTCTTTTTATTTTGTTTAATAGTAACGGTGATTTCTTAGGAGGAAAGAAATAAGAAAAAGAAACAAAGTACAGATTCTTTTACAAAGAATGCAGATGAAAACTGTTCTTTGTTTTACAGGAAAACAAAACTTTTTCTTTGTTTCTCTTTTTATCATCACTAAAAGTAAAAATTAACCTTAGAGAAAAGAAAAAAACGAGAACTTTGTTGAATCTTCTTCAGTAAAACAGTAAGTCATCTATTCATATAACGACAAAAAGAAAATAAAAACTAATACTATATTTGTGGTGCGTATTATTTTTTAAAAAAGACCATTAAAGCCAGAATTTGTCCGGAAAAATCTATGAAACTATTTAAAAATCAGTAAATAAAATAGCTAATTTGTAGGAAGAACCTGAAATAAAAATAAAAAGAGATTAAGAAATGCAAAGGAATATGTGCTTAGAGTAAAATGAGAAGAATATGTGTAAGTAGGCAGAAGAAGAACAAAAGGTGAGAGAGACATGTGAGGTTGGGATACGAACTCTCCAGACCCACCCAACACAGCTGTTTTTTTTTCCTATTTTTTTATTATTTTCTTAATTTTATTCTTCCTATCATTATTCTCCAATTTATACGTATTAATCTGGGTAATTAATTATTCAGATGCTGATAATATATAAGGATTGTAATTAGTTAAGTACTTGTAGAATAGTAATTTAATACTGAAATGTATTCCACCGTCTTATCACAGATGGTGTTATATTTATGAAAATTATTTTACAAAATTTAATTTACGAAAGAAAAAAAAAACTTAATTTACGATCAAATCAAATTTTTTTTTTTCAGTTTCTCTTAATAGTTTGGGGAAGTGTGGAAGAGATCCACTGATCCAGCCCACTTCCCAAAAACGATACATGAATTTCACCAAACACATTCACTCAACATGCTTTTTAGTCTATTTATAAAATCTCTGTTTCGTTTTAGTTGTCGTTTAAAGATTTCTCACACAAATTAAGAAAAACATTAAATTTTTTGTTTTATCCTTTATTAATATATTTTATAAAAAAAATCATTGGCCGAAACATTAAAACAGTAGGAATAAAACTGGAATTTTCACAAAATATTTGCATCAAAAACCTAAAACGACAATTATTATGAAACAAAATTTTAACTCTAAAACGACAAATAAAACGAAACGGAGAAAATAAAAAGAAATAGTATAACCAAATTAGTAAAACAAATTCTTACATGTATGGTACAAACACACCAGATATCTAATCATGCGAACCTCCAAAATTCCGGGGATACTTAACTAAATTGAGTTAAATTTGAAGAAGGTTATAAAAAAGCTGAAACTATTAGTAACTCACACACCTCTACAAATAAATTTTGAATTTGTAAGAAAAAAATAAAGAAATAGCAACATGTTTGTTTTTCCTTTTATATGATTTACACAGAGCCGGTTCAAAAAAATTAAGGACCCTGAGCTGGAAAAAATAATTGGCCATAATTTCTTATGTATTTTTTTTATAAAAAAATTGAATCTTAGTTTTAATAAATTTAGTTAAAACAAAAAAAAGTTAGATGGACTTTGTGCATGACCACCACCGCATATAGGTACTGCCGGCCCTCGATTTACGGTATCACCAATACAAGTAAGAGATTGAAGGCTCGACGAACTCCTTGAGATCACAGCGCAAAACATTGAATTATAGGAATAAAAACGTATGTAACACCTTAATTCTTTAGGAAATGATAATTTGTATAGCAATTTTTTGCTTTGGAAATTTTTTAAGCACACAATTTCATTTAGAAAATCAACCGACATAGACCAATCCGCTACCCACAAATCAGTTGAAAAAATTGTCCGGATTTTTTTTATATCATTGTCGTTAGTCTTAATTTGCATTATCATTTTTTTGTTAATTAATTTGCATCATCATTGATAATGATGTAACTCCAATTTCGACAAACGCCCCTCCGCAATCCTCAAAAAGAATCTGAGAAAGTATACGTGTGTCCATTTATTACACACGTTCACGGTTCACTTGATTACAATTTTGATTAACGTTTAAATTGGATATTATAATGATATAATCCCAAAGTACAATTATTATTTTTACAGTGGCTGGTGGCTACTGACCTTAGTCAAAACATCTTTTGGCCTTTGAAGGAAACAAATGGTCTGAAAGCCTTCATGTGATTCTCTACGTGTGTTTTTTACTTTTTTTTTTTAACTGTATATAATTCTTTAAAGAAACCTTTTGTGTATTTCGCTATCTCTAATAACAATCAAAATCTCCAATAATTCACGTACAAAAGCTTTGCGATGATAGATTGATTTGGTTGATATATCTACACGTGTTTCCTTTTTTCTCCTTTTAATGTTGTTACCAGAAACCAAATTCGTTTGGCAACAAGTTTCATTAACTTTTACATATCTAATTTCCTATATAAATCGACGGACATGGTGCTTTCCTTGTTATAAATAAATATAAATATTTAAGAAAAAAGTATATTGTTGCAGGAAAAATATGATCCGTAAATATCATGGAAGGGTACATACAATCTTTGAGTGGGGACTGCCAAAAGAAAGACAAGGAAAGAGAGAGGACTAAAGGAAGTAATAAACGCAATGGCGAAAAAAGGAAAACAAAATTCAATTTGTGTTCTATCTTTTGCAATCACATGACCAAACTACAAACCCTACATATTTATGTCAATTCACAAAAACTATAATTTCTGGGACTAATATGTTACATACGGTGATATAATACAAATCCAATATCAAACTTAGATTATCTTTTAATCACGTGGATAAAATCACAGAAAATTCACAGAGAAATTAGAAACCGCACACACAAAGTAACAAAGTCACAGCAGCCAAAAAGATAAATATAGTTTTCACTTCAGATAAATGTACAAGTCTGTTGCTTTAAAGCTGAATCTATTCCTCATTTGAAAAACAAAATCACAAACAAACTCTCTCAGGTTGATTCAGCCTCTTGCTTTATGATCTCATATTCTTTCCTTTCGCCCAGTTAGAACCCGAAAAACTGAAAAATATGTAACACTATTAGTATGAGTTAAATAACCGATGTAGTTTGTGAGTGTTTTGTTCTTACCAGCTTCTTCTTCTTCTTCTTTTTCTCGATGTATGCCAAAATCTCCTTCTGGCTCACAAGAGCTTCTTCCAAAGCCTAAATCGAAGATAAATCCAAACTCAATCATCGATTATATAGGTTAAGAATCAGAGTTGGCTATTGTCTAGAACGTTTTTTTGGTAGTTTAGATTTTGCCTTACCTTCTTGGTCTCAGTCAACTCTTGCTCAAGCACTTGAACACGATTAAGCGCGGCCTGAAGTTTCTCCTCTTTCTCAGATTCGACATGAGCAGGTTTCAAGTCAAGGAACATGCACTTATCTTCCAGCTCAGCCATACGTTTCACCATCAACATATACTCAGAGCTCGAGACTGGTGCTGCGAATTGACCTTGATTCTGCTTAGACTTTGTAGATTCCTCATAACAGACCGAGTTTCCATATAAAGCAGCCTCAGTGAGTTTGCGTGGAACGTCTTTTGATAGCCTAACCATTGCAACAATTCCCATCACAAAGGCCATGACCCCTCCCACAAGTAATCCATCTCCTTTATTGGGTGCCCCTTTCCTAACGTAACACTCTAGCCCTAAAGAAACTTTAGTGCGTGCAGAAGAAGAAACAATTTTTTCTTACATGAGTCTAGATATATATACCTTTAGAGATTGGAAAGTTTTCAGCTTTCTGAGTTTTTGCTGGCCATGCCATATTCATTGACTTGTCGATGGTAGTGATTTGCTTCTCATACACATTATCTCCATCGGTTTTCTTCTTGATTCTCTCAAGACTCTGCAGCGTTAGTGGAGAATCTCAATAAGCTTAGTCTAATTTGCTGATTGAAAGATATAATTGTTCTTTAACTTACTTCCGAAGCTGAAGTTGATCTTCCTTGGTCTACATGTTTGTGTTCATCTTCTGAAATCGGTGAGCATTTAGCTTCGCGGTTTATAGCGATCTGCTTCCATTTAAAAACATGTTTGCATGTATGAGATTCAAAACAAACAGTCTATTTTAATAAATTTCAGTTCCTAATTAGGCAATATGTAAATTGTTAGTTACCTTGAGAACCTCAGGATCATTCCATGGACCTTTGTCAGAGCGCATACAACCTCCTTTGTCTTCACAAGTGCAAGCACCTCCAAAGAACTCTGGCAATTCACTGTTTACAATACAAAACATCTAATGAATGTTTGACTTTCGATAGCAAAGCAGAACATAACAATTTCAGAGACGCGTGATATTACCTAGCATCAATGACTTCAAGCAATTTGCTATGATATTTGTTCCCAAGAACATGGATCTTTGCTGTGGTTTTGGGATCAAGAAAAGATTTAACTGTGCTCCACAAGAGCCGGAACCCAGAACCCGCATTGATGATAAACATCCGGTTCAAAGTCTACAAGATAAACCGGTATCCAACAACTTAAGCGCTTATAAGAAGACATATTTATTAGCATTTGACACAATCAATTTTGATGACTTAAATCAAACTATATATATATTTATACCTCAGGGTAATTTTCATTGTCAATCTTGCAAAGCCTTTGAAGAAGCTCTCTTGCAGATTTGCTGAAGTTCTTAAGCCCCTAATCACTCGGAAAACACTCACACTTTTGAATTTACCACTTTTGAATCGAAAGAGACGAAGGAATGAATTTATTGTATACGTACCACGCCTTGCACGTCAAGAATTGTTGTGCTCTGATCAATATGCTTATTCGCTGCGACAGAACAAGAAGGAAACTTGACCTTGAAAGTCTTCTCGAACTCTTTGACATGATATTTCACGTACCGGTCCATTGTTGTCACTTGGAGTAGCTTGTTAGCATCGATTTGACCTAATCTCTCAATGTAAACTGGTCTGCCTTCCTTGTCTACTCCGTGATAGCCTTGAGGGTAGTGCTTCATCACTTCATCGATTTCTTCGAACTCAAAATCCTTCATCACAATTAGAAACATATATTATAGTAGAACTTTTCAACGGAAATTCACACACATGAGATATGCAGAGTTGGGTCCAATTAAATGTTCTGAGGTTTTAGGAAAAAGATTCACCTCAATGATTGTGTCAGCGCCGAAATCTTTCCTCCATTGAATCATGTCACTCCACATTTGCTTAGCTTTCTCAATGTCAAACTTTCTTGCCCTCAAGAATCTGTTTATGTTCATCAATACGACAAGTCGACAATATAAATCTTCTTGTTGAACTTCCATATTATCTGATATAAGCATTATGATACGTATCTAAAAGCAGAGGATACCCTAAGTTTTTTTTTTCTAACATACTAAGGTTTTTCTTTTCATTTTCTTCATAGTTAATTTTATAAAATGTTGAAATTGCATTAAATGATGTTAGGAAAGAAAATGTTGACAAATTTTTCCATAAATCCTTTTGGTCTGAATTTTAAAATAAGATTTAATTTTCTAAAATATTTGAAAAAGTATATGTATGCGTATATCTGCAGATGAGATTAATCGAAAAAAAAAGAAGAAAAGATTTACCTTTATAGCTGAAAACATCTTATCTTTTAAAGAAATACGTATGGCAGTCTAATATTTGTTGTATGATCCTGATATGGTCAGATATTTATATCCTTTGACCTAATTTTCTCTATAGTCTAGTCCAAACAAACAAATCAGGTATCAAAATTCTAATCTTATTGACTAATAATACTATGGTCTAGAATGCAATCATAGTCTTTATGATTTGTTTTCTGGTCTCGAAATAACTTTGTGAATAAGGTAAGAAAATAAAGAGATTGAATAGGAAATGATAAAATAACAAAAAAAAATCATACCGAAGCATCATGTGGAGATCATCGAGTTTGGATGGCAAAAGCTCGTCAAGGACAAGAGCTTGACGAAAAGCATCAAGAGCTTGAAGATCTTCTGCGTCAATGTCGTCCTCAATCGGAACGGACATGACTCTGCTGCTGCTTCTCCGACCTTTTTTCTTGAATGAGTTCTTGAATCTGTTTGATGCATTTATCGCTTTCTTCTTCAACGAGCACATCTTCACTATCTTCCTCTCTTCCTCCGACATCTCTATTTCTGATTAATAATTTATATTTGCATAAGACTTAAGAAATATCTCTGTGAATTAAGGAAATATGTGAAATACTAACCAGGTTTGGTCTCAGCCATGGTTAGATGAGTTTTTAAGCACTCTGTTTCACACGGCAATAATACCTACCAAGACAACATTATTGTAAAGATCATTTGAGAAAATTTGAATCAAATAGTATGAGAAATGATTAGATGAACCTAAAGAATCAAGATGAGTTAAAAACCAAAATGTGTTTTAGGATCCAAAGATGAGAAAAGCTAGAGAGAATTTGAGAGAGTTTTTTTTTTTTTTTACCTTATTGGAGAAGATTGTTTAGGGAGGGGTAAGGGAGGCTGAAGATAATGGAGAGGCTCATTTGAAAGAAGGTGAAAACATGTAGACAACTATTTAGTTCTGATTCTAACAATCTATATATTGACAGGGTCCTAGTCTTTTTCATAATATAGAAATACTTTTTAGAAAAAATCCAATTAATTCTATTAAATAAATACATAGAGTTAGTTATAAACTAATGAACAACGAATCGTTTCTAAGTAGATAAATTAAATATGAGAAAGATGTCTTTGTATTAGGCGAAATGCATCCCACTACTTCAACATTTTGTCGATGATAAAAAAAATCTTTGATGTCAACCCAAGCTAGCTAGTAGTATCTCATGATATTGTTTTTATTTGTATCGTCAGATTATCTACCAAATTTATACATTTACATATACAGTGAATTTGGTTTATAGTAAACAATGAAATTATCATTATATATAGTTTATCAACAAGAACAAAGAATCTTAGTTTTTTTAAGGAGATAATTGCATATATACATTCAAATAGTTTCATATTAGTAAATAACATATCCATCACCACATGGTGATATTCTCCAAAGACGGTGCTGAGATTACATAATTGTTTCTTTTGTTCACATATATATGATTCACCATTATATGTTCATACAGAAATTATAACATTGTACAAGAAGCCAAAAATTCGATAATAATAAGTGATACATATGAAAAACTATTTAAATATTAACTAGTCTTTATAAAATATTAACTTGAGAATCGTTCATAACTTCATATAATAGATTGGTGAAATGAATCCAATTCATAGTAAAATATTTATTAAATAAATCGAGTTAATTTGTTGTTTTGTTTGTTTGTTTGAACAGTGTAATAAAAGGGCCTGTTTCCGGTCCAGTTAAGGCCCAATATATTAATGGGTCGATGTTCATTTAAACTAGTCACTGTGTCTCGCCGTCGTCGTCTCCCGCCGTTTGTATCCTCTCCGAAAGCCCCGACCTGCTAAGACGCGGCGTTTCACGCTCTATCTCTCCCTCTCTCTACTACACCACCTGGAATCTCAGATTTTAAAATCTCTTCTCTGAATCTCTTATGCGCTTAATTCCGTCTCAAGGTTAGGGTTTTGCAAATTCTCAGGTTTTTGGAGTGATTCTGTTTTGGGGCTGTGTAAAATCAATAGGAATGCTGAATTTGTTTCTGTCGATTTTGGCTCTGTTTGGAATCATGAATGTGTAGATTCACTATGAATGCGGATTGATATTGGTGAACTCCAATGAGGTTAGTTATAGAGCTGTGTTTTTAGTAATTGATAAAAAGTACTTAGATTTAGAAATAGAGAGCTTGGCTTATTATATCTTTATATATGTATAAATGCTTACTTCTCTGTCATTGGCCTTATATGAGTTTGGTCTTGAGCGTTTTGTCTTCTTTTTTCCCTCTCACTTAGTTTCGGCCTTCAGCTATCAGAGCTCGAAGCTTGCTTAGCCACTTTTAACTGAATTCGCCTTTGAAACTCTGTAATATTCGTCTGAAGTTTTGGTTTTTCTTATTAGGTGTTTGCAAAACTCCGCAAAGATTCTACCTTTAGCGTTTAAATCGGTAAGTGGTGAACTTGACTATGTTTGCATTTTACTTGTTTTTTGTTCTTTTGCCCTATCTCTACCTTTTCTTGTTGAGTTAGAGTTGAATAAGTGCTTAGTTATGAGTGTGTTATTATCGCATGTTTGCAGTTAGTCCTGTTAGGCGTTTATTATAAGTGAAAAATGTACTTGGTTCTATTTAGAATGAAGTGTCCTGAAAGAAGTAATCTTGTGATTGTAATTGCATAGCTTATTGATCTTCTCACCTTTTATTTGTGTTCAATTCTCAGGCTTTGCTGCCTTTGTCTCAAAGGTGGTTCTGTAAATTTTCTCCTAAGCCATCCTCATTGGCAAACATCTTCAAGGTTTCAGTTTCAACCATGGCCAACACTCTCAATGGAAATGTGATCATGCCTTCAAAACCTCAGAGTACTTACCAAGTTGTGGTAGCTGCAACCAAGGAAATGGGTATTGGTAAAGACGGAAAACTTCCATGGAATTTGCCTACCGATCTCAAGTTCTTCAAGGATTTAACTTTGACCACTTCGGATTCTGCTAAGAAGAACGCTGTTGTAATGGGTAGGAAAACGTGGGAGTCTATTCCCACAAAGTATAGGCCACTCTCTGGTCGCCTGAATGTTGTCTTGACTCGTTCAAGCGGTGTCGATATAGCCAACACTGAGAATGTTGTAACTTGCAGTAGCATAGATTCTGCTCTGGACTTATTAGCTGCACCTCCGTTTAGTCTGTCCATTGAGAAGGTGTTTGTAATAGGAGGTGGAGACATATTGAGGTGTGTATTCTTTACTCAATGTTCTCAATTTTTTCGTGATTTTATTCTTCTTTGATTCTCTTGACAGTATTTGTATCGTAGGGAAGCGTTGAATGGACCGAGCTGTGAAGCCATCCACTTAACGGAGATTGATACAAGTATTGACTGTGATACATTTATTCCCGCGGTTGACACATCTGCATATCAGCCTTGGTGTTCGTCATTTCCAATATGTGAAAATGGACTTCGATTTTCCTTCACGACTTATGTTCGTGTAAAGAGTTCTTCTGCCTGTGAATCCTCTGATGTGAGTGATGGGTCAAAGGTCCTTCAAGTTGATTGGAAAAAGTTTTCTTCTTTTCTTCCTAAGATGATTTTTGACCGTCATGAAGAATTTCTATACTTGAATCTGGTCAAAGAGATAATCTCAAATGGAAACTTAAAGGGCGATAGGACAGGGACTGGTACATTATCTAAATTTGGTTGTCAGGTGAGTTACTACTTCTTGATATTTATCTGAATGTCTTGTTCTGGTTTGCTTATCAAAAGTTAACTAATCTCCATATCTTTGGATCCACAGATGAAATTCAATTTACGCAGGAATTTTCCACTTCTGACGACAAAGGTATGCTCACCTTTACATTGATTTTTTCTTGTTTTAAACCCAAAGAGACTTTGCTTTGTCTTCCCCACATATCCAAGCTTACAAGATCTGTTTGCATTTCACTTGAAAGAGAGTTTTCTGGAGAGGTGTTGTTGAGGAACTTCTATGGTTCATAAGCGGTTCAACCAATGCAAAGGTAAGATCACAGATCTTTTATCATCATCTTCATGCCTTAAGCACCGTGATTGAGCCACTTGTGGACCCTATGCAAATGAAATATATTGTTTCTTTTCTGAGAAGTTTCTGTAAGTGGCAGGTACTTCAAGAAAAGGGTATCCGTATATGGGATGGGAATGCGTCGAGAGCATATCTTGATGGGTAAACTTTTATTCAGCGTTTTTCTTTCAAAACTTGAAACTTTATGGCCATTACGCTGATAAATTGAAAGCTTTTAATTTCAGTATTGGACTGACTGAGAGAGAAGAAGGTGACCTTGGACCCGTTTATGGATTTCAGTGGAGACACTTTGGTGCTAAGTCAGTAGTCGCTTCTCTGTTATCTCTTGACACTTTCTGAGTTTTGGCAATACATAATCTCTGTTGAGCCGTTTCGTTAATCTCTTTCTACAGGTACACAGATATGCATGCTGATTATACGGGGCAAGGATTTGATCAGCTCTTAGATGTAATTCACAAGATCAAGAACAATCCTGATGATCGACGGATTATAATGTCGGCTTGGAATCCTTCTGATCTTAAGCTGATGGCACTTCCTCCATGCCACATGTTTGCACAGTTTTATGTTGCAGATGGAGAACTGTCATGTCAAATGTATCAGCGCTCAGCCGATATGGGTCTCGGCGTACCGTTTAACATTGCATCATACTCCCTTCTTACATGCATTCTCGCTCACGTCTGTGGTAATATTCAAATTTTCACTACAAAATAGTGCAAATTTATGATTTCGAATCGGTCATCCACTGATAGTTTGACATTATGCAGATCTTGTTCCTGGTGATTTTATCCATGTGATTGGAGATGCTCATGTTTACAAAAACCATGTCAGGCCTCTGCAAGAGCAACTTGAGAACCCACCGAAACCTTTTCCTGTGAGTATAAACAAACACATGATTTACTGATTCTTAATCTTGATTGGGTTTTATGAATGCAATAATCTACCAACATTTAGTTGTAACAATATCTTATTTATCTTGGGATATTTTCAGGTTTTGAAGATAAAACCGGAGAAGAAAGATATAGATTCTTTTGTGTCGGATGACTTTGAGCTCATTGGCTATGATCCTCACAAGAAAATAGATATGAAAATGGCGGTTTAGCTCCTAATTTCTTGTGTTATTCAGATAAACTTTCATAGTGAATTGAATATCGACGATTCTAGTTTTCTTTGTACTAATTAGCTAAGTGGAGAATCTTAATCGTTTGGAATAAGAAAATATGATTTAGGAACAAAGTCAACTTGGAATTCAAGTCAAGAAAAAAATTATCTTATGAACAACTGAATATTTTTTTATAAGATATTATTGATAAGATAACTTCTTATCATGGTCTTTCTTTAAAATATGTGATTTAACTTGATAATAAAATTGAAACTCATATTTAGCAAAAACTACTCATAAGCTATATAATGTATAGTTTTTAGATGATTGATGCACGGCCGACGTGAAGATACTTTTATTTAGTTTAGATAGTCAACATCCAAGAATCCTAAGGGTATTTATTTGCTCTACCAAAATATCTAGACAATTCTAATGAGACAATTCTACTTGATTCGGTTTACAATAGATAATTTATGCTAAAGGAGAGATTCCAAGTGATGTTTTGTCTAAGTAACATGAGCAAATGAATGGGATGCTGATGACCCTAAAATGGACTATACGTTATGGCATAAATTCAATTCTGCCTCCTCAATCTTGTCATGTTGTATATTGATTGGATACTTTTCGTCGTTTCTTTTTTCAATTTATATGGTGATCACTATAATGCAAGTTTGATCTGAAATGTCTTGGTCAATATAAATATTTATACAAAATATATAGGTTTTGAATGGTTAGTCCATAAGATGCGGACTGGACAATGCATACCGATATTTTAGTATGCAAAATGTCGGACTGTAGTGTGGAACAGACAATTGTATATTGGTATGAAGTTTATGTTGGTATGGAGCTTTTGGAGAGTGGAATGAAAAAATACCGACCAATAGTGAATTTATGATGGTATGAAGAAGTATGTTGAAGTGCATACTAATATAAACATTTTTAGTATGCAATAATGCATACTAGTCCAGAATAGTAAATGGTGAATTAAATGCAGATTGATCCGATTTTAATCCGTTTTGCAGCATAATATACAACCATTCAAAGCCATATGCCAACAGCCGTAATCAGCATGTTTAACTAGGAAATATGATTTGTGTTAACGTTATTGTTGTTTCATCACTAGAGTACAAACCCGTATAAAATTTTCATAACTAAATTTTCTCGTAAAATATTCGTAACTTTTTTTTTTCCCAATTATCAACTACTCACATGTAAGGAGAACGTATAAAAAATACAGCAAACAACAAATTACAAGTACTTTATATTATACGATATGTTCCTTACAGGTTTATGGCTATCTCACGTGTATCCTTCGTAGATTGGCATCAATCTTTTCTCATCCAAGCGTATCTTGTCTCTTCACCTTTCCAGATATTTGGTTCCTACACGTTATGTAATTTCACTTCACTCAGAATTAACCGCTATTTATGTAGTATTATTTAAGCATAAACATAAACATTTATAAGTACTATTGATCATGACTTTCATTTTTTTTTTGACATTTTGCTGATTACCAATGTTCTTAATATCGGGCATGCTTGAAATATAGTGTTACTTATTCATGTCTTAATAAGCTGTCCGATACCTAATTTCTAGTTAGTTCAAATATCAAAGAATCAATACTCTTGTACTGTTGGCTTATCAATAGCACATTTTTGCAGGTAAATAAATACGTTATGGGTATTTCTACACTACTTGCAATGGGATCTAAATATATTCCCAATAAAAGTGAGACCAAGATCGATGACGTGACGACATATACAGTACCAACAATTCCCTCCTCTGTTATTAATTCTATTCCCTTTTATCCATAACCCTAATGCTATCCAGCATTTGGAAACACCATTTTATATTCTTACCTATTAACTTTCTATCAGTTCTCCCCAAATTAGGCATTAGCTAGTGAGTATGTCAAATATTCCATACTTTAGTGGAACTAACCACGTCTGATATAACATCATCAAACCTAAATTCGAGGTGTGTGATCAAATTTCATCTCTGCGTTTTAACTGTTAATTTCCGACCGTCACCATGTATTTTTGTGTTCTCAAACCTATTCTGGTATGAAGATTTCACAATCGTCGAACTGTTGAGACGCTACTTTAACATTCAGAAATTTAATATTGACTGTTATTGTAAATGATGATCACCACGAGAACTTTATATGTGTTTCCAATCATCCTCAGTCCCATGAGATTGAAAATGATCACTTCCTCAGTAGTTGTCACAATTTAATAGTTTCAAGTGAAGCATGCTAAAATGTGAATTATAAAAAAAATAACTATATTTTGGTGATATAGTGGATACATTATTTATAATTTTCGTATGTACCACCACATTTGAAAAAATTAGAATGTTACATCAACCAGATGGATTAATCAGTTCTACCCCAACTAGGTAACAAGTCTCTCTTTTTTTTCTTTTTTTTTTCATCTGGTAAGAAGTCTCTAGTGTCATCCATAAAGCCAAACAATACAAACAACATTCAGCATAATAGAAACATAAGTTACGTTGAAATGTTTTGACGTCCACGTCTCTGGATTCTTACACTATATCTTGACCGAATTACTTACTAGTCTCATAAAAATTTTCATTTTAATTTACTCTTAAGAAACGAAATCATTTATCGTTCAGTGGATATTTTACAAATCTTAGTTTTGATAATTAGAATGAGTTTGAGAATGGAAATTTTAACCTCACACAATCGTACGTAACCCCCAAAAACAACCTACAGAAAACAAAGATTTTGGTTAAAATTTTATAAGCGTCATAAAACAGCACATAATCATGAGTTCTCTGAGTCTTTTCCATTTTCAAGATAAAGATAAAGAGATTTTCTAAGGGAAAGTTACAAGATTATGAAACAGAGGATTCAAGTTTATAATAACCAAAAGGAAAAAAAAAAGAAACAGAAACAAATATTCACTAGCAAAGAGGATCTAGATTATTAAATGTTCTTCATCCTTTTGAATCCTCTTTTGTCTCGCAATGAAAGCTTCAATCTTTGTCCTAAATTGCTCGTTACTCATTCCATCTTCTGGTCTCTTAACCCTCACAACTACTTTCTTGTCGGAGTCACAAATCCTCATATGCTTCTCCGACACATACCTCTTCATGGTTTTCTCACCATTGGTACTCTCCAGCGGCTGAACCGCCTCAAACGCTTTCTGCGATTGGCTTCTCCCAAAACTAACCCTCTTGATCACTCCACTCGGCTTCTTCAGTTGTTCTGTTTTCGTCTCGTAAACTACGGATTTTTTCTTCTCACTCTTATGAAGAAAATCTTGGTAAAGATCGTTACTTTCAGCTTCTGTTGTTGTCTTTAAAGGCTCCTGACTCGAGCTGTATCGTCCGGATTTCGCAAAAAGAGTAATTACAATTGCGTTTCCGACGAAGAAAACGAATCTCGGGCTAACGAGAAACACTGCTGCTTCCCTGAAAATGTCCCCGGAGAGTTTCACAGAGGGGAAAGAGAGTTTGGAAATCAAGATTAGAAGAAAAAGCAGCTCGATCAGTCTGAACAAGCTCGTGAACGATCTTATTACTTGGAAATTCAAGATTCCTCTGGATTTCTCCATCTTCAAGTGTTGGAACTTAATTGGATCCATCAAGATGATTTCTTGCAAAAAGAAAAAAAACACAGGACAAAACAAGAAAAAGGACTTAAAGGGATCGTGGGAGTGATTTAGGTCACTCGAAAGAAGTGATATTTAGGGAAACGAAGTGAGAAGAAGCAGAGAGTTTTGCCATAAAGAGATTAAACAGAGGAAGAAGAACAATAGTCATGGTGAACATGGACCAGTTTGTGCAGTTATGTTTCATTAAGAAAAACAGAGGATTTAGGAATATTTATTTGCAGATCTCCGTTTTTGTTATATTTATTTTTTTACGTGTGTTTTTCTTGTAGGTGTTGAATTGAGTTGCTTAGGCTTCTTATATATAGACTATGAAAAATATCCATAATAATAACAAAAAGTTTATTTTAATATCTTTTCTTGCAATAAAATGTAGAAAATGCAGTTCTCCCAAGACTTTTTATTTTGGAAAAACATCTAAATAGTTTTTTATTTTTTACATTTAATTGTGAACAGCATTTGCTTGCTTTTGTTTTTACTTTATCCACAAAATTATTCTCAATGCTCCCAAAAGCTGTCCTTGCTATTTGTTCATCGCCCATGAGGTCATGACCAAATCACATCTTCTTCAATCATATATATTCCCTGATTTGTTTTCATCATTTATTCGATCTTTTCTTCATATAATGTTTTACATATATGTGCATCTTCTAGATGAATCTGAAGATGCTATTATAAAACTAATCAAAATTAATTCGAAAGACTAACGCCTAAATTTATCGGAAAATTTAACGCAAAAATGAAGGAAACTTTGTCTGGCCACCGCCAAATCACATCTTCTGCAATAACTTAATACTACTAAAATGTTGAGCTTTTCAATCCAAAGATGAAATAAAATAACAAATATTTAATCAAAACGTTTGCGTTTATAGATGCGTGCAAAACATTACATGAAGAAGCAGTTACTTAAAAAAGCCTTGTATCAAAGTGGAGAATACAAATGGAAACTGTCAAGTGTAGATCTTTAACAAACTAATTAAAGGTAAATAATGTAAAGAGTTCTTTCGAACAAAAGAAATGTTTCTTAATTCAAGAGTGACAAGAGTCCTACTATTTCTGATATCACTTATGTGAATACGTCAAATTACGTACACAAGCATGATCTAACAATATCTCTATGTCTAACAACGTACACATGCAACTGTAAAAACGATATAGATATGAATAGCGTTGTCGACAGAAAGTTTTGGTCGATAAGAAAAGGAAATTAACAGTCGTAACCTTATTTTCTTTTCTTTTTATCCCATATTTTGATACTCTTTTGGAAAAGGAAAAAACGCTCAAGCTGAAAGGCCACAATTAAACTAACCCCCAAAAAATCTGAAAGGCCATTATGGATGGATTTGGATATAAGAAGCTCTTTTTTAGTCTTTAGTTCTTTAATTTTGAGTTAATTGATGATCTAATGAATTTCTAACTCTTAAACTTTGAAACCCAAAACTCAAGTATATATCCTGTCTATTTAAAGCCTATATCTTGTTTCTGAGATAACAATGAAAAGAACAACAAAACTATATGCAATGGGTAAGAACAACAAAAAGTCAAACAGCATCATACTAAATATATTAGAAAGGATAAATCTCCATAAATTTATATTTGATTTGCATCATATACAAAGAAACTTATTTTGTTGACAAAAAAATAAAATTTACTTTAATATCCCACAAAATTATGTTTTTAAAACAAATTTTATTTTATGTATCCCACAAAAATATAAAAAAAAACATTAGAATGTACATTCCACAATTTATATATACAGATTTTGCCAATAGATTTATAGATTATCTTCTAGCAGAAAGCCCATTTGTAAATGTGGAACACTTGATGAGACTGATTTCCTTCTTCACTAAGACATGCTCAACATTATACACTTTTTCTGTTTTTTTTTGGGTCTCTCTCTCTCTTTAATAATTTATGAACTTTAACTTTGCTTTTCCGAAATATGAAAGACCCCATTTTGTAAAAACAATGCAATTAACTTTTCTTTTCTTTTTTTTTTTATAGTTTTTGAGTCACCTATTAAACTTTCCGTTATGGACATGACTGATTTTATGAAAGAAATTGAAAATTTCTGTGGTGGCTGGCTAAGTTGATAAAACTCTCCCTTTTCTTTAGATTATCCATTGGTTTCGTAGACTTTGTATCATCCAAAATTTTCTCTCCTTTTTTTCAGAATTCTGGCGCTTATGAAACTTTTCTTGAACACAATTTTAAATGTGAAAAGGTGGAACTAATATACGTATGGACCCCTCGTAAAGAAAAAGGTCATATAAAATTATTCATATGGTCCTTGAGCAAGTAGCTTTTATTTGATTCTAGAATATATGGTTCTACTGAAACAAATTATCTACATATTAGTCGCCTAATTCATTGTTAACTTACTCGATCCATAGTAATGAAAGATTTCTAAGTTTGATATATATTTTTCTAAGTGATTGATTGGTTGGGACTGTGACAATATGTTTTAGTTTTAAAATTGTGACTGCGATAAAATTGGCTGTAAAGTTATGGTTATGACTTATGACTTAGCCATATGGCGTACGTCTCGACGAATCAAGCACCTATACTGAATTTACTATCAATCGAAAACCAGCTTAATCGAAACATAAAAGATTATACTCTCACATTCTATCTCTTTTGCTCTAACCATATCTTGTGTAACTAACCCAAGTAACAAGTCCAGTTAAAAGGTCCAATGAGAGTAGAATCTTTTTTTTTTTTTTTTTTTAGCTAATAAACATGAGCCCAAATGATGAGTTCACCAATCATCATAGCATCACCTAGTACGATTTACAGTTTCTAGAACAAGACCTAGAACTAAGCCTAGCTTTAACAAGTAGTTTATGGATAACCTTGTTAAGTAGCGGTGTTGAAAAAAAAAACAAGTAAATATTAGAATGTCCCACATTGCTTGAGATTAAATCTTTGGATAGTATATAAAGGATGTGACAATTCTTAACTCTTAAGCTAGCTTTTGGGTTAAGTTAAGCTAGCTTTTGGGTTAAGTTAAGCCATATTCCTAATAGTAAATGAAATAAAATGGTGAGATGAATAATTGCATAAATCCTTTTAGATTTCCATTAGTCTTGCAAAATCACATGATGAACTTTAAAACACGACTTTACAAAAATGTGTGACTAGTAAAACCCATATGAAATCAAAGAGTCATTGTGGTTTGGTCCAAACTAGGCCTAATCCGAAATGTACAAAAACAAAAATATAAAATTTCAGACGGTATTTATTTAATTTATGAAACTAAAATAAAGTATATCCACGTGGCCGTGAGAGAAAAAAAAAAACTCATCATCCTCTAGGGTTTCAATTCCTTGTTCCAGTACTTGATCGTAGCGCCGCTCCTCTGTTGTCCAGACTCCAGCAGGTCCAATGGTGTGTGCTCTCTCACTCTCTCCACTATCTAATTCTCTCTCCTTCTTTGTCTGATGATCTTACTTACAGTGTCTTCTATGTCTGATTCTAGGCACCCAAGAAAGACAAAGTTCCTCCTCCGTCCTCTAAACCCGCCAAATCCGGTGGCGGCAAGCAAAAGAAAAAGGTCGCTTTTTTTCTTCTAAAAATCCCATCTTTTTTCTGGCAATTATCTATCTTGAACCATAGTTTGATCTGGGCATCTCATTATGATCCATTTTCCCCTGTTTTTGCTACACCAAATTTGATTGTTATTTGTTTGGATTGTAACAGAAGTGGAGCAAAGGAAAGCAAAAGGAGAAAGTGAACAACATGGTTTTGTTTGACCAAGCAACTTACGACAAGCTTCTCTCTGAGGCTCCCAAGTTCAAACTTATCACTCCTTCTATCCTCTCTGACCGTTTGAGGGTAAACCACTTTCTTTGATTTCTGAAAGTTGCAAACTTTTCTCTCATAGAATATGCATTGGTGACATATTAGCTTAGAATGTGTGTTAGTACTTCTTGATAGGTAACATCGAAAGGTCTTTACTTGATAGCTTTGGATTAAGACATATTTGCTTCTTTTCGATTATCGAGTGATTGTGTCGCGTATGATTCGAATAGTTTGTAATGAAGATTGTGGTGAAAAGAGTGTTTTTAATGATGCTTGAGTAGTGTAAGTAAATTCCCCTGATCAATTTTAGCATTTCATGTGCAAAGATATTTTATTTTATTGATACCTTGATGTCTTGTTTCTATGAGAAAGAACTCTTTAGTCTTTGGTGGTGCCTTAACGTTTTTTGATGTAAAACTCTGAATACACATGGCTTCTAGATTTCTACTCGTTTTGACATGAGCTTGTGTGTTGGTACAGATCAATGGATCGCTTGCTAGGAGGGCGATCAGAGAATTGATGGCTAAGGGAACGATCAGGATGGTCTCTGCTCACTCAAGTCAGCAGATCTACACTAGGGCAACCCACGGCTAACTTCCTTCGAATGTTTTAGTTGTTTATCTATCTTTTATCCAATGTCTTTATGAACCATTATCTTTCTAGAATGCACCTTTACTTGCAGACATTGGTCTATACTACTTAATCCTATGAGAATTTGGAGATAAAAAGATTGTTTTGGGCATTTTCAAAACATTGTTTGTAAACAAGGCTCTAGAAGTTTACTTATATGTCACACGGTAAAAATGATTACACCAGTAATGAGATTTGATACTTGAAGCTTTTGTAGACACAATTCCAAGTGTATCTGAAGTAGGTAGATTCTAGTTCTGTATTGTGTTCTGACACCAGCAAGATTGGCATGACAGAATTTGTTCACCTTAAATCCTCAGCATTCCAAACGAAGAGGGAGTTGGTCTTTCTACAGCCGGTCGGGTTTGTACCGCTCAGAGCCTTCCTCATCATTGCCATTGCTGCAATACTTGGAAACTGCTTCTCTAGCACAGTGCCCTTTGGGTTAACTTGTTGCCCTCCTCTTGGTTCATGAGTTTATGCAGCTTTTTGCTTACACCATCTCTGAATCCATGGGCTAACGTCTTCTCCTCCTCCCATATTCAGATTCTTGATTTGTGATGTGGAGGATTTTTGATATCTTCTGGATCCGGGTTTGTTGATTCCGAATATTCTGTGGAAGAAGTAGTTCACCTTCTTCCCCGATGATGGTCCTTCTTCGAAAACCATCATGCTCTTGGTTTCATTTCCGCTGATATCTGATGTGTTTGTCTTCAGACGTTTGACATGTGATCTACTGTTGGTTTCAGAGTCCGACCATATACGCTTGCACTCTCTGAGCAAGTTGGTGTTGAGAAAGTGTTCCACGTTCTTACTTTGCGTAGCTTGACTGCTTGCTTCTTCTTTGTCCCCATCTATCGAATTTTCTCTTTCAGCAACAATAGGCGGTTCTTTGTTCATGTCAGGTATTAAATCGACACTTTGAACAGCTGAATCAAGATTAGGAAATAGACTCAACCAGGACTCTGGAAGATGTCGACTCTTTCAATAGTTGACCATCTTCTGGTAAGTTAATCTCCTTGGCATCTCTGTTACTAGGAGTCCAACGACTCAACCAGGCAGATTCATGACCATGAACACAACTTTCTGTCTTAATCTTGCTTAAGCCCATAAAATGTTCAGACATTTGTACCTAAATCCTGGAAGAAGAAAAGGCAGTTGGACTTCATTAGGGAGTAGGGACATAAATCAAATATCTCAGTCACTCATCAGAAGGAACAAAACAAGTGTTCTTGGTTCATTTATGCTCAATGACCATGTCCATGTGTATCAAACTTCATTCAAATTTCATCATTCAACTGGTGGAATACCGTATAGTGTATATATAATATCTGCCTCAAATCCTATACAGTTTCGAATCTTGGCTCTCAAAATTACACCTAACCCCTGTCAATTGCACTTGCATTCATTTTTTCAGAAAGAGGGATCATTTTTTTTTGTACGGATACGAATCGATGGAGGCAAATAACAATGAGTAATCACATCTTGTTGTGGTCATTTCTATAATTTGTGATTTTCTTGTGGTGGTGTTTCTATATTTCAAGACATCGATGCTTGAACCTATGATCTTGATACCATGTAAACAGTTCACTGGATGTTTGCTTCTTTGAATCATCATCAGAACTTCAAAAGCAATGTCTTACACGATTAAGGTCCAAATTCAGATCAATAGGGTAAAGATAGTACTACATGAGAGACATTGGAAGTGTAAAGAGATCTCTGAAAAATGATAGTGATCCTTTTGCTATTTGGTTATAATTCTAGAGAAGAGTATTAAGAAACTCGCTCACGGTCATGTATTTGACATCAGGGTAAAGCTCAGTACCATTCACTCCACCACTAGACTCGATGTTGAAGTACGTGTGATCTCCTTTGATAAAGACAGAGTATATGAAGACCATCTCCATGTTATCCGGGTACGGAGTTTCTGCATCATTGAAATAGAAAGCTCAAGTTAAAAAATAAGTTTTGCAAATTGAAGGCAGATGTAGTAGATGTGCTGATAATGTTATGATGATGGACCTTGGATCTTCTTGAGAAGTTGATTCTCTGTAACAAATGTTTTCTCAAGCTTCTTCTCAATCTTGCCCTCCCAGAGCCCAACAAGATCATTCATAGAACATATGTTTTCGGGCGGTCTAAGGTACAAGGTTTTATTCAGTGTTCGAGGATCATCTATCGTTTTGATGGTAAATGCTGCAACATCGACATCATTCACGAACACAGCTATACACAAAACACACAGAAAAAGAAACACTCAATTTCCGACCACAAGATTGTCTATTGCAGAAACTACTTGTTAGTTATAAAATTGAACAAAAAGGGCAAACCTTTAACGCTCCCATCTCCAAAAACCGTGACTTTATCGATTGGAGGCGATTGAAGCCCCGGTTGCACAAGCGATGGAAGTAGAATTCTCATGAACAATCCGCAGCAAATGTATGTATATGGAATCCCCTCTGATTCTATCATACGCTTAATCTCACATTTCTTTGAATAGAACCCATGATCAAGATCGGAGATTTGAGTTTTATCAGGATTTGCTCCATATTCAGCAGGAATAAACCTCTGCAACAGTAATTAAACCATGTTCTGCTCTAGTAAGAGATCTATCCTCTCATCATCAACCAGAAGCAAATTCAAGAACCAGTTTCTGCTATACAAGAATCTAAAATGTGATTTATATGGCCACTATTTGATCAAATTGATATAACAAAGCAATGATTAAGATAAGAAGAGACCTTGATGGAACCAGCTTGTTTGATGACTTTGATAAGGAGTTTCTGATCAAGAACATGTTTTGATGGAATTGCAGAGATCACCACATCTACTTTACTCACTGCTTCTTCTAAGCTTCCTTCATCCTCCAATGAACCCTAAAATCCATAAAAACAAAATCCAAATCAAACCTAGCAAAAAAGCCAAAGACTTTCAGATTTGCGACATCCCCTATTGGGGAAATCACAGAAATTATGCAAAGGGAGAGACTTTGAGGAGGGTAACGCCGGCGTCGGAGAGAGATTTCAGCTTAGCGGAGGAAGTGGAGTTTCTGATGAGCGCGAAAGTCGGGTGACCCGACTCGATGCTGAAACGGGTCAAATAGTTCCCTAATCTTCCTGTTGCTCCGATGATCAAAACTCTGCTCTTCTTCTTCTCCTCCTCCATTTATAATACCTCTCCGTACAATTCGTGGTATAGAGGATTAGATTAGGGTTCCTTTTTAGTTCCAATGGGTTGTTCATAGGTTTTTAATCTCACTAAGTTCTCTTACAATGTACTTGACAAAACCAAACACATCACCGTTTTGTCCGCGAGAAATTGTCTCGTGAGTCCCTTTTTGTCCAAGCATCGTCTCATATCTCCCCTAATAAAACACAATTTTATTTTTATTTAAAATTAAATCGAAAACTATGGATATTACTGATATACCCCAACCAAAACCTCAATATTACTGCTAAAACCTGGATCTATTCGAACCAGACCCGATCCATTCTCTCAACCCACCAAATTTCTTTTGTTTTTGAAATCGAAAACGAGAAAACTCATCCCCAATTCAAAGAGAAAACCCTAACCGTTGGAGATTCTCTTGCTCCGACTTCCTCTCCTCTTCAAATCTTCCCAGAAATTGTAGTTGAGAGATTGCGAAATCATCTTCCAACTTTATTGATTCCTTTTCTCGTTTCTTGTATCCCGTTTCGAAACCTCTCCGATAATGCCTCCAAAGAAAGGGTTAAAGAGGAAGAGATTAACAAAGGCAACGGTGGAGCCAGGCTCGACGGAGGAGCCATCCCCGACGGTGGAGCCATCCACCACAACGACGGTGGAGCCAGGCTCGACGGAGGAGCCATCCCCGACGGTGGAGCCATCCACCACAACGACGGTGGAGCCAGGCTCGACGGAGGAGCCATCCCCGACGGCAATTGAGGGAGAACAACAAGTCCCAGAGACATTAAGTCCGGTTTTAGAAGAGTCTGACAAGAATGAGGAAGAAAATTCAAAGAAGAATGAGGAAGAAGAGAGTGGCGAAGAAGAGAGCGAAGAAGAAGAGAAAGAAGAAGAGAAAGAAGAAGAAGGGAATGAGGAAGGAGAGGAGTCCTCCGATGATGATGGTAGTAGATCTTTGGGCGGAGAGTCCTCCTCTGATGAGAATGATAATGAGGAGGATGAGATTGCGCCAGAAAATCAGCCGGAAAATGCGATGGTAAGTATTTGAATGGTGTGAAACTGGTAGAACAGGGTAAAACTATGTGTATATCTGGGTACTACTGGTAGAACAGGGTAAAACTATTGCAACTGAGGTATAATGTGTGTTTGAATTCTATGGTTATTGGTATAACTGGTAGAACTGGGAATACTATGTGTTTGAATTCTGGGTATAACTGGTAATACTAGGGCATTACTATATGTTTGATTTCTGGGTAATACTGGTATTACTAGGGTATAACTATGTGTTTGAATTCTGGGTGAAACTGGTATTACTGGGGTACAACTATGTGTATATTTTCAGGGTAATACTGGTAATACTCGTAATACTATTCGCAGAATAATGATATATGGATGAATGTCTATTCTGTTGCAGGAGATCGACGAGGAAACAATAGCAATACCACCGCTGAGTATGTATTTCCCGCCTTCAGAATATGTGAAGAAAATCAAGCTATCAACTCGGTGCTATATTCACGAAGTGTTGACTACATTCGATGAGTTGGAGCCTCCGATGAGCAAGTCTGAGAGGGCATTTTTTGAGAATCATCCGAGTTTTCAACACGTCTTCCACATGCCAAGAGACCCACAAGTCACCAAGATGACGACTCGGAGCAAGAGACAGCTTGGTTGACTGATTTGTCTCTTTGATGTTTGGATTTGAACTTGGATTTGTTATGTTAATTGTTTTGGATTTGTTATGTTAGGATTTGAATTTGGATTTGTCTTGTTAGGATTTTAATTTGGATTTGTTAAGTTAGTTTTATAAATTTAATTAAGGAATACGGGTAAAACAGCTATTACTAATTAAGAAATACGGGTAAAACTAGTAATACTGATAATGGTAATACTGGTAATACTAGTAAAACTGGTATTACTAATTAAGGAATACGTGTAAAACTAGTAATACTGATAATGGTAATAAGCTTACAAAGTATAGGAAAGTCTCACAAATCATAGAAAAGTCTTACAAAGCATAGACAAGTCTTACAAAGCAAAAAATAAGCTTATACATTAGTGAGCGGCTAACTCCGAACGCATTTCTCCACTAGATGAGCGACTAACTCCTTCAGTTTTTGGATCTCCTTACCATTACCTTTCAACTCCGAACGCATTTCTTCTTGATAGTACTCCAAGCTTTGAATCTTTTTGTGATGGGTATCAACCTCCTCCCTTAAGTTAGTCACCTCTTCTTCCATAGCTTTATCCCAAAGTTTCCGAATGTGTAAACCATCATTCTACAGTACAAGAATTCTATATCGAGATCAATTATTCAACATACATCTGGGTAATACTAGTGTAACTAGTAATACTACATACATCTGAGTAATACTAGTGTAGCTAGTAATACTACATGTTTACGGGTAATACTAGCCTAACTAGTAATACTACATACATCTGGGTTCTCAGAGATCTACCAGTTCAACAAGTTCTACCAGTTTTACTTTCGGGTCAATAATGATACTATCTATTTACCTTATACACGTTGCATTGATAGTATCTCTTCCCTTTGTCACCATCGTTCTCAGAGATCTTGTCGAGGATGCGTCCACCACAAGGACATCTATTCGGAATTCCTTCCATCATTCCGACTTCTTCTAATTGATCATAAATCTTCTTAGCGTTCTTCATCTCATCATACCATGGATCTCTCTCACACAATCGATCCATAATTGAAAAAGAGAGAAAGATTGAAGAGAAGGAAAAAGTTGGATCTCGTTTTCTTGAGCTTGGAGAGAGAGAGAGAGTAAATTGAGAGATAGAGAGAGAGAGGAGAAGTCTCGATTGTGAATTAGAAGTGGAGAAAAAAAGAATTTTAGTTATTTGTTTTTGTTGATTTTGGGTTTAATTGATTTTGGGGGGAAAAATTGGAGGGAAAAAAAATTTGGGGGGAGAAATTGGAATTATATGCCCACGTGTGCGCACTCAAACCCACGTGTGCGCAGTCAAATCCACGTGTGCGCAGTCTTTGTGACATGTGCGCCGTTTTTTTTAACATAGTTGTACCCTAGTTTTCAGTTGTACAAATTGTCCACATAGTTTTACTTTTGGTGTTTTCAAATTTAACCAGTATTACACATCCTTAAAAATGATTTATCTAGTTGTACACTTGAGGAAACTCTATTATTATTGAATTCTAAAGGTTTAATGTAATAAAATGTTAAAAATATATAAAATTGTAAAATATCAATCCTAAATTGGAGTTTATATCAAAAGTGAGCTTAAAAGTATAAGGAATATGTTGGATGTAGTCTCATAAAACAATCTTACATGAAAATATTTTTTTTTCCCTATTCTTACTTCGTTTTAAATCATTTGTAAGAGTTTATTATCACTTAATAGTCTATGTTATAGTTGGTGTTGAAAAAATTAGAAATATCAAATTTCATAATTTTCTTCAGTAGTTATACTAGTTATACCAGTGTTACCTAATTTTTTCATTAGTAATACCTGTTATACTAGTATTACCCTTACGCCAGTGAATTAAAACCTAGTATTACAGGAGGCAAATCTAGTGTTACATAGTTGTACAACGCAAATATGGTTTACAAATCATCAAGTTCAGATAAAATCAAATACTATGGTTGCCAAATAACAACCATTGCAGCGATTGCCTCGGCCTCCTTTTGTTTTGAGTCCTTTGACGTTTTGGACGCCTTTCCCCGGTGGATGGAAGCCTCAATACTTTTGTTCTACCCTTCTTCTTTTTACGAGGCAGAGGTAATACCTTCAACGCTTTGATCTCATCTGGGATATCCCACTGTGACTTATCCGGGATCAGTCCAATACCGTCTTCCCATTCTTTTTTAAACTGACCAGCTTCTACAACAGGCGGTGGCTCAACGTATTCATCACCCCTATCATCACATCTATCCATAGATTCATCACGTGATCCAATCTCAGGATCTTGAGTATCATCAACCTCCATTATTGCCTCATTTGGTACTATTCCTTGTTCCTCCTCGCATTCGCACAAAACGATGGCAGCACTATCTCTCATTTCATCCTCATTTGAATCCAATTCCACATAGTTCTTACCAACAGAACTTTTATTGAGGAGCTCCACTCTCGACAGTTGCTCGGGCAATTCTGGTGGAGTGATGACGTCCACATTCAAAACATATCTACGGTAATTTTCACCTGAAGATATATAGACACCTACATCCTCATCATCACTAATGTAAATCTCTTCAGTTGGTCCCATCAGCACAGCATTGTATCTCATTTGCAATTTAACCTTACTTTCATCTAATCCAAGCTTCGTGCATATCCTACCTTCTAACATGGAGAGCGTTATTTTCCCCTCCGATGTATTCATCATCAAGCTATACATGCGACCTTTGCATTTAAAATATATGATCACGTTCTCCATCATTGTATCCTGCAAAAACAATACAAAAACTCTGTCAGTTATACTAGTTGTACTAGTTGTACTACAATTCAGGGTAATACTAGTATAACTAGTCATACTACATGTAAATGGGTAATACTAGTGTAACTGGTGATACTACATGTAAATGGGTAATACTAGTGTAACTAGTCATACTACATACATCTAGGTAATACTAATATAACCAGTAATACTACGTATATATTTTTCAATAGATTCAGGTACAATTCTACCCAGTTCTACCAGTTGTACTTTCGCGACAAGAACTCAAATCGAATGGTTTCGGGTTCAAAACTACAATTCACTATGATTCAGTTGCTGTAATCCATTTCTTACCCATTTACAGACCTATTCGACCCAGAAACTATGCATAAACTTCCAATGTGCATATCCAAACACAATTTGCTTAATCTCAAATCTAATTGAATTGAATCTCCTACATTTCTAAATCAAAAACTTCAATTTGAAACTCTATGCAGCTCGAACAACATACATTTTCTCTCTATCTCGACGCAGCTCGCCGGAGGAGAGGATAGGGCTGCAATGGCGACTCAAATCGAATTTTCCGGCGAGGAGAGCTCGAGCTCGCGTTCTTCTCCGCGTTCTCACGTTTTTTTTTTTTTTTTTTTTTCATTTCACAAAATTAATTAATTAAAATGAGGAAAAAAGAAAAAGAAAGGGTAAAATCGTCAGATCACATTTCATTAATTGGGAAGGGGATATGTAGACATAAAAGGGATATAAGAGGTTTATGATTTACAAAAGGGGAATTATGAGACATTTTCTCTTTTGTCCGCCACGCTTCTTCACTAACAGGTTTGTTTATTCATTTGCTTTAAATTTGTGGTTATTCCCGATTTTTCTAAGTAACCAAAACATAGATTAGAAAATGTTTAGTGATAATGGAATTGCTAGAAGATGTAAAACATAACGTTTGTTTCATGGTGGCATAGAGGACTTGTGGCATTGTATAAAAAAATAAAATCCTACGGATGATCATTGACCACAAGGAAATGAGAACACACCTTGAAAGACTACGTCCACTGGTAAGAAATATATAACTGGTTTGCAATTTATACACTCTTTAATTTGATACATAAAATAATGGGCGGGAAATCTCAAGTCAATAATCTAGGGAAATTAGTAAATAACAGCTATAAGTTTGCTCTCTCTTCTCTTCCGATGAATAATTTGAATTAGGGAACATTGTTAAGTTGTGAATCGTTGTTCTTAATCAAACTCCTAAACTCCCATAAAGATTCTGCACATAAGAGTCCCACATTGAAGGAGCTTGGCCATTCTGTAACATAATCAAACATATATGACAAAATATTATTAAACCAAACTTAAATTAAATGATAGATCATAATGACAGAGTACTTAAAATATGACGTACGTTGAAGCATGACAGTGGATCAGAACTGGTTTCCGCTTGCTGCATTGGATTGACATGATGATAACCGGAATTAACCATCTCATTGGAATAGCCGGAATTAACCATCTCATGAGAATAACCGGAGTGAACCATTTCAGGAGATGGCACCACAGTCATTGGAGTTGAGACAATTACCTGGTTTTGAAATTCACATGGCCTATTTTAGTTCATCTAATTAACCTTTAAAGTTAAGCTTTTTAATATAAACACAAACAAATCAATGACTAACCTCTTTGTCAAAAATGTCATCCATATCAAAATCCGGCCTTGGATTCACAACTGCTAGCTTCATCGATAAGAACTGTTTTAAACAAAACACATACATTATTAGGAAGGTAATGCAAAATTAGAGTATTAAAAACATATTTTCTACTAATGGAAATGAATTCTCAGACCTCAATTTGTCTCTGAAGAGACTGAACATAGTTAATGATTTCATCAAGCATCCCTGCTTTGCCTGTAATCTTGTCGCATCCAGGAACCAAATCTTGTAGAAACTTCATTCTCTCACTAATCTTTTCTCTTCTAACCTTCACAAATTTAATACTTAATAATTAGTCTCAATGATTACAAAAAAAAACAAGGTCGAGTCTTAATATTGAATTTTAGTCAATGAGTCTCACTCACTCGTTCTGCTATGCTGTGACTATCAGTGGCTTGACCTCGTCGTGCACGAACATGAATATAATCCGTTTTCTCCAATTCCTTCGTCACTTTAGATGAATCGTTAGAGCAATTGTTCTCTTCTTTCTTGGCTTTGTTTTTCATCTTCTTGATGCTTTTTGGGCTCCCATTGTTTAGCTCTGTTATTTTCGACTTTTCTTCTTCTTCTTCTGTTACTTCTTCTCTGTTCATCTTCTTCTTCTTCTCATTACGATCCTAAAAGCACACACAGAAGAAACAGATAAGTGAAATCTCAAAGTAAGATCTGTTTACTTATTCGTTTATAGAACTCAAACTTAGGTTTCAAGAACAGAGTTTTACATACGAACCTTAGTCTCTGTATCAAACTTCCTTTTCTTGAAATTTCCAGTCCCAAGCGTAGTTTCTGGGGAAATGGACATTCTTGGATCACCTTCCACCGTCGTCTCCCCGTAAATCATCGGAAGATTCAAACCGGCAGTCGCAAGATAGCCGTCCATCTCGCCGCCGTTAATCATTGATGAATCGGCAAAGAAGCCGGCGAGAGGAGAATCAAAGCTGGGATTGAAATACTTGAGGTGAGCCCTTTGGCGCTCTAGGACCGACATGTCCGTGCAATTGAGTAAAAGGTCACCTCCTATAGCTCCATTCATCGTTATCTTCTTCTTCTTCTTCTTCTTCTTCTTGAGAAAACAAATTGCTTGCAGTGAGAAAGAAACAGAGTAAAGGTGAGGGTAGAAGAGGAAACGATATTTATAACAAAAACCATCAGCTATTTACTTAGTCCATATTCATCGCATCAAATAAAGTAGGCCCAGATACAAATCTGGAAACTTTAGATGTTTGGAGATAATTGAGATTGAAAAAATGAGAAAACAACTAAAAATCGTGACATAAAAAAAAAAAAATTAAGAAATAATTAATAATCGTTTTTAATAAAACATTTATTACGTAATATATGCATGTATATTGGATCTTGATTCACTAAGTTGGGGATAAGTTGGGGATGTCTATTCGAATTGAAGCGTCTTCTTCTTTAGGTTTCTAACTTTCTTTCATTAAAGGAGCACGTGAACTTCACGTGGGACTGGTTTTGCTGTTGTTAGGTTGTATAACACAAATGAAAAATTGAAAATCATTTTCAAGTTTGGCATAATCTTAATTATGTTTTTTTTTTTTTTTTCGACTGAATGATTACCATAGAATAAACCAAGGAGAATTACAAGGTGGAATACAATTTGAAACACAGGACCGATACTTTTTTTCTTTAAGACCGCATGACTTCCGACGTCCGCCTAGACGCTATTAAACGTCGACGGGGTTCTTGTAAACATCGATCGGAGTTTTTGTAAACGTCTCGGACCATGACCATCATCTACTGTCCATACGCGGCTTATAGGAGTATCTAGTTGGTATTTTAGAACATTGTCTCGTATAGTCTTTATATCTTCGAAGCTAAGTAAAAATGAAATCCATTACCCCTATATATGAATCAGATTGGTGCGCTAGATATTTCAGCTCAATGGGGTAACAAAGCAAACACTTTACCTCATTTTTCAATAACTCCGGTCTTAATTTAGCTAGCTACGACGCACTGTTCACATGAATTTATTACAGATATACTTCGAAATCTTGTTATTCAGATCGATCATGTGTCTGATCGCCATGCTGTATATATTGGCTTACTACTCTATCGTGATAGGCTAATACTGAGACGGCGCAAGACAGACTGCCACGTGATCGCCATGCTCTTTGTATGCAGAAGGCCCATCACATAAATTACTCACAAGTTAGTTTTAGTCTTAGATCACTTTCACCGATTTCGGTGAGCAAATATCTCGAAGAAAAGGACCTCATCTCCATTAAAGTATGGCATTGTTTTAGATTCTCAAATATGTTTCCATTTATCCGACTTTTTATTTAAGTTATTGGAAAACCCTTTATGTGATTGATATAGGACATGATCTTCTCGAGTCTACAATAAAAATCCAACTCTCTTTCTTTTGCTTAGTGCAATAATATATTTATTAAGCTTTTAAAGCATATATATGGAGTTAGTAGATAAGGAAAGGGGAGGGTGTAAAGTTGTTAGAAATCAAGAAATGGTCGTTTGCTTTTTGATGTGATGAATTTGGACTAAGTCCATAGAAGATGATCGGCTATTCCCCTATCATACTATACATGCATACACTATAAAAGTAATGCCACACACCTAATTTGTGGGTTCCCCATCCCCTTGTATATATGTTCATAAATTCATTTCGACATGTATATATGTAGATGTTGACACTTGATTCGGGGTGTTAAGTTGGAGATAATTATATTAAATATATATTCACTATACAAAAGTATAGATATATATACACACATATAGCCAATTTCTTTCATTAAACTGGAGAATTGATCTCTGCACGTATATGTATCTAACTATCTATTTTTAAGTGTTGTTAGTTGTTACTATAACATATCTATATAAACATGTATATTAATTAATTTGTATATGGGGGAGTTCTTAATTAGAATTAGAAACATATCATCGATGTAGAAATTTATAGATGGAACCATAATGAGGGGAGATCCAATGGTCATGACTCATGATCACATGATGGGATCCTAATTCCTACATCTCTTCTATATGATGGGTTATATATTCTCCATATATGCATATGGGGGAATTAGACGTATATATAAAGAAGAGTTTTTTTTTTTTTTTTGGTTTAAAATAAAGAAGAGTTGTGAAGTTTATAAACTTGCATGTATTTTAAAAATATACAGTTTTCTTAAGAAGTTTTTTTTTTTTTGGTGGGAAGAAGTTTTTTTTTTGTCAAAAGAAGAAGTGTTTTATCTCTTTAACATCCAAGAAGTGTTTATATTTTATTATTTTCTATGAAAATATACATAATATCTTATAATGTATTGTTATTAGTTATTATTCTATAAATGATTTAATAATAAAATAAAAGATTTCATGTTGCAAAAAGTAAGGAAAAAAAGCATGTTTTGAAAGCTTCATTTGAAATAAACAGATAAGGTGAGTTTTAGCCAAAAAAAAAAAAAAAGAAAGAAAGAAAAGATAATAGTATGAGTGTTTTTTGTCTGATGTAGGCTCATCGGGGACTGCTCCAACTCCCTGACAGTTATCATTTTTCATTATTCAACTATCAATTGAATTATATGGGCTTCCCTACTTTTGTTTGTACCTAAACAATTCAAAATCATACAGAAACTAAAATATGCATTTATATATTTAAATCTAAACTACAGGAATGTAAGAGCATGATTATTGGTAGTATCTTAGAAATAAATCTTAGGAATATTGGTAATATATTTAAGTAGTATTTTTGGTTAAGATTTTTGTGTGATTAATGGTAGGTTCTTAACATGTGGTTCTTATAAAAAAAAAATATTAATATAAAAATAAAATTTATAATTATAGAAAATTTAATAATTGTTGCAAATTAAAAAAATTAAAACAATACATAGATACAATTTATAACATAAATAACATAAAACACAAAAAAAAAAATTCTTCTTTTGTTTGATTTTTTAACCAATCACAATGTGACACCTTGCAACATCTTAAGTTAAGAAAAACATCTTAACTTAGATACAAATCTTAACTTTAAGATGTTGGTTTGATTATTTTTAATCAACTTTAATCCTAAGATTTGTCTAAGATACTCAACATTTCAACCAATATTCATGCTCTAACAAACAATTCCTGTAGTTCTTTAACAATAACCTAGGCGGCAGACACTATACAGAGCTAGATGACTCAACAAACAATCAAAAACCTCTAGAAAAACCAATGTTGTGTTTTTTCAAACACATTCTAGTATTAGTTGTTATATAAGTTGGAATGTAGAAAACGGTGATTGCACTGATTGGTTAGAGAACTTGGAAACAGAAACAAAGGTGACTGAGTTCTAACTTCTAAGTTAGGTAATTAAACAGTCCACAACGTCGTTAGCTATTATATTCTATTTAGTGAGCTATTTAAGATAAAAGGCATAAATCGATATGCTTACAACAATCTGTTTGCTTATAGCTTGGATCAAATCCTTAATTAGAGAATATGAGTGGCTATTTATAGACTTACATTTCGTTAAATTTTTTATCAAAACTAAAAATGTTTTGGTTTTTAAAGGTGATGTTGTAAAAGATATCTTGTAAACCAAAAGGGGAAGCAGTTTACCTGTTAGTCCAGTAATAGGCGATCTGGCTATCCCTGACTTTAGTCGGAAAGCATTCCAAACTCGGGACAGACAATGTGGTGGTCCTTCGGGGAGTAGTCAACTCTGAAGCACTTCGGTGCGTTTCTACCGAGGCTAACCGGATCAGCCGATAGGATTTATCAAAAAAAAAAAAAAAAAAAAAAAACCTAAACTCAAACGCTTAAATTAAAATTGCGTTTGAAACAATAGAAGAATGAAACTTCTTTATTTATAACGAAAAAGAGAGAACATCGTAAACATCTAATCATAACCAAGAAAAGACAAATTAAAGTAAACGTTGGCACTCGGATACATCAAATTAGGACCGACCGTTTTGGACATGAGTCTCTGACTTTGACAAATCAGAATCAATTTTAGCCGGATATCTATCGATGCAATGTTGCCAAGGACTATTTGCCGAAGGCTTGACATTGCGTAGAGCCACCCAAACCGCACTATTACACTTAAACCCTGATCCTAAAGCAATCTGCCAAGCTTTATTCCCTTTCTTCATTCTTCCTTTTGCCTCTATGTATGCCAATTCATACCAAATTGAGCTAGACGACGTATTCCCAAATCTATGTAACGTTGATCTAGATGCCTCCACGTCGATCGGTGATAGTCCTAAGCTCTTCTCTAGCTCATCGATCACGGCTCTGCCTCCGGCATGAATACAGAAATGGTCAATAGCAAGCTTAAAATCCGGGACATAGTAATGCTTGATTCTGTCCTTTAAAAGTTTCTTGGCGACGAAGGTAACGAAAAAAAGAAATTTCTCGCTTAAAGGAAGAATCAACGGACCCAATGTTGCTATGTTTTTCTTTAGCGTTGTCCCCGCAACATTGGTTATGTCCTTTGACAGACAAACACCGATTTTACCACTCTCATCGTCTTCTTGTTGCACACATCGAAAAGACTTGTCATCAGCTCCCGTATGGGTTCGAACCGTGTGAGCTAGCTTGTACTTGGACCGTCTCCGATCTCTAGGCTTGTTGGAGAGCAAAATCGCGGCCCCACCAACACGGAACAAGCAATTGCTAACCATCATTGATCTATTTTCGCCAGCATAAATCCCTTGAGTGATGTTCTCAGTGCTCACCACAAGAGCATAAGTGTTTTTATGAACATGCAACAAGTCCTTCGCAAGATCAATGGCGATAACACCAGCACTACAACCCATTCCTCCAAGATTAAAGCTTTTGATGTTGCTTCGGAGCTTGAAAGTATTAACGACCATCGCGGAAAGCGAAGGAGTTGGATTAAACATGCTTGAGTTCACCACAAGTATACCAATCTCTCTAGGGTTAACTTTGGTGTTCTGGAATAGATTTTCGAGCGCACCAATGATAACCTGCTCTGTCTCTTCACGTGCCGCTGCAAAAGTCTTCCGTGGGGGCACGTGAAGGAGTCCCTCGGGACCGTAGGTCTCATCACCTAGACCTGAACGCTCTTGAATCTTCCTCAGGAAATCAAGCGAGGACGGATCATCGCATGCCACGTTCCGTGAAGTATCAGCTTTTCTTATTTGATAGAAAACATCCATGACTCTGGAGACACTGGCTCTGAGATGCGGTGGTGGAAGGTAGCACGAGTAGTCAACGAGATAAACCGGTTTGGGTCGGGTTACCATGTAGAGAACAAAACCAAAGACAGTGAAAGCAAAGAGTATAGCTACGGTTATAAGGTTGTGTTGGAGATAGGAAAAGAAGTTGTGGAGATCGTTTGTGGTATGCCGAGAGGCTTTTCCGGCGACGAACGCCGTTAACGGGAACAAACAGAGGTTGAAAAAGTTGGTTAAGACGTAATGGTAAAGGAGCTTAACGTTAACGGACGTCATTGCTCTGTTTGTGTCGGAAAATAATGGAGTAAACGATGAGATGTATTTGTATGGATCCTCTTTTGTGGTCCGTTACGTTTTACAAGCATGCATTTAGACATGTGTATACTCAAACTCATGCATGCATACACATTGTAATAAAGTACTAGTCCACTGAAAGTTGCCAAAATAGCAAAATAGTATTACAAATATATATATATATATACTAAATTCATATATTTCGATACAAATTTCGTTTTTTTAAATTAAATAAAATATATAAACATAGTCTTTTTTTTAACGTCATTATAAAAAGTCTATAAATAATACTATATATTATTATAAAAAAACTTTCACTAAAATATTTTATTTTTAAATGGTGCTTAACTATGATTACATGTGTATTAAAAAATTTTTTGCGTGCACCAAAAAAAAAAAAAGTGTATTATAAATTTAAGGGAATGTGTGTTCTTAGATCTGATTGGCATAGCCTCTGACTAATTATGGGATCATGAGTATTTCTTGGGAATAAGTTTATTGGCAAGTCTATTCTCGAACCTCAGTAATTAAATGAGTGGAAGTTTAGTTAAGGCCAAATATATAGTCTAAAATAGATTATCTTCATACAGCTAGGATTGAATCTTTTTTTTTTTTTTTTGGTGTAAGCTAGGATTGAATCTTAAGAGACTCTAAATTTACAATCACACCCTAGATCACTTGCTAATGCATATCAAATTATATGGATACAGAATTTTTATTGATTTAAACCTAAGAGGATAAAGAGCAATCTCTACCATCGCCTCATCCAGCAAGTGACCTTTGTATTTTGCAGTTCTCTCTGTTTTAATATCTCATGGCATGGATCTTTCATCTGCAATTTAAAAACCATTCTAGGTAATTTATATGCTACATTTATGTACAACACTTATACATACATTACCCAATTGAGTAACAAAGCTCAACTGATTTCTTTACCCATTAGTAGAAATATAAGAGAAAGTCTTCTGCTAAATGGAGGATTAACCATGTTTGCAGACCAAATCTACCCGTTCTGATGAGTTCAAAGATCGATCTTAACCGGATATCTATGGATGCAATGTTCCCAAGGATTGTTAACCGAGGGCTTGACATCGCGAAGAGCCACCCAAACTGCGCTGTTACACTTAAACCCGCTTCCAAAAGCAATCTGCCAAACCCTGTTCCCTTTCCTCATTCTTCCTTTAGCTTCCGTGTACGCCAATTCATACCATATAGAGCTAGAGGAAGTGTTTCCAAATCTATGCAATGTCATTCTAGACGCCTCGACATGTTTTGGCGAAAGCTTTAAATTCTTCTCTAGCTCATCGATCACGGCTCTACCTCCCGCGTGAATACAGAAATGATCAAATGCAAGCTTGAAATCCGGTATGTAAGGCTTCTTCTCCTTGACATTGAAAAATCTCTTAGCAACAAAAGCCGCAAAGAACAGAATCTGCTCGCTTATAGGAAGAACCAGAGGACCCAACGTAGTGATATTCGTCTTTAAAGCTTCTCCGGCTATAGCCATAAGATCTTTAGACAAAGAAACTCCGGTTTTCAAACACTCATCTTGTTCTTGGTACACACACTTAAATGCTTTCTCATCAGATCCTTTATGAGTCCTCACCGTATGAACAAGCTTATACTTGGATCGTTTTCGATCCAAAGGCTTGTTCGAAAGCAGAACCGCGGATCCACCAACTCTAAACAAGCAATTAGGGATCAACATTGCTTTGTTGTTACCAAAATACCAGTTCTGAGTGATGTTCTCAGTACTAACCACAAGAGCAAAAGTGTTCCTATGGATTTGTAACATGTCACTGGCGAGATCAATAGCGATAACACCAGCACTACATCCCATTCCTCCAAGGTTAAAGCTCTTGATGTTCACTCTAAGCTTATACTTGTTAACAATCATGGCGGATAAAGAAGGCGTAGGGTTAAACAAACTACAATTCACAACAAGAACACCAATCTCCCTAGGATTGATTTTGGTATTCTCGAAGAGACTGTCGAGTGCACCGAAGATTACCTGCTCTGCTTCTTCACGCGCCGCAGCCATAGTCGGACGCGGAGGAATACAGTGAATAGACTCCGGTAAATAAGTCTCTTCACCGAGACCGGACCGAATCAAGATCTTCCTCTGGAACTCAAGAGAAGATTCGCTGAAATCTTGAATCAAGCTAGAATTATTCATGAATGTCTGGTAGCTAACTTTTTGATTCGACGGCGGGAGGTAGCAGGAGTAATCAAGGAGGTAAATGGATCTAGGTCGAGACATGAAGAAGACAATGGACCCTAATATAGCGAAGGCGATGATGAAGATGAATCCGGTGGAATTGTAATGGAGCTGGAGCTGGTTTAGGCTTAATAAGGAGACATTCATGAACAAAACCGCCATGAAAGGGATCAATAAAAGCTTCAAAAAGTGAGTGAGCAGATAGTGATAACCAAGCTTGACGTAGTGTTGGGACCGGATCTGTACGGGTCCTCCATTAGCGTCCATGGACGATATTTGCTGATGATACTGGTGAGAAACTTAAGCTGGATTTGTGTGCGTATATATAGACACTGAGAGAGAGAGAGATGAAGAGAAGAAGAAATCGTAAGGGGATGTGTTTATAGACACCATTTTTTTTTCTCCAGGTTGGGTGGGAGTTTGATATAACTAAAAAACAGAGAGAAGTCGCCATTGATGTATTTGGCATCATGTGTATCGGCCAACTAATGGAAGGCGTAAGCAGGAAAAGTGATGAACAAGCTTTTGGTTTTCCAGATTTTTATGGAAAAACAAACAGAGTAGATTTGAATCGATTTCGAATTTCCAAATTTATAGGGAAAAAAAAGGAATCTTAACGATAATGGACCTGAAAATGGGCTTGGGCTATAGGTCCAATTGTTTTTCTACTGATCTTCTGCTTTGGAAATCAGTCACAAGTCAAAGAATTGGCCCATTATAATGTAACCTAAGTTTGACTATTTTCTTTTTTTAAGAAAATAGAGTTTAGAAGCAAATATAGAGGTGGGTTGGAGATGCTTTTATACAACTCCAAACTCTACTCTCGCGTAAATTTTTAAGATCCCAAAGAAAAAGTATAGTATTATTGTCCAATAACATGTCGGAAGCACCAACATTATCTGCTAAAATATTATTTAACTAATTTCGATTACCAACGGCGTAGGATTTAATGCAAATCCAGCTATTTTACAGAACCTCATTATTCTTACAAAATTCTCTATTTCAGTAAAACCAAATTATAGTTAGACTATCATTAACAACTAGACATTAATGTGTATATAGATAGTAACACAACACTAGCGTACCATGTACTCGTTTGGTGGCATTATCGTAATAAAACACTAATCGCATGCCTTAAATAAGAAAAGCACTCTCAATTTCTACCCGTTGCGCTCTCGTCTTGTCTCTCTCATATTTTTGTTTGTTTGCTCCTAACGTTTCTCTTTCTTCGAACAATCTCCAGAAAACCAAACTATCCCGTCCGGAGAGAAGTGAATTTGAGTTTTCTCTACTCGTGTCACGCGATGTCGGACTCTGGTGGTGGTGGTTCTCACAAGTCCTCCGCAACAAAATCTTCCATTTTCGGACTAAACCTCTACTTAGTCATCGCGATTTGTTCTGTTTTCATACTCTTGATCTCACTCTTGATCTTCCTATTCGTCTGCTTGAATCGCGTTTCACGCGCTCGTAAAATGCGCGTGAAACACAGCTCCGGCTCGATCCCTCTCGTCTCTAAAGAAATCTCGGAGATCAAGACTGTCGGAAAATTTATTAACTCCGATGATTCCAAGGGTAAAATGGGAAACGAAGTTGTTGTTGTTGTCTCCGCCTCAAGCAAAGAAGCGACGAGTGGGTTTGATACTTTGTCGGTGGCTTCTAGCGGTGACGTTGGCTCTGAGGTAATGGGATGGGGAAGATGGTACAGCTTAAAAGATCTGGAGATTGCGACACGTGGCTTCTCCGATGAGAACATGATCGGTGAAGGAGGATACGGTGTCGTTTATAGAGCTGATTTCTCCGACGGTTCTGTCGCCGCCGTCAAGAATCTCCTTAACAACAAGTAATGTCTTTAAAGATTATTACTAATTTAGATTAGTTCATTTTTTTGAAATTTGGATCTTATCTGGTACTACTACATTAAATATTCATTGCCTCAATCTGACAAATTTCATTTACTCTATTTCACGGACTCCGTAATTCTTGGGTCAAGTCTTCATTGGTACTTACTACTTGGTTTTAAATATGCTTTTAATGTTGTCTTCTTCGTTGCTTTCAAACCCAAGAAAATGGCGAAACATTGATTTTTTATATTTCTCTGACAAGTGTTTAATTAGATAACACTTTCTCTGCATGAATTTATTTGAGTTTTTGACTTTAATATACCTTGAAATTCTTGAGTTCTGTATCGATTATTGGTCCAACTGTAACCATTTTATATCCTGAATTAGTAACTTAACATTTTAGAATATGAAGTAAATGTTTTTCCGACCATTGAACTATAGTATAATTACTGTTTTTTTTAGGTAGGTGTACTGAAGCTAAAAGAGTAAAACAAAAGGAAATATTAATTCCTTGTGCTTTGTTCTTTATTCTCTATTAATGCTTTCTTTAATCTTTTCCGTTTCTTTTGACCTCTATGATCTCTTTTGTTTTAGTTTGTCACCTTTTAGATGATGAGATGGTCTTCACTAGTATAAATCTTGCTGGAAAATGAGATACCATTGAACCATATAGCTTGCAAAGAATCTTCTCTGTTTGCTTTCTGGGATTGGTCACTTCTTTGTTGAATCTGGATTTGTTTAGCCAGAGTTCCATGGATTGATTTTATGGTTAAGAAAATGAATAAATCTTTCTATTTAGGTAGCAATATTACAGAAATCTATTATATTGATTGTTAGGTTGAGCAGATTCAGGGTTGTTGGTTGCTGCACAACCACTGGAAGTTTGATGCCATTTTTAAAAAATATAATATTTTTTTGGTCCTGAGGCATGGATGAAACTTTTTATCTTCTTGTTTACTCTTATAGTATTGTTTTATAAACAGTTTTTTAGATTTTAGTATAATAATTGAATCTGCTAAATGATGGTAAAATATAATCTTCTACAGGGGTCAGGCAGAGAAAGAGTTCAAAGTTGAAGTAGAAGCAATTGGGAAAGTAAGACATAAGAACTTGGTTGGTCTGATGGGATATTGTGCTGACAGTGCTCAAAGGTGCTAAAACAAACAAACTCAAATGAATTAGTAAACTCTAATCTGGAATTAATTTAACAATTAGTTATTTCTTTGTTCCTTGATTAGGATGCTTGTGTATGAATATATTGATAATGGAAACTTGGAGCAGTGGTTACACGGTGATGTAGGTCCGGTGAGTCCTCTTACGTGGGATATCCGCATGAAGATTGCCATTGGAACAGCGAAAGGGTGCAGTTTCTTTTGTTTTTCTTTCTTTCGTCTATTTGGTTGTCATTCTAGCTGTGATTGGACTGCTAAACCGTGCCATTTGATGAACAGATTAGCCTATTTACACGAAGGGCTTGAACCTAAGGTTGTGCACCGTGATGTGAAGTCTAGTAACATCTTGCTCGATAAGAAATGGAACGCGAAAGTGTCTGATTTCGGTTTGGCCAAGTTATTAGGATCTGAGACAAGCTATGTGACAACTCGTGTGATGGGAACTTTTGGGTATATAGAGACCTTCTCTTCTTTCAGTTATCAGACTCAAATTGTTTCTATACATATTATCTTCTTACACCATTTTAACTTCCTGCAGATATGTTTCACCGGAATATGCAAGTACGGGTATGCTCAATGAGTGTAGTGATGTCTACAGTTTCGGTGTTCTGCTCATGGAGATCATTACAGGAAGGAGCCCTGTCGATTATTCAAGACCGCCTGGCGAGGTAATCTCATACATTATACTGAAACTTTTAATTAACAATCATTTCCTTCCAAGAACAAATGCAATTAAATTTTTGTTGAACCATTTTCAGATGAACTTAGTGGATTGGTTCAAAGGAATGGTTGCTAGTAGACGTGGAGAAGAAGTTATAGACCCTAAAATAAAGATGTCACCTCCTCCAAGAGCTTTGAAAAGAGCTTTGCTTGTTTGTTTGCGTTGCATAGACCTTGACGCTAGTAAACGACCAAAGATGGGACAAATCATTCACATGCTTGAGGCTGAAGATTTTCCATTCCGTCCTGTGAGTATCAAAAAAGCTATAAGCGATTTGATCCTTTATGCAATTAACTGATTTTTAAGTCATGTGTTTCTCACAGGAACACAGATCAAACCAGGAAAGATTGAAGTGAGAAAGCTTCTAAGGCAAACAAGAATGTCTTGGGGAAGACCACACTTGAGAGTTGATGCTATTCGTTACACAGCCATATATTGATAGATGTTGTTTTTCATGTTTGTTCTTATATTGAGGAATTGTGATGCAAAAGATAAAATTGGAAAAGTGAGATTAGATATTATGAGGATGGAATTCAGATTTAAGGCTTGTAATTTGTAAATATCATATATATTGTATAATAAAACAGTGAACTCAAAGAAAGTTACATTTCTTCTCTTTTGGTTTGCTTGGCCATGCGAATTTCACGTATAGCATCATAAATTGGTTCATTCAATTTGTGCCTAAGCATTACACCGACCCGGACCAAACCAGAATTTGGTAATTTGTATTTTTCTTATAAATAACCGGATCGGCTCTGCTTTGAAAATTGATTGGTATTATGTTTAATTTGGGTTCATAACTGAACCTCTCCAACCGAAGTTATTAATGACCGGACTCGGATATATCGGATCCGGTTCGGGTCGAACACAAACACATGTGTCGGAATTAGGATCCGACAATCCACGACCACTCCACTAACCTGCGAATGGTAAAATTATCCAAGAAGGCCACGTGTCATCACATATTCTCCTGACTTCGCCATCATCATGAAACCCACATAGTCCCACGCAAAAAGGGAAAACAAAATCCATTCTTTAAAGAGAAATCGATTTCATCCAGATCTAAAATTCGACCTTTTGTTGATCGAAAAATGGAAGAGGATTTGATTAAGCGCCTTGAAGCTGCGGTTACGAGGCTTGAAGGGATCTCAAGCTACGGAGGAGGAGGAGTTGTTTCTCTTTCTCGTGGAGGAGATTTCTCCTCCGGCGCCGGAACCGATGTCGCGTCGTCTGATCCATCGATTCTTGCTTATGAAGATCTGATTTCTCAATGCGTTGGTAGGGCTCTGAGTGCGGCTGAGAAAATCGGTGGACCTGTTCTAGATGTGACGAAGATTGTCGCCGAAGCTTTTGCTTCGCAAAAGGAGCTGCTTGTTCGCATCAAGCAAACTCAGGTAAAGTTTTTGAATTTTGGTGTTCTCGATCAATTCGTTTTGGTGCGTCGTTGTGGATTGGATTTTGATTTTGTCGGGATTTGAACAGAAGCCTGACCTCGCTGGATTGGCTGGATTCCTAAAGCCGTTGAATGATGTTACAATGAAAGCTAATGCAATGACTGAAGGAAAAAGGTCGGATTTTTTCAATCACTTGAAGGCTGCTTCCGATAGTTTATCTGCATTGGCTTGGATTGCTTTCACTGGAAAAGATTGTGGTAAGCAAAGCCATCATCATGTTGGAAAAGATTCTGACTTTATGCATTTTATGATGTAAATTTTCTTTCTTTGTGTTTTTTTTCCTGCAAGGTATGAGTATGCCAATAGCTCATGTGGAAGAAAGTTGGCAAATGGCTGAGTTTTACAACAATAAGGTGCTAATCTTCAACCTCTCTATGCTTTCATATGTTATGATGTTAGGAGCTTATGGAAAACAATAGAGAACGAGTACTTTATAGTTGCTTGTTCAGGTTGCACATTGTTAATTCTGTGATCTCCGTGTTCTTCTTCAGGTTCTGGTGGAGTATCGTAACAAAGACGCAGATCATGTGGAATGGGCTAAAGCCTTAAAAGAACTTTACTTACCTGGTTTAAGGGAATATGTCAAAAGTCATTACCCCTTGGGACCTGTATGGAATGCATCAGGGAAACCTGCTAGTGCTCCTGCAAAGGCTCCACCTGGTGCTCCTGCAAAGGCTCCACCTGGTGCTCCTGCAAAGGCTCCACCTGGTGCTCCTGCTCCTCCACCAGCACCCCTCTTCAGTTCTGAATCTTCAAAGCCATCATCATCGTCAAACCAAAAACAAGGGATGTCTGCTGTTTTCCAGCAGCTCAGCTCGGGTGCTGTGACCTCAGGTAGGTTTGAAGTTGTATGTCGTCATATTTCTGGTGCAGTGTCTATATATTTGGAATGTGATTCATAAGTAGCTTTTCTCGTTCTTTGTTTTCCAGGTCTTAGAAAAGTGACGGATGATATGAAGACAAAGAACCGTGCTGATAGATCTGGAGCTGTTAGTGCCGTTGAGAAGGAAACTCGTACCAGTAAACCGGCCTTTTCAAAAACTGGACCACCGAAAATGGAACTTCAAATGGGTCGCAAGTGGGTTTTACTAAGAATAACTATATGGTACAAAACTATGATCAAAATGCTATAAAACTGATTGTTGGATTCTACTATTAGGTGGGCTGTTGAGAACCAAATTGGGAAGAAGGACTTGGTTATCAGCGAGTGTGATTCCAAACAGTCTGTGTACATATTTGGTTGCAAAGATTCTGTCTTGCAGATACAAGGTAACTTTGCGCCATTCCATTCTCACTGTGAAAGTTGGATATCTACTCAAAAATCTTTTGAGGCACTTACTGTTGTTGCCTAATCTGTAGGAAAAGTGAATAACATCACCATTGACAAATGCACCAAAATGGGTGTTGTTTTCACGGTGAGTGGAATAATACTGTTTCTTTTACATTCATACAGTATACATTTACGTGATTTCTAATAAAGTAAAATATAATATGTCTGTATAGGATGTTGTTGCTGCATTTGAGATTGTGAACTGCACCAACGTAGAAGTGCAATGTCAGGTTTGTGTTCTATATAATCTATAAGCTTTTGCAGATGTATCTGCTTAAGGACCATCTATTTTACTTCTCAAACTTATGATGTAGCTCTAACCATATGCAACTCTTTTTCGAGACACTGATTGCTCTTGCTTTGTCGGATCTAGGGTTCAGCTCCCACAGTTTCTGTGGACAACACAACTGGCTGTCAGTTATATCTAAACAAAGACTCATTAGAAACAGCTATAACAACAGCCAAATCCAGTGAGATCAATGTAATGGTGCCCGGTGCTACCCCTGATGGAGATTGGGTATGACTTTCCTTCCTTTGTAACCATGAAAACGTTTTGGTTTTCTTATTTATTCACCAAGCAACAAAATACCTCTGGAGTCGGTTACTGTAGGTTGATACCAAAATTCAGAAGTCATTGGTTAAAAGCGCATTGTAACCAAGAAACTCATGTGTGTGACACTATTCATTGAAGGAATCATTCTCATATTGTTTTGTTACAACATTGTAGGTGGAACATGCGCTGCCTCAACAGTACAATCATGTGTTTACTGAAGGGAAGTTTGAGACAACACCGGTCTCGCATTCAGGTGCCTAAGCAAAGGAGAAACTATTTTCACTCTGGATTGTCCTTGAATATCAGGCCTTTTTTATACTCATATACTTGGTTTCTTAAGATTATAATAGAGGAGAGAATATGTTTGTTTGTTTGTTGTTTTTTTCTTTCTTTCTCTCTTTCCCCCAATTTTGGGTTTGGAGGTTGTGGCTTTTTATTTATTTATGTGATCTGATCAGCTTGTGTCTTGTTCGTCCTTGGGGTTTTGGTTTTGGATTTGGATTCGGGTTTCTCGTTTCTTTTTTTACTTGTGGGCTTGTCCCGAGTCGTTGCTGATGACATTGTTCACAAATCATGGATAGAAAAAGTTGCAATCCTATTTTTGGAATATGCAATTTTTTATTTAACCTTTTTGTTGTTGTTTTGTTTTGTATATGATGTGACCGTGGCTTAATAATCTTGAGGAATGTAGAAATGATTTGAAAAATGAGAATAGAAGTTTTAGTCAGTCAATATAATAATTGTGAGTTGTACATTGTGGAATCACCAAGCTAAAATTATTGGTGGTTGTGGATTAAACTTTGAAGAATGTGTTAACTTGTACTATTGAGAAATAGAATGGAAAAGGGTAATAATGTCATCCGCTTTCATGAAAAATGAAATTTATTTGTATGAAATTTAGTTATTTTTCTGCATTTACATGAACCTCATAGCTTAAGCTCATACATTTAGCATCCCATTCTCTTCACCTACGAGATATCAATAAATTTTCCAACCTTTTTTTGTACTTGTGAGTCCTAAGTCCTAACTAATTTGATCATTTTTGCAACCATTTTTGCAAACAGTTTGGACAAAACACTTGTGTCGAATGGTAATTTTTTATACATTGAGTTCAAACCTTAAAACTTGGTTTTCGTTTCTCCAATTTGACTGCCTTAAGTTTTCTCTGCAAAAGTATTCTCTCCGGAATTAGCCCTTTTCATAATACAATAATAGAGATGACGAAAAAATCAAAAGTATAATATTACAAAACAAAGACCGAAACGAAGACTTTCGCTCAAGACTAACAACAGAAGTCAACACGTGTAGTGTGGAAAAACGAGCACAAACGTGTCTTTGGAGTTAGTATATAACCGTTACAGTAAAAACCTCTTCGTTAAGTAACAACAACACAATTCTCAAATCTCTCTCTCTCACCATCAATGGCTCTCTCCATCTCCATCTCCATCTCCATCTCTCTCCTCCTCATCTTCCTCTCTCACTTCCCCTCCTCACGTAAGTATCTTCTAGTTCTTCGCCACGACGTCGTTTCTTCTTTCTTCATCTAACCTTTTTCCTCTCTTCCTCTGTTTTTTTTTTTGTTACCGACAGATGCAGAGCCTTTCATCGGAGTTAACTACGGCCAAGTCGCCGACAATCTCCCTCCTCCTTCAGAAACCGCCAAGCTCCTCCAATCCACTTCTATCCAGAAAGTTCGACTCTACGGCGCCGATCCCGCCATCATCAAAGCTTTGGCCGGAACAGGGGTTGGTATCGTCATCGGCGCTGCTAACGGCGACGTTCCTTCTTTCGCCTCCGATCCCAACGCCGCCACTCAATGGATCAACTCCAATGTCCTTCCTTTTTATCCCGCTTCCAAAATCATCCTCATCACCGTCGGCAACGAGGTCCGTCATAATTCAGTTGTAAAAGTTTAAACCTTTCTCGAGAAAATTCCCTTAAATCTCCTCCGATCGTTGCAGATTCTGATGTCGAACGATCCAAATCTGGTGAATCAGCTACTTCCGGCGATGCAAAATGTCCAAAAAGCCCTTGAGGCGGTGTCTCTCGGCGGGAAAATCAAGGTCTCGACGGTGCACTCGATGACGGTGCTCGGTAGTTCAGACCCGCCATCGACCGGTTCATTTGCGCCCGGTTATCAAACCGGTTTAAAAGGAATTTTGCAATTTCTAAGCGACACTGGTTCACCTTTTGCTATTAATCCGTACCCGTTCTTCGCGTACCAAAGTGATCCGAGACCCGAAACGCTGTCGTTTTGCCTTTTCCAGCCTAACGCCGGACGGGTCGACTCCAAAACCGGAATCAAGTACACGAACATGTTCGATGCTCAGGTACATTAATTACAGTTGGCTCCACGCTGTCAAAAAAACTAATCAATTCATTTGTGTTTGGTAGTAACTAATTAAACTTTAGCAGAGTAGCTAATCTCTTGTTATGAATTTGGTGGTTCAAATTAGACGTTTAAAAGCATAGTTTATCTGGGTCGGTTAGTTTCTAGTAATTTATTGTTATGACACAAAAGATCAGAATAAATGAATAATAATACTTGGCAATATTCACGTGGCCGAATCTATAGTTTGAACTTTCGGTATTTTATATGTTATTTCAAAATTTCTTTACACTAGATTGTAGCAAGGAACTTGTTCTGTCACTACTTTTTCATTTAGAAGGAATCTATATCCCTATTATATAGTACAAAAGACAGTTGGTCACGTATGTGTCTGAATTACACTTTCTTTCACATACACAATCTATAAAGTATGAATTCTGCTTAATAGTATTTGGTACTAGTAATACTTATTTTTCAATCCATTTGATGATGATGTTAATAATTATCTTCTCAGGGAAGTATGCGTGAGATGACATGTCACTCGTTTACTCATTGTCTGACAGACTGGATTCGCACTAGTTATTTTAGAGGTTTCTTGAAACATATGTTTTGTTTGTATGCACTAGTCATCATTAATTCCACGTAAGCAGCGTCGACTAAAATCAATAAAACAAACGAAATTAAAAAATGGTGACGTTTCAGGTCCTATTTATGGCTTACTAACAAAGTAGTAGTAGAAGAAGTCTTCGTTCATTGTCGTTGCTTCCAGCACAAGTTACTGTGTAAACTCCTTTCATTATTTCTTAGGTTGATGCGGTTCACTCGGCTTTGAAATCGATGGGATTCGAAAAGGTTGAGATTGTGGTGGCGGAAACAGGTTGGGCGTCAAGAGGGGACGCTAACGAGGTTGGAGCAAGCGTGGATAACGCCAAAGCTTACAACGGAAACCTAATAGCTCATCTAAGGTCTATGGTTGGCACACCCCTCATGCCTGGAAAACCTGTTGACACTTACCTTTTCGCACTGTATGATGAGAATCTAAAGCCTGGACCTTCTTCAGAACGGGCTTTCGGGCTTTTCAAAACTGATCTTTCCATGGTCTACGATGTAGGCCTTGCCAAGAGTAGCAGTAGTAGTCAGGTTAGATACTAGAAGTTGTGTTTTTTATTTGGAAAAAAGTAATCTATTATAACATGCATGTAAACGCAAATGCGGATAAATAACAGGGTTTTAATTTGTGAGGTTATGTTTTGATCATAAAATTAGACACCATCAGGAAAAGTGACATCGTCGGGGTGGTGTGTACCGAAGAAGGGTGCCACAAATGAGGAGTTACAGGCAAGCTTGGATTGGGCGTGCGGACAAGGAATAGATTGTGGTGCGATACAGCCAGGAGGGGCTTGTTTCGAGCCAAACAATGTGGCCTCTCACGCAGCCTATGCCATGAATATGTATTATCAGAAATCTCCTAAGCAGCCTACAGATTGCGATTTCTCTAAAACCGCAACAGTCACTTCCCAAAACCCTAGTAAGTTTTCTCTCCCGTTACTTTCACACCCTACCAATAATAGTTTCACCTTAGTAACTTAGTATAAAAAGTTGTAACAAAGACCTAGTGATTGAAGATTGCTTTTGTTTGTTGAAGGCAATGATCAATTCTCTTCTACTATGTTTTATTGTAGGCCTTGTAAACGCTTTAATTGACCAAAGAATCGGTTTTCTACATGCTTTAGTACTAGTTATAAAAAATATGAAAAGACCACATTGAGTATACTTATTTTTCTTATAGTATCAACCATTGAACAATAGCAAAAATTTATTATACTAATTGGGTTTCCTTAATTATCTTGAATCTGAATTTGATAGGTTACAACAGTTGCGTATATCCGGGAGGAGGAGGAGGAGCAGCAGGAAGTAAAGCAGTAATGAACAAGTATGTGAGCTCAGACAAAGTAGAGAAGAAGAATGGAGCAATAGAACCAAATGTCTCTTCTTCTCTATCTTTTCTACTCATCTTTTTGTCCCTAATCTTCCATGTATAATAATGTAAATGGCTCGAGTAGCTCTTGGAGGTAAGTAATCAATTAATTACGCCTAGTTCTCGATTTCCTCTGTATTACTGTGATCAAGTTTGTTATTAGTTTTATAATGGTTAGTGGTCACACACATTCTATAATAAAAGTGTACTATTTTTTTTTGTTTTACAACATAATAAAATTGTATTCTATACGCACATTCAATAATAAAAATTATATATATAAAAGTTGGCCAACTCTCTCCATCCTTCCGCCACGTCAGCAGTGGAGAGAGTGCCATGTGTCACAACATATTACATTTATTATTTTATTTTATTTAATTAAGAATTTAAATCATGCATTAATTATTCTTTATATGAAAATTGACATATTTAACTTATTAATTAAGTAAATTCAATTTAATTAGTTACAAAAGTATATCAAACTCATATAGAAATTAAATTATTTAAATTGAGCTGTATAAATTGTATACACTTATGTGTAAACTTAAAATCAATAGAATTTTAATTAAATTTTAGATTTATTAACGTATAAAAATAAATAATATGATATTAGTATTTATTTCATGTTTTCATATACTATAATATATATAGGATTAGTGCCCATGAATTAAAATACATAAATTAGAATGAATACATAAATTAAATTATTTTAAAGATAACCAAATATATAACAATGTAATTAAACATAAATTAAAATACAAAACATAGAATGAATTATTTACTTGAGAGTTAAAGGAATATAACAAAATGATTATTAGAAGAAAAAAAACACCAAAAGGATTATGTATCAAATTAATTCAATCGATGTAAATAGTTATAACTAACAAATTATGGATGGAAAAACCCGCACGTTGTGCGGGTATTAGCCTAGTAGTTTGTAACGGCTATTTCGTGTGTGTGTGTGGGGGGGCATTTCGGTTTAACTATTTTTTATTATGTTGAGAGCAAAGAAGCAGACATTGCAAAATAACATAAAAAATAGTTCAGAGAATTGGGCCTGTTTAAAGTAATGGGCTTATTTATAGTATTGTAGACTCAAGTCAAACTTCATATTCTCTCCTCGTCGAATCTGTGGGAATGATCAAGGGTTTCCGGTCGTCGTCGAATTTGGGGGAATGCTTTCACTCCTCCTCAGCTCCTCTTCTCGTCAAGGGATTCTAGTCGGTAGATCAATTTGGGCTTGTGGCTTCTACTGATGGGCCTGTTCCTACAAAGCTAATCTTTGTGGTGTAGACTTCTTTTGGTTTCTTACTGGACCTCGGATAAATTTTCCTAAATTCTTATATATGTGTCCCTCTTAAATTATTACTACATTTTAGTAATGTATAATTTCAGAAATAGAAAATATATTTGAGTTGAACCTTGATAATTGGGCCTTACTGTAATATTGACCCGGTTTAGCTTGGTTTACTCCACTGAATTTACCTTTTCTGAAAAGGAATTGTCGAAAACCTAGTTCTTTTTTTCCTTTGTTAAAGAAAAACTATTTCCTTCTTAAAAAAGGAATTGTTGATCTCACCGACTCTAGGGCTTATAAATAAATAGACGCATAGGTTCATAACCTCATCACCTTAAACACAATTCAATCGCTCTCTAAATTCTTTTATCTTTCATCAAATTGCTTCACAGAGAAAAAACCTACTCCACAAAGAACAAACAATGTCGTCGACGATGATCGTGTTGATGAGCTCCGATGGTCAGTCGTTTGAGGTGGAAGAAGCGGTAGCAATCCAATCTCAGACCATAGCACATATGGTTGAAGACGATTGCGCCGCTAATGGAATCCCTCTTGCAAACGTGACAAGCAAGACTCTTGCGAAAGTGATTGAGTACTGCAAGAAGCACCACGTCGATGAGGCTAACCCTATCTCTGAAGATGAACTCAAGAAGTGGGACACGGAGTTCATGGAAACCGATCAATCCACGATATTTGATCTCATTCTTGCTGCGAATTACCTAAACATCAAAAGCTTGCTTGATCTCACATGTCAAACTATTGCGGATATGATCAAAGGCAAGAATCCAGAGGAGATTCGTACACTTTTCAACATTAAGAATGATTTTACACCTGAGGAGGAAGAAGAGGTTCGTAGGGAGAATCAATGGGCTTTTGAATGATCGGATGAATCAAAAACCTAACTAGCTTTCTTTTTCTTTCTTTCGTTGGTGTGTTTTTTTTCAACTTCTTGATCAATAATGTAGATGATGATCACTTCGTCTACTTTTTTTTATAATGATTTGTGTTTCTTTTTATGATTTCAAGGATTTAATCTAATAATTTGTTTTTTTTTTTAATGATTTATGTTTCTTTTAATTTGTTTGCTCTTGAGATAATCTTTTGTTGGATACTACTAAAATATGTTTAACCAATTTTCATAGAATGATTATATGAAACTAGCGAAATTGTTTCAGCAGCAACAAGTGCTTGTAGCCAATTCGGAATAACATAATCTATAAGACGAAATAAACGTAGAAAAACAAGTAACATGTTTATCTTTTTTGTATATAAATAAATCAAGTTTCTTAAAAGAAAATCCTACATCAATTTATTTTAATTTGCAGCATAACGATATATCAATCACAAATATAAAACAATGTATAGCTAAACATCCTACAAATTCATTCTATCGAATCGAAATATAATCTCATAGCTCGAAAACGACGTCGTTTAATCATAGTGAGTGGGGTCCACATTAATGGGGAACAGTCAATGTCTATTGACTCTCTCTCTCTCTCTTCTCGCTCTATGTTCTCTATCTAGTCTCAGGTCAGAGAGCCATCATCAACATTCAACAAGAGAGCCGTGTTTGTTTGTGTCTGACTGATTCTTCTTCTCAAGCTCCTCTTTTCCCACGTAATTCCCCCAAATCCTCTCTTTCTAGGGTTCGATCTCCCTCTCTCAATCATGAACCTTCTTCTCTTCTAGACCCGCAAAGTTTCCCCTTTTTCTTTGATCGGCGACGGAGAAGCCTAAGTCTGATCCCGGAATGTCTGTCTCCGAGCTCAAAGAACGTCACGCCGTCGCTACGGAGACCGTTAATAACCTCCGTGACCAGCTTAGACAGAGACGCCTCCAGCTCCTCGATACCGATGGTTTGTGGATTTTTTTCCGTCTCTCTTCTTCTCTCGTCTTCTTCTTTAATTAGGATTGAATTTTGGCAGTGGCGAGGTATTCGGCGGCGCAAGGACGTACTCGGGTGAGTTTCGGAGCGACGGATCTGGTTTGTTGTCGTACTCTTCAGGGACACACCGGAAAGGTGACTCAAAGTTTCCATCTTTTTTCTCTATCTTACAAATGTGAAATATTTAGTAGCTTTCCCGTATGATTGACGAATTGGGGTTGCAAAGATATGTTCTTTATCCTTCAAGTATGCTTCTTTATGGATTGTTTTATAGCTTGTGATGAAAAGCTTCCATTTTGGAGAATTTTGGGTTGTATCTAGTTTGTTATTTAGTTGGTGGTGTCTATAAGATGTTACCAGTTATCATATTTGAGGACTGTAGAGGGATTTGGTTAAGATCCTACGGAAATGTAGCTACAGAAAAGTTGGTTGTGAATGTTAGCTGATACTACTGATACAAAATTCAGATGAGAGCTAGATTGTTGTAGATTTAACTTGTGGGATTTGCAGGTTTATTCATTGGATTGGACACCGGAGAGGAACCGTATTGTCAGTGCATCTCAAGATGGGAGATTAATCGTGTGGAATGCTCTAACGAGTCAGAAAACTCATGCTATTAAACTCCCTTGTGCATGGGTTATGACATGTGCTTTCTCTCCAAATGGTCAGTCGGTTGCGTGTGGTGGATTAGACAGTGTATGTTCTATCTTTAGCCTTAGCTCGACCGCAGACAAGGACGGAACTGTACCGGTTTCAAGAATGCTCACTGGTCACAGGGGATATGTTTCGTGCTGTCAGTATGTCCCAAACGAGGATGCTCACCTAATCACCAGTTCAGGTGATCAAACATGTATCTTATGGGATGTGACTACTGGCCTCAAAACTTCTGTTTTTGGTGGTGAATTTCAGTCTGGACATACTGCTGATGTACTAAGGTATGGATGTTGGTGTCATCTGCTTGACTCATTGGCATATTTGTTTGTTTACTAAAGTAGCATTTGTTTGAAAACCTACTTAATCCTCTAGTACTATACCATTTGAATCGAGTGTTGGAATCAACTTATAGGTTTGGTCTTATAGAATAGAAACGCTTATTTGACTTGTATATAAAAGCTAGCATGTATGATATATTGCATGTCGGTAAAACTAATGCACTCTTATACGGTGATTGTGCCTCATCCTTGCAGTGTCTCAATCAGTGGATCAAACCCAAATTGGTTCATATCTGGTTCATGCGATTCCACAGCCCGGTTGTGGGACACTCGTGCTGCAAGCCGAGCAGTGCGTACCTTTCATGGGCACGAGGGAGATGTTAATACGGTCAAGTTCTTTCCGGATGGGTATAGATTTGGGACTGGATCAGACGATGGCACATGCAGGTTGTATGACATAAGGACTGGTCACCAACTCCAGGTGTATCAGCCACATGGTGATGGTGAGAACGTACCTGTCACCTCCATTGCATTCTCTGTCTCAGGGAGACTTCTTTTCGCTGGCTATGCCAGCAACAACACTTGCTACGTTTGGGATACTCTCTTGGGAGAGGTAAGCAATTAGTATTTAGAGTAATGAGCGGTGAGAGTTGTTTTCGCTCATTGTAAGGTTTATGATTGAAGCGTGGGGCGTTTTCTTGCAGGTTGTATTGGATTTGGGATTACAGCAGGATTCACACAAGAATCGGATAAGCTGTTTGGGGTTGTCAGCAGATGGAAGTGCCTTGTGTACAGGAAGTTGGGATTCAAATCTAAAGGTTAGTGTCTCTGCTTATCATATCATGTTATGTTTGTAAGGAAATTCGAGGATTTACGAATATTCGTTGAATTTACACAGATATGGGCGTTTGGAGGGCACAGGAGAGTGATTTGAAGAAGATTAACAAAGGTAGGAGTCATGTCTCCAGTTGTGGTGGTGGTTGGTTAGTATATTCTGTAATTGGGAAGTAAGGTCGCGATATGTGGAAGAACGGAAGGTGTTTGGTTTGAAATAGTGGAGTGGTTAGAAGGATCAAACTTCCCTTGTTGTTAAGTGTGTGCTTTGATTTATTTGTTCTTCAGTCTCCTTTTTACTAAACTCCTAAACACGCTACTCAATGTGAATTCTGTCTGTAATCAATTGTGCTCACCAGTCTCTACTATTATCTCTTGAAATTGAACGCAGACCATAAAACTCTACAAATTGGTTAGCTGGATTGGTCCGTTTCTCAACTTAGGACTGAAATTCCTTCTGTCCTTTTGAAGATAGTTCAGAAATTTACCTTATTTGCTTACGGTACTGGTTTTGTTTTAAATCCGAGCAATGTAGATTCCCAACTTCTTTATGTATTCACTTGGCGAGAAAACGGGTAATGACAAAATTCAGCAATGAAAAATCAAAAAGCACCGTCAAATAATAAAACGAAAACTTCCATAAGTGTATTTGACAGTAATAATGCAAGGAAAAGAGAAATAAAAAATACTATACTATTTATAATAGTTGATGTATTTTGAGGTTGGGTAAGTGGGTATCTTAGCAGGAGGAATAGTAACACTCTTTTGATATTGAAGAAACGCGAGGGGTTTAGCCGCTGGCAACAATCTCGTGAATGGCCTCGGCTACAGAAACGTCCTCAGCTCTAACTGTCAGCTTCATTGCAATGTCCTTTGAGCTGTCCATTCCAAACTGTGCCCTCACTAACACTTTCACGTTCCCTATGTACACACCTGACAATAGACACGTGTGTGACCTTGCATTGAGCGGAATTGTCTCCGTCCCCTGTCATTTGTATCTCCAATGTCAGTTTCAATTTCGGGAGCACAACAAATGACTTTATCAACAATAATCTTAGCCCTCAAGTCTATCAGTGGGTCAGTTTAGTAGTTTCTCTATCGAGTATGAGAAAATAGTGGAAGAGACTAACCTCACAAGTCTGCATGCCAAGAAGATCGATGACAGCTTTTACAGCTTCTCCCAAACTGTCTCTTTGGCCAAGGCCATATTCGTCGACGCGCTCATCTTCTTCATCCAAGCTTTCCCATGCATTCCTGAAATTGGAGACACCCACTTTCACCATGTAATCTCCAGCTACAACCTCAAGATCCTCTAGCTGGTATTCATCTTCTACTCCATCATCTTCGGCTTCACCTGTGCTTGGGTCAACCTGTTTTAACACATTTATAAAAGCAGACAATGTAGTCAAAAAGTTTTCTTTGTTTTCTGTGATTTGTTTGAGTCATTCTGGTACTCCTCTCCAAATGAGTCGTTGTTTATCAGAGTTCTCCACAAATTATTATGGGATCATTTTCAACCTTTAGCGCGTATGTAAATAAAAAGATGGAAGTGGATAGCCTATTCAACATGTACCTCCTTAACAACGAAAGTCAATGTGTTGGAGAACTTTCCAATAGCAGGGACCCCAGCTGGTTTCTCAAAAACCACAAAGGCTTGACCGGGTGAATCATAAGGAAGTGAGTTTAGGGCCTTTGAAGTTACTTCACTGAATTCCTCTGCTTCTGAAGCATCTACAATGACATTTACCTACAAACCCATGCTAAAATTAATGAAATGAGGAAAGAAGAGTAAGATACGCTTTACACTAATATTCTACACCAATGTTCAGTACCCTCTCCAACAACTGCTCTGGTATTGTGTTAGTGCAGTTGTACTGAAACACCACATGACTGTCAAAGATATGCTTAACAACATCGACGGCGTATTCTGTTTCTGCTTCAGTTAGCTCCACAGGTAAAGAGGACTGAAAAAGGAAGTACAAGTTTAAGCAAACAAGGGAAGCCATTAACATTAGAATGACACAGAAGCCAAATCAGCCCTAACCTTGAAAAGTTTTCCAAAGGCGGTAAACTCTGGAATAGATGAGAGAAGTTTTTCATAGCCATCAAAACCAGAAGCAGGTGCAGCTGGTGGCGCACCAAGACCAGTGGGCTTTTTACCCTGGGCTTTCTTCTCTGCAAGGGGCTGGGATTTAACTTCCTTAGGCACGGAGTTGATATCAAAAGCTTCTTCAGAGGGCTCCTGCAGGATCAAAGATATAAGATAACTGATGTCCTAAGAAGTACTGAAGAGAAGAAAACCGAGAAAGATAACTCACATAATTCTTCAGACTAGTTTCCATGTTGACCAGAGGAACCTCCAGGGAACCAAATAGGAAATCCTTGCTCTCTTTATCAGTGTCAACAGTACCATCACCACCAAGAACACTCAAATATAGGGTTGCCCTATCTCGGACCTTTAAGATAAAAATAGGTTGTAACTCATGATCAAGGAAGGAATCATCGAACAACTTGCATTGCATGCATCAGAAATATTCACAGAGGCAAACACAAGCATGCATGTTTAATGATGCAACGACTCAACTCAAGGGTAGACATACAGAAACAGCAATGCTTTTATAGACTAAGACTAGAAACGCACCTCATCATCACTGTCATAGATGCAACGCTTCAACAGAACAGTAATCCGGGGCTGTCGAGTATCCATTGATTATGCTCTTTATCATCAGTCAAAGAATATAAACGAAAAAAATAATAATGGTTGATTTGATAACAATACCTTCAAGGATTCAACCATAAACCCAAACTTTGCAAGTGTGGAAACAGCAGCAGCCCGGACAGTGGCATTTTCTAGATGCACACGATTATATATATATCGTATATACTTGCTTGGATCTGAGGTGTTAGGCCCCTCAATTCCCAGAAAATGAAGAATCTGTGCAACAAAACACATTTCAATATCACAAGTTTTTAATAGTAACTCCAGATGGATGATGGAACAATTACCTGTGTTGAAAGATATGTGAATTCACAATCTTCAATGAATTCACAAAGATGAAGCAATCCACTTTCCTTTGCATCAGGAATATCTCTGATAATGGTCACAATAGAATCTACTATTGCTCTTTTATACTCAAATCCACCTTCTTCCCTAAGAATGTTGCTTAAGAAGGTCATCCTACAAATGAAAAGATGATAGATTAATCATAAGCCAAATGCTATAAAGACAGCATAGCATTAAATCAATTGAAATGAATAGAAATGCTCGAGACCAAAACTACAAATAACACACCCTAAAACTTCACTTACAAGGATCTGTATTTCAGTGGAAATTTCACACACAAGGATCTTATTGCTTCCACAACCACAATTTTGAACTCATCAGCAATATCTGACATAAAATTAGTTATCTGCTTCATCAAGCGTTCTACACTTGACTCGTTCCCTGTTTTCAAGAGTGTGGTTATTGCGAGTGTAGCAATGCTTCTATTCTGATCAGAGATTAAGCTCTCCATATCAATGTTGCAGTTGGTGACAGCCATAGGATGAGTCATTGCAACCTGTGGTTCAAACTTGCGTTTAGTGTACAGTGAAATATCTCTTTATCCTCATGATAAAGGTAATGATGAATCTACCCAGAAAAATATAACATCATTTCGTTGTTTCTCAATGTACAAAGAGAAGAGTTGAAAGAACTATTTTTTTTTATGAAGATTTTGATCTAAGAAAGTATTGTAAACCTTGTTCAGAGTCCGGACAGCAGCAAATCTCAACACTGGTCTGGGGGAACTCAAAAAGAGCTGAAGAACAGTGATTGCTGGAGTCAGTTCTCGGCTTGTCACACCATCAAGCTCAGTGATCGCCCTGGCAGCCTCAAGGATCACCATTTCTGCCTTATGGCGCAGGCAACTCTCCAAAAATTCATAGAACGGACGTTCTCCAGACTGACCGTGGTTGGCCATGTCACGGATAACCTGAATAATATAGAAACCAGAGCTAAATAACACATATACAATCAGCCACATATCAAATGATCAAACAGAAGAGAGGAATAACCTGGCTGGTGTAACGTATCAAAAGACACTGAGCCAAGGGAGAGCGGACAGATCCCCTGGTCAAGCTGCCAACCAACTTGCTGACAGCCAAGCGATCATTTTGGCGTATCTGAATATGATGAAAGATTGTAAACAACTATTAGATCAATTCTTACTACAACTATAAATAAGGAGAGTGTATCATGTTGAAAGTCTTTTAAAATCAATGTAACAGCAGCGATACATATCATTTGCTAACTCGTACATCTTAGACACATAAATAGGTTGTCCTTCCAACCTAATAATTTACATATGCTAGAATCAGCAGTATCAGAGATAGACTCCAGACACAGATTTCACAAGAAAATAAAATTGCTGGAAACGACCATAGTAAAGACTAAAGAGCTATGGTGCCGTCACAGAGAACTTATTATTTAAGAATCTAGTCCAATACACATAGTAACACCTTTCGTTTTCCAAGATACTTCTTCTCAGTGGCTGTTTAATTAAACAAAGAGTAGAAACATAGACCAATTGACTTCGGTAATAATAATGCTACAAACTAACCTGATGGAGCAAAGCTAGGGCATGGAACTGAACAAGGGCTGATCTGGATTGAATACCTTCTTGAACCTCATTGCTCCATCTTTTAACAATTTCTGGGTTTGTCTGAAAACAACAATATAAGAATATAAGAATAACCTAATAACTAAGAAGCAACCTAGTAGTTTTGGGGTGTAAAAGGTACCTTTAGCAAGTGAAGCCCACTGACTAAAGCTGCACTAGAAACAACGGGATTCTTATCCACAATGGCTTGTTTCAAGTATCGCTCAATTTGAGTGAGAAGGGTTCCGTCTATTATCCGGCAGAGGACACGAATAGCATTTGCTCGATACATATCAATTTTACTGTTCATATCCTTCATCAGGGAGCTTGTTACAATGATAACCTATGGGCGAAAAACCAAACAACTTATCAGAAAATATACCTACAATAAATAAGTGCCATGATTTTCATTTTGAAATTGAGTAAGATTTGCAGACCTCATCAGATGATGGAGATAACTCCTTAATGATCAAGTAGACCATTCTCCTCAAACCTGTGTCTTTTGATTGAAAAAGCTTTGTAACTGAAAAGAAAACTTCTGTTGCTTCAACCTGCATATGAAACAAACGACCATGGCGAGAGGATAAGAACACAATACAATTCTCCATAAACATGAAAGCGAATCCACATAACAAAAATGAACTGACCTTGGTGAATGACTCCCCTTGGTTAAGCAAATAAAGAAGCTTGGTGATGACCTGTGAGCATCGTCTAGGATCAACCTGAGGGTCATTAAAGACTCTAGCTTCTTGAAGTACCGCTCCTTTCTCAATTCCCATGAATGGAGAATACTCCACTGATCCAACAAATATCAGAAATCGAAATAAGCAAAACTAAAATGATCACAACACGCAACAGTCTGCACAATAAGGTATGAACTCAATCGGATTTGAGATTGTAGATCTACACAGATCAAATTACATTACACGACTATCAAATGATATGAACAATCGCACAGATCTGAGAAGCTTAACATCTGGATCTACACTTTGCAAAAACCAGATAATTCGAATCCTAGATTATAAGGAGATTAAGAGAGAACACGTACACTCATCGTCGTGATCATCGTCTTTCTTCACAAGGGGTTGCGCCATTGCTGATCTCGAAAACCTCCCTTTGAAATTACTCCGTCACTCAGATCTCGCTTTCTGTTACCTTAATCTTCAGATGCAACAGTCAAAATGCAGGAGAAGGAAGAAGATCTGTAATGTGTTTGAGTCAGAGAGAACTCACAAACTGTGAGAGAAAGTGAAACTTTTCGAAGCGGCCCAATAGCTCAAATTTTCATTAATCGATTAATATTACCCATCAAAATAATAATGACAAAAATATTAAAGTTAATTTTCGGTACACACTTTTTCGATTTATAAAAATACAACACCTATAAACATATAATAAAATCTTGGTATACATATACATTATAAATATGGATTAAGGCTTTGTACTATACGTTCCCACAAAACCACACTCTAATCTCTTTGGTCAAATATAACAACACTTAACTTAAAAACATTTTCATTATTGAAAAAAATTGTAATAAAAAAAATACTTATAGAGAAAAATCAAAAAAGAAAACTAAAAATTAAATTTTAAGTGTTAAATTTTCAATATGTAAGATCATGTTGAACTTATAACACCACAAAACTAACAAACCAAAAATACGGGATGCTAAGTCCGACTTGTTTTCAATGTACTTTAAATTTAACACTTAAGTTTGAAAACATTTAACAATCCAAATAATTTACATAAAATTTAAAAATTTAACACTTATCCAAAAAATAAATAGCTTATTTGAAATATATAAAAAAAAATATTAAGAATATTTTTAAGAATATAAAAAATATTAAGAATATAAAAAATATTAAAAATAAATAGCTTATCCAAAAAATTTTTACGGAAAAATTTTACAAGGTATTTTAAAGGTTTTTACAAGTGTTTTGGCGGGAAAATTGCGGGATCACTTTTTCCGCCAAAAAATATTTTGTATTTTGTGGACCTAATTTTGTTTCAAATAAGGGTAAAATGGTCATTAAAAATTAAAAGAGGGCAAACTTAAAAATGAACTCTCAAAAGGGGCATTTTTGAAAAGGGGTATTGAAAAAGGGGCATTTTTAACAATTTCTCATAAAAAATGATATAAAATGTAAGTTTAAAAACATTTTTTAACAAAAAAAAAAAAAACAAGTGTTAAATTTTTTAATTATGTGTAAACCATATTGAACCTATAACACCTCTTAGGGGTTTGGATGTTGTGTCCAATTAGTTTACACAAAATTTAAAAATTTAACACTTATCCAAAAGAAAAAAACCTTATAGTTTTAGTAATATAAAATATAAGCCTAAAAACATTTTTAATAAAAGAAAAACAAGTGTTAAAAATTTAAATTATGTGTAATCCATATTGAACATAAAACACCTCTTAGGGGTTTGGATGTTGTATCTAATAAGTTTACACAAAATTTTAAAATTTAACACTTATCCAGAAAGACCTTATAGTTTTGATAGTGATATAAAAATATAAGTTTGAAAACATTTTTTAATAAAAGAAAAACAAGTGTTAAAAAGTTAAATTATGTGTAAACCATATTGAACCTAGAACACCTCTTAGGGGTTTGGATGTTGTGTCCAATTATTTTACACTAATTTTAAAATTTAACACTTATCTAAAAAAACTTGAAGTTTATATAGTAATATAAAAATGGGAGACTCACAAAAATGCCTCTTTTTCAATAATCCTTTTCAAAAATGCCCCATTTGGCTGTCCATTTTTAAAAATACCCCCTTTTATGTACAAAATGACTAAATTACCCTTCTTTTAATAAAATATATAAGGAAATATAACAAAATTAGGTCCACAAAATACAAAATATTCTTTAGCGGGAAAAGTGATCCCGCAATTTTTCCTGCCAAAACACTTGTAAAAACTTGTAAATACCTTGTAAAATTTTCCCGTAAAATTTTTTCCCGCAAAAAAAATTTTTTTGCGGGAAAAGTGATTCCGTAATTTTTTGGCGGGAAAAATTTACAAGGTTTTTTAAAGGTTTTTTACAGGGTATTTATAAGGTTTTACAATGTATTTTAAAAGGTTTTACAACGTATTTATAAGGTATTTATAAGATATTATAAGATTTTATAAGGTTTTACAAGTTATAAGGTTTTACAAGTTTTTAATAAGGTTTTACAAGTTATAAATACCTTATAAAACCTTATAAGTACCTTGTAAAACTTTTTAAAATACATTGTAAAACCTTACAAAACACTTGTAAATACTCCGTAAAACCTTTAAAATACCTTGTAAATTTTTCTCGCCAAAAAAATTTCGCCAAAAAAATTGCGGAATCACATTTCCCGCAAAAAAAAATTTTTGGCGGGAAAAATTTTTACGGGAAAATTTTACAAGGTATTTTAAAGGTTTTTACAAGTGTTTTGGCGGAAAAATTGTGGGATCACTTTTCCCGCCTAAAATTTTTTTGTATTTTGTGGACCTAATTTTGTTTCAAATAAGGGTAAAATGGTCATTAAAAATTAAAAGAGGGCAAACTTAAAAATGGACTCTCAAAGGGGGCATTTTTGAAAAGGGGTATTGAAAAAGGGGCATTTTTAACAATTTCTCAAAATGGAAACATTTTTTAATAAAATAAAAACAAGTGTTAAAATTTTAAATTATGTGTAAACCATATTGAACCTAGAACACCTCTTAGGGGTTTGGATGTTGTGTCCAATTGTTTTGCACTAAATTTAAAAATTTAACACTTATCCAAAAAAACCTTGAAGTTTAAATAGTAATATTAAAATATAAGTTTGAAAACATTTTTTAATAAAATAAAAACAAGTGTTAAAGTTTTAAATTAGGTGTAAACCATATTGAACCTAGAACACCTCTTAGGGGTTTGGATGTTGTGTCCAATTAGTTTGCACTAAATTTAAAAATTTAACACTTATCTAAAAAAAATTATAGTTGTAATAATAATATAAAAATATAGGTTTAAAAACATTTTTTAATAAAATAAAAACAAGTGTTAAAAATTTAAATTAGGTGTAAACCATATTGAACCTAGAACACCTCTTAGGGGTTTGGATGTTGTGTCCAATTAGTTTGCACTAAATTTAAAAATTTAATACTTATCCAAAAAAACCTTGAAGTTTAAATAGTAATATTAAAATATAAGTTTGAAAACATTTTTTAATAAAATAAAAACAAGTGTTAAAGTTTTAAATTAGGTGTAAACCATATTGAACCTAGAACACCTCTTAGGGGTTTGGATGTTGTGTCCAATTAGTTTGCACTAAATTTAAAAATTTAACACTTATCTAAAAAAAATTATAGTTGTAATAATAATATAAAAATATAGGTTTAAAAACATTTTTTAATAAAATAAAAACAAGTGTTAAAAATTTAAATTAGGTGTAAACCATATTGAACCTAGAACACCTCTTAGGGGTTTGGATGTTGTGTCCAATTAGTTTGCACTAAATTTAAAAATTTAACACTTATCTAAAAAAAATTATAGTTGTAATAATAATATAAAAATATAGGTTTAAAAACATTTTTTAATAAAATAAAAACAAGTGTTAAAAATTTAAATTAGGTGTAAACCATATTGAACCTAGAACACCTCTTAGGGGTTTGGATGTTGTGTCCAATTAGTTTGCACTAAATTTAAAAATTTAACACTTATCTAAAAAAAATTATAGTTGTAATAATAATATAAAAATATAGGTTTAAAAACATTTTTTAATAGAATAAAAACAAGTGTTAAAAATTTAAATTAGGTGTAAACCATATTGAACCTAGAACACCTCTTAGGGGTTTGGATGTTGTGTCCATTTAGCTTACACTAAATTTAAAAATTTAACACTTATCTAAAAAAAATTATAGTTGTAATAATAATATAAAAATATAGGTTTAAAAACATTTTTTAATAAAATAAAAACAAGTGTTAAAAATTTAAATTAGGTGTAAACCATATTGAACCTAGAACACCTCTTAGGGGTTTGGATGTTGTGTCCATTTAGCTTACACTAAATTTAAAAATTTAACACTTATCTAAAAAATAAAAAAAAGGAAATTAAGAAAGAAATACCTTTGCTTGTGAATAACGAAACACAAGATTTTCAGGTGATGTCGTCGGACGGTCGGAACTATGGAAACAGAACCAAACACAGATCATGATTTGGTTCTCTACCCGCTCGTCGCTCACTGTCCCAGTCTTCTTGATATCCTCTTTCCCGCTTTCGCATCCTTCGTCGTCGTCGTGTTCTCTTTCGCCGTCCTCATCAGAATCCACCGTCGAGATCTTTGATTGTGTGAAATTAGAGGAGACTTGACATGAAACCGATATGGATTGAATTAAGATGTATTCACAACAGAGGATGGAGATGATACACGAAAAGAGATGGTTTCTCTGCTCCGATCAATCTTACGGATGAAGTTAATTGCAGAGATCATCGGTCATCATCAGCAAATATTGGCAGAGCTAATGAAGAGAACTACATAAAGAAAAAGATGATTATTGTTATTTCTGGTTTAGGGTTTCGAAGAAGAAGAGAGAATGCAGATTTCTCAAGGAATAAGAGAGAATGGATGTATTTATAAGTAACGTTTGTTCAATGAAAAAAGAAAATTTTCTATTGTTTCCTTTTTCTTATTTGAGTTGCAAAAACAAAAAGAAAATTTATCACAACGGTAACAAAAGGTTCACCTAATCTCGTATTACTTTTAGAATCATTATATACAACAAAAAATATTGAAAAAAATATTAAAGATAATTATCGTCAAACACTAAACTTGTGTTTATATATGACACTAAATATGGATTATAAAATAAAACATCAATAATAAACAATCTTGATAATGAATATCCATTATAAATTCCACCATAACTTGGTATGGATTAAGGCTTTGTACTAAACATTTCAACAAAACCACACTCTAATCTCTTTTGGTCAAAAATATCACTCCTAAAAACATCATAATTTGTGACTGTCAAAAACTGCAGATCTTCGACGCAAAATGAACAAACAATGAAAGAAAAACAGAGAAGAAAAGTAAAAATATTATGAGAAATGTTGTGTGTTCTTTCAAAGCTGAGGATTGCGTTTCATTGAGCCTCTATTCATTTCTTCACTACTTGAAGCAGAAGGATTTAAGCCATACTCACTTGTTCCACCATATTCACTGCTTTGATATTCTTTATTCTCTAACGCCAATTTCTTGAATTTTTTCATGTCTGCACTGTAAGAGCTTGCATCATACTCCGAGCTCACACTTCCGGGGCTCAAATACGTGCTTTGTCCTGGTCTTGTTCCTTCACTTAGATCCTCCATTGACATATCTCCTTCTAGTGCTCGTACAATCTTTCATTTATCATACACATGTTTCAAGATTCATTAGTATGTCACATTTATCATCAAGATTAATTGTGAGTAAATATAAAAAAAGAATCAAGAAGTGATAAGAGTTTTTGAACCTGGCTCATCTTAGGTCGTCTTCTTGCTGAGTGTCTGATTGCTGCAGCTGCACAAGAAGCCATTTGAACCATCTCTTGATGATTGTAGTTTAGCTCTAGACGCGGATCTGCCAATTGGCTGTAATCTCCATCTTGAGCTGCTTTCAAACACAAAGGCCTTGCCTGCAACAAAAATAGCAAGTTTTGATTCTGTTTTTGCAAGTGTTTTGGGATTAAACAAGAAACCGAAGAGGCAGGGACCGACTTACCCAGTCTACCAAGCTGTCTTCCATTTCTCCAGTTAGATCCAGAGGAGGTCGTCCGGTTATGAGCTCAAGAAGCATTACTCCAAATGAGAAAACATCAGATTTGTCGGATAACTTTCCACTTGATGCATACTCTGGAGCTAAGTATCTGAATCAATGAAAATGTTAAAAAGACAAATGAACGAAACTAAATAAGTGTGAATGAGTTAAGACATTTTATAAAGCTGTATACCCAAAAGTTCCCATGACGCGAGTGGAGACATGAGTATAGTTGTCTTGAGATAGCTTAGCTAATCCAAAATCTGCAACCTGCGTGTATATATATACATAATAAGACTGATTGGAAAAAAAATGAGAGACAATGTAAGTAAAAGTAGTACAAGAGTCAAAATATACATACCTTGGTTTCAAAACTGAAATCAAGAAGAATGTTTGCAGCTTTAATATCTCTATGGATAATGCGAGGATGGCCTACCAAATGTAAAATCTTTAGTTTCTTATAGAGAGCGAGATAGAAACTAATCAAAATATGTGAGATAGAGATTTTTCTTACAGTCTTCATGCAAATATGCAAGACCTCTAGCTGATCCCAATGCAATCTTGACTCGTGTAGGCCAATCCAGAACCGGACGACCCTTTCCTAAAGTTTCAATCATGTTATTATTAGTTAAAGAGAAACCATACTTAAAGGTGTTGTTAATTCAAGAAAACATTCTGTTAGATGAATGTACCGTGAAGATGAAATTCAAGAGTGTTATTAGGTATAAACTCATAAACCAAAAGCCTTTGACCACCAGAAATGCAATATCCAACAAGAGATACGAGATGACGATGATGGACACGGCTAATGATATCAACCTCTGCTTGAAACTCGCGTTCACCTTGTCCGCTTCCAAGTTTAAGACTCTTCACTGCAACTTCTTTGCCACCAGGCAAAACTCCTTTATGAACATACCCAAATCCTCCTTGCCCTAACAAATTTGACTGAGCGAAACCTTCTGTTGCAATGGACAATTCATCGTAGGTGAAAGTGCTTTGGTTGTGACCAAGAGTCGCAGCTTGAGGTGAGGGTGTAGCTGTTCGACCAGTTAAGTTGGAAGTGTCACTGTGAGGACCGGACACAGGTTGCTGTGGACCCCAATTTCCACCTCCTTGACCAGCCATATTCACCACATGATCCTGAGGTGTTGCCTTGTAATAACCACCATTACCTACACTATGCAACAACTCCTTTAGCTTCTAAAGTCTAATCCTTTTGCACTCTAATGGGTTTAAACGCTTGCCATAGAATTAGTACAAACCCCTAAAGGTCTAAACTATGATCGTTGTAAAACCTTATATATCGATTATGTTACATAAGTCTACTAACACAAACCATTAGGCTACAAATTCAGGTTAAACTAAACTCTTAATCTATCCTATAATTACCTGAGGGTGCACCATAAGGATTGTTATTGTAGTAGTGCATGTGGTTGACCTGAGGAGATTTTTTCTTCTTCTTCTTGTTGCAACAGATGCAAATACACACTAGAAGTAGAAGCAAAAGCCCTGCTCCTACAAGGACTCCAATAATCAATCCAATGTTGGCTTGTGGATGATTACCCGATGATGAGTCTGAATCTCCACTATTCCGAGGAGGGCTTATTGACCGAGGTGGTGAAGGTGAGCTACCATCACCGGAAGTTCTGTTCCCAGACAACGGTGGTGAAGGTGTGGAGCCGTCTCTGTTATTACCATTGGTTCTGTTACGGTCATCATTGGCACCAGGAGAAGGAGGAGTTGGTCTTTCTAAAGGCGGTGATTGGTTCGACGGTGTTTGTGGTGGTGCCGGTGGCGTTACCGGAGTAAAGCCTTCAGGTGCAGGTGGAGAAGGATTCTCTGGAGTTTGCGGTGGCGGATTAGCTACAACAGGCGGGGATGATGACGAAGATGGAGGAGGTGAGGTTTCTTGCGTTGGTGGTGCAGGCGGCGGTGAAGAAGAAGCGGAGCTATCTGGCGGAGGAGCAGATTTTGATGATGGTGGTGGTGAAGAAGGTGGTGTTGGCGGCGATGACTCATTGGACGGCGATGTCCCGTTTGAGGGCGGTGTCCCATTTGAGGTTTCAGGGGCAGGAGGTGAATCCACCGGCGAGTCCGCCATTGTATATGTCTTCTTTTGTCGGTGAAGGGTTTCTCAAAAGGTGGAGAAACCTTCTCCCCGGTGATCCACGACGCAACTGCCTTGTTTCCCAAGCAAAACCAATACTCAGAATAATGCAATCGAAACCCAGAAGTTGGAGAAATTGATGAATACCTGATGAAGAAGATTAGAAAGAAAATGAAAGGGAGAGAGAAATTGTAGAAACAGCTTGGAGAAATAGCTTCTTCCTAGGAAGGAGGAGATTTCTTCTGACAAAAATGAAAACTTTAGCTATTATTAGGACAAAGCGTGTCTCCTCTTCTCTACCATCTATCATCTATATTTGCTCTCTCAAGAAACCGTACTCTCTCTTATTTGGCTTACTACTACTTTTGCATCTGTGCCGTTTGAGGTTAGTGACATTGGGACCATATCGGTTTAGAAAATAATCCAACCGGTTTGAGATTGGAGACACTGTGGCTAATTGGTGGGGAAAAGGCGGGAGAAAGCAAACGACATAAGAGACAGAATGTTTGGCTCATAACGTTGGTTACGTAAGGAACAGTCAGAACCGAAAGAGATTGGACTTTGAGTTTGATATAATACCATAGCAGCTGTGACACAAGAAAAAATCTTACCCATAAAAAAGACATTCCCACCTTTTGCGGAATCATATATCTCTCTGTTCAACGTTACAATTCATTAAAGTTCAAAGAACCATAAAACACATTCACAGATCTCCAAAAGTTTCATTTGACAGTTACATTAAACATTAATCGATGGGTCTAAAACCCCTAACTAACTTCCCCATATCACCGACTCCTACATAATTCCGATAAACCAAGCTCAAGGTTGAAGCCGCAAAAGGTGGGATAATGTTGTACCTTGGCTTATAAATAGAACATCAAGAAGAGCTACCCGCGCAAATCTGAACACTATAATGTGGGACTACTAAACCGAAGACACATTGTCTGAACCTGGAGATGGATCTGAGCTTCCGGTCATTGTTGTAGCAGCTACATAAGAACCAGGAACAGAGAAACCTGGAGGCCTTGGCATTGGTGGGCGTGGAAAGGCCATGCCCATGGGAGGCCTTGGAGCTACATTAGCAAAATTTGCAGCGATTCTGTTTGTAGGTAACGATGCTTTTGAGGACATTGAAGGGGGGACACCTAGTCGAGCTGCTATGATCTGAGCCCTTTCATGATATAGCCGTTGCCTTGACCTTTCTAATTGCTCTCTTACCCTCATTGTCAAGCTTTCAGCTTCACTGAAGATAGATAGCTTTGCTTCTAGCTTATGTAACTGCTTAGACATAGAAAAAACTCGCTCATTATTAGGTTACAACTCTGAACATATACATACTCAAAACGGAATCTAAGTTGCATACACTTAAACCATATCTTACCTGCTTCTCTATCAATGATCCAGAAAGTTGTCGGATTTGATCTTCTTCTTGCTTTGCAAGATTCTTTGCCTTTACTGCTGCGGCTGAGATAGCAGAGATGGCTGCGCGCTTAAGCTTCTCGATGTTATGTTTGTCTTTTGTCCCTTCACAAACATCCTTCTCTTTCTTTCCTTCTTTATTTGGATTTTCACCTGCAAAACAGCATTTCGGCAACAAACAGATAAGATATAAAAGAATCATGCAATGCAGTGCAGGTAAAATATTTAATGTGTCAGAGAGAGAGAGAGGACCACCTGTTCCATTTTCCGGTGCAGAAGCTGATCCAATGGGCTGCCGTGAAAGTGACATGTCTGGGGTACTAAGAACATCCTTTGCACCCTCCTCCTTAGCCTGTTGAACCTCCCCTTCTACTGTTTTGACCACATCTTGAGGATCCTTCTCTGCCTGTAGTAAATCCATCATTTCCACATCTCTTGTTGCTTCTGGCTGAGAAGCATCTTCACCTGACTGGGAGACAGTTGCTTGAGAGGCGTCTTTATTTTCACTAGAAAGCTTAATCCCATCCTTCAAAGGTTCTTGAAGCTCCTTCCCTGAACATTTGTCCTGCGACGGACATATTATATCTGCTGGTTTCTCTGATTTGTCAGTTGTGACTGGCTTACTAGATCTTTTTTCTTGTACGACATCTGGTTTTGTAGTAGAATTTTCAGTTCGAGAACGAGGTTGCTTTTCTTCAGAGAATGAATCCTGATTTTCTTTGCCTGTATCAGTATCTGGCATTTCCTTATCATCTGAATTCAAGGAAACCTCTTCTGCTTTTTGGCTTTTTTCTTCTGGCTGCTCATCTTTATGGACATTATCATCATTCCCATCTGCATCCGCACTGCAAATGTCTTGCTAGTTTCAGATTTAAGAAACAACAACCAATATCTCCCAAAATTTGAGAGCAGAAAAAAAAACACAGAATGTTGAGAAAGACTATCATGTAATTACGAAACCTTTTTGATTCAGTTGGATCCTTCTTGTTGTCTGGTGGATCTTCCAGAATATAACAATGTCTTGTAGCAAGCAACAGTCCAGAATTGCTGTGAAGAGATTTTATAGAAGCCCGGGCTGATGCAGTAGCAACATCAGATCCTGCCAATCTCACCAGAAATGCTGCCTATAGAAAAAGAGCCTTGCGGGATCAGAAAGGGAAGAGGGTGCCATTGTAAATTAAGAAGAATCTCAGCTCAATCCCATTACTGCAAAAAATTTGTGTCACATAAAATACTTACCAGTCCCATGACAGGGTTTCCTAAATCAGCAAAGGAAAAAGAAGCTTCAGGTGTGGAGGAATAACCAACATCTTCAAAAGCTTCAGCAAGAGCTTTCAGAGCAATGTTTTCGTCAGCCTCATCATTAGATCTTTCATCTATGACGGTCTCTAGTTTGGGTGTTTTCTGGTCTGCTTCCACTTCATTGGTTTCTTCACTCGCATCTCCAGGCTTCGAAGATTCGTGAGAGACTTTTTCTTCATTGCCATCTTCTGGTTCTGGAACTTCCATCATAGTTTCATCTTCATTAACATGTTTCTTATTCTCTGCCTCTTCAGGTGCATCTTTTAGGACAGATTTATCCTCTTTAGACACAGCTAAATCTGTAGTGTCTTTTGTGCTTGGATCTTTGTAGTCAATTTGGTCAAGAAATGCATCTTCGATTGGCATTTGAAGAAAATGAAGCATACACTGAGCTTTTGTTTTTGTAGCAACATGCTCTGCAATCTCATTCCAATTTTCCTTGAAGATTTCTAAAGCTTCAAGGAGAAGAAGAGTCTCTTGATCAGTCCACTTCCCACTACCAACGCCAGGGGCCTCAGCAGGCTCCATTAGTATAAAATCAGAAGGTGACATGTCTGAACTGAACTTGCCGCTGTTAAAGCATTCCGTGCATAAGTCAAAATCTGCCTGTCAAAATCTCAATATTAGCATATAAGTTTTAAAAAACGATTATAGAAAATAGCAAAAAGAATGCAGTAATCCATTTACTTGGATCGAATGAAAATAAGTAAAGAGATAAAACACCTGTTTCGGGCAGTGGTAGCGTTTGCGAGAGCAATCAGCTGAACAGGAATTGCAGTGATATTCGACCGCTGGACCCTCTTGCTTCAGCAATTCATCAGTAGCCACCGGATCTGGAAACAATCCTGATGGTGTAGCTTGTGCTGTGAGACGAGGCTTGGGAACAAGAGGAGGGCAAGCCTCATCTACTTGAAATCGATATAAACTGTTAAGCAGTGACTCCTTATCCCCTAAGTCATCATGATCAGAAGGAGTAGAACCAGCATCTGTTGGTGGAAATGGGTGGAAATTGATTAAGCCCCAGTAATCCAAGAACTCCATCACCTCTTGCTTTGCCTCCGAGTCTCCAACCTCGAGTTCTGTTAAGTCTTTTAGTTCTATTTGTATGTTCGGATTGGAATGAAACTTCCTCATGATCCAATTCCGTATTTCCCTATAAACCTCAGAAGTGCGACCTTCCAACTTGCCATTAAAGAAAGAGGGCAATGAACGCTCCTCAAGCGGGTGAATTTTTTCCCATGAAAACCAACCTTCAAAGAATTTGAAGCACAGGAACCCAAATCACAAACTACTCCTTTTTATCATATATGTGAGGATGAAAAGTTGTGAAGAATCAACAATACCAACAACTCAAAATCTAACTAAGATATCATATTACTTTATAGGTCAAAATTACCACAAGACAAGGACTAGGAGCATCAGTTCATAGCCTAGGGTTATTCGAATGAGATTCTACTAGATAAAAAGGAGCATGCACATTCTTCTTTGATCCGCCATAGAGACCGAAAATTGTTTTTGTATCATAAGGTCAGACAATATAACTTTGTGCCGATGCATTATTCACAGTGAGATGATTTCTAGAACCAAACCCAACTCCAAAATCTCTCCTTGTTTCCAGATGAAGTGATACATAAAACCTAGACTACCTCAAGTTCTTTCCTTTTCCTACTTTGGAAAGTCTCTAAAAGTTTCAAAATTTGCAAAGCAAAACAGTGAAAAATGTAAAATGAAATCAATAATTTGCATTTAGTGTCAACCAAAAACAGATAGAAGTAGAAGAACGAACCGCAATGATTAGGCACCACATGAACATTACTGTCACGAGATCTAATTGCTTCGAAATCAGCTTCGATCTTAGCCTCCAAAGCCTCCCACTCACGGATCGCCTTATTCCTCTCTTCCTCCTCCTTGGGCTTCTCTCCATCCGCACCCACCGCAACATTCAAAAGCTCCGACTTCACCCCATCCGCCGCCGAGGGCATAATACTCGGCGCCTGACGAGCTCTAGTTAAAGGCCCATTATGTACCGGAGAAAAAGACGCAAGCATCGCCTTTTCACGCGTCAACATCCTCTTAGACGGCGTAGAAGATGAGAAATTAGAACCCCCGAGAGCATTCGCTTTTCTTTTCAAACCTCCGCCGCGTCGCCGTGGCGCCGGCATCGGCTCAGATGCCGGAGAATCTCCAGAGCTACCAGCAAAAGCTAGGGTTCCAGCAGAATCGCGTCGTTTCTCCTCCATCTCTCAAAGGTTCTCTCTTTCTCTCTCAGCGTCTTCGCAATTGCAGCTACAAAGGAGAGACCATTTGCAAAACGTTGCTATTCCCAATCCCCAATTTCGCTTCTCTTCCCCTTCACCGTTTTTGCATTTTTCAGCGATGTGTTGAACTCGGGTCACGCTTGAGTGGTTTTTTCTTCCGGTTTAAATCAATCGATCTCGAATTAGCCCTCCGGTTTTAACCGGTTATTGAGGTTGAACAACATAAACCAAACTAAATCGCTCTGGTTTATTTCGGTTCACTATAATTTTGTGATTCTCCTGCTTTTAAGAAATTTAGATAAAAAATCTCTTCAGGAGATAAACAATTTTTGCTCAACGAAATCATATATATAAAAGTTGGTCAACTCTCTCCATATGGGTGACACATCATCACACAAGAAAATGACATGTGTCATTCAATATTATTTAAATTAAACATCATCTAGTTTTGTTTAAATCTTCGTATCATTTAAGAGATTCAATGCCAAATACTATAAAATAAAAAAATAGAAAGGGAAACAAAAATTTCCTACAAGGGTTTGGTCTGATATGTACAAAAAATTTAAAATTCTTGGCGTAAGAAATTTTCGAAATTGGTTCCTTTAAGTGTGGTTTGGACCTCTTCCCAATTCTGTACATGTTGTGACAATGAACCTCCATGAATCTTCACTTGCCTACTCTTTAACTTACGTTTTGGGACCTTTAGAAACTTCTGTACATCGTCTAGTCTCTGCATTCAAAAACACATCTCAAGAGATGAGAAAAAAGAACAATCAATGACTGAAACTAGTTCAAGAAGAAAATGTGTAATTATTACCGTGAGGTTCTTGACAACATCTTCGTAGTAGACAAGGATATGTCGAGTGGTATTAAAGTAATCCAAGGCTTTCAAAGTCATTTCTTGAATCTGTTTCAGCTCGTTTATTAAAAGTGTTGTGTTGATCATTGGCTTGTAACCCGCCAATATCTCAGCTTCTTTGGCCGAATGGGTGTGAGACTTGTGAGTTCCGTTTAATAGCTTAGCATCTCTGTCATAAGAGTTTGCAAGTACTGATATCATGCGACGCAATAGGTTTTTTCTGAATAGGAAAATTGCAGAGACGCCTCGGGTTTTGAAGTATTCTACTATTTCTTCATGATGTTTCATTAAACCCTGCAATGTTTACAATCCATCATAAGATATAGTGATTGGGGATGTTTATCGGTTCATTTACTACTACATGAAACCGAGGTTTATAGATCAAATCAGAAGGAAACAGCAGCTTCCTTCAGTTCCCTCCAATGTCAAATCACAAACTCTTTCAAACTGAACTTTTATTCAGGCCACTTTTTTGAACATCAACAACCACAAAGAAGCTACCTAAATCAAAAAAGGTCAGTTTCAAAATTAAACATTGCAGCTTTTAACTAGAAAACAGGACATGATCTTATCACTTTAAACTCACAAGTAGTTAATTAATTATAGCAAAACAGGTCAGTTTCAAAATGACATTGACTCAGAAACTCCCTAACAGGTGAAGAGCACTGAGGGAAGAAAAGAAGTCACTCAAAACTACAACCTAATCTTTTCTCTAAGACCGACCCCTCCAACATGTTTATCAACTTTACAACTATATTGCAAAAGCAAACACATTATTGAGAAATAGTCATATTCAGCTCTTAACATCTTTTAAAAAAAAAAAATTAAACATTGCAGCTTTTAACTAGAAAACAGGATATGATCTTATCACTTTAAACTCACAAGTAGTTAATTAGTTATAAGCAACAGTGACCAATAGACAAGGATGAAATCTAGCAATCTCTTTGTGCAAGCACTCAAATGGAAACAGAGAAGAGTTGAAAACATACGAGTAAGAAAGACTAAAGATATGTCACAATATCCGGGAATATCAGTGACTTTACCTGATTAAGCATCCACTTGAAGCCAACAGCAGAAGTGCACTCGTTCTTAGAGGCACTACTCAACCAGTCTAGATTATAGACTTTGTCAAGAGTCTCAAAAATGGTGGAAACATTAGCCCTCCTATCTTTCACAGAAAAGATCTCCCCGTTCGAGCTTATGTTGGTATGATTGTTTAACAAAGTCTCAAACCAGCCACTGCCAGATCTCTGCATCGAGAGAATCGCAAAGTACCTAACCGGGTGGCAAGAACATTCATCCCTAAAACATTCAAACCCACAAAGCACTAATCAATATAAGCTTTTAGACTCAAAAATCATTAAAAGGCTCAAACTTTTTGTATCTCTCTTTACCTGTTATATGTCTTTGGTTTAGGGTAATGCACAAATAGAATGTCCCACGGTTCAATGTTAGGCTCAGGACAAGGCCTCTCAAACACTTCAACGTTCAAGAAACCATAGTTTGGGCTAACTCCTATTTGCTTAAGACAAATCGAGCAAATGTACACAGCACAGACCATTACAAAGAGGAGAACGACCATTCTCAATACAAGTGAGGACTTTTTAGGAAGCTTCAAGACAAAACCATCCTGCAACAAAAAAAAAAACAATACTTTTATATATATCCTCGTGTTAATTAGCTTGTTTGTTTGTTTAAGTCAAATGGGTACCACAGATTCGTCTGTATAAAATCAAGAAAATCTCAGAATCTTTTATTATTTAATGACGAAAAGAATCAATTTTTAAAGATTAGAGTAAAGGAATATGAAATCACACAAAAACTACAGAACAAACCAGCTAAGGGTTACTCCTAATCAGATCAGAGACCACTCACGAGCAGATTAAAACAGGAAAAGATTAAAAAGCAACACACAGACAACGAAAGGTACCTTGGGGAGGAAAGAAGGGTCTTCGGCCATGGCTGTCGCGATAGAGATAGAGACTGAGAGATCAGAAAGGAACAGAACATAAAGACATTGATTTTCCTTTTCAGACACTCTGATAGAGAGAAAAAGAAACAATTTTATGCCCAAAAAAAGGGAAAAACTTTGAGAAACTCTTTTAGAAGAATAATGATTAGAGAGAAGGTTGCTTGAATTTGGGTAGCTTCGAATTTACGGATCTCGATTTATTATTAACATTTAAAATGCGCCATTGGAATTTAAATGTTGTTGATGTACAGAGAAGAAACAGAATTGCAGAAAAATAGTAACTAAATAAAGCGTAAACATCGAGACGAACAGGTCGAGCTCAAAACGATGTCGTTTGCTGGCATGCACCGGGTGCTTCACACTATGATGGGACTGGACTCCATCTAATTTTTAAATTTAAAAATCATATATATTTAATAATTCGAGTTTAATTCGTGTGACACATTTCCTTTTCATCGGTTTGACTTTGACTATCGTAAGTAGGCTTTCCATTTTGGAAATTATTATAGCCAGAGACCAGAGTATGTGTTTTGTTTAATATCCAACGTTACGTTGCATAATTTATTAAGGGATTGTTTGATTTTTCCAACTTCCAATACATGATTGTCATAGTTTCTTGTAGTGGGTTTTTGGAGATCAACAACCTTGACGACAACCCTGATTTTATAGGATCTTTAATATGGATTTAGTTACTAAACTGGTTATTTGCCTATTTGAATAAGTCATAAGAGATATACCCAAATCTTTCTTGTTACATATTGCTAATACAGTAACTTCTGTTGTATTTATCTCTATAGAGTATCTTAGAGATATCTCTATTCGTATAAGGTTGATACATTTTTATTTGGTCAAAGATACATAAGTATTTGCCAAATAAACATTTCCATCTAGAAAGAAATCTCTTACACTACATTGCCTGAATAACTATGTGTAACCATCAAAATCGATATACAAGAGATTTTCAATGAAATGTCTTGCATTTTCTTCATCGACCCGTCATAATCTAGGCTGTTAGTTGAGTCAACTATATATGTTTCCATTGAATTAATAATCGATTTACTGCATAAACAAATTGCATTTTGCTAAAAAAACATATATCATGTTCTAATTAATACACAGAACCTTGAAAATTAGTCGATCCCTCAATACTAAATGGATTACGGATGTTGTAAGTAACGACATTTGGTCACATAAATCTGAACTTCTCGTTACACGACTTCAACTGAAATTGCCAAAAACAAAAATTCATTTATGAAGTGTTGAGAATACTCTTGAGTTGTTGTAGAAAGATCTTTTGTTATTCCTGATTAAAGATCGGGTGATGAGAAATTGGAAAATAAACTCGTTATTTATGTCGTCATTAATTTCCCCTGAAAGAAAAGCATCAAACACACACAAAAAGAAGAAACTCTTCAACCGCAAACAATTTTTACATTGGCGAGGAACAGTGAAGATGTGAAAAAACGAAAACAGAGAAAACACATTACCGAGTAAATTAGCCCTACGAAGAGAAGAAGCCAAAAAACATCAACAAATTAAAAAGATTAATTAAAAAGAACGGTTGAATAGTAGTAGAATTGATTCTAATGATGATAAAAAGAGCCTTTCTTGTGATCTTTCTTGGACCTCACAAATCCTAACCCTAATCTCTCTCTCCACCAACCACTTGTTCCTTTAGATTTGCTTCTCGGCGAATCACCATCTTCTTCACTGAGTTCTTCCCTCAGGGTTGACATTCTCTTCGACGTGTTAACTTCTTCCTTTAGAGGCAAAATCATGCCATCGAAGAAGATTTCATCTGCTGTGGTCATGGAGAAGTTCTCGACTCCGAACTCAAAATCATCTGACGACACAGGTGCCTCCTTGTACTTGATCATTTCGTGCTTAGTCGCTGCAAAACCGCTCGAGAATGAGATCCTTGGCTCTGCGTATGAACCGTACTGATGCTGTTTCATGTTTGAACACTCCATCTATAGCTCTCTATCTCTCTCTTTTGTATTCTACTGTATTTTTTGCAGTGATCTCTATAGAGAAAATGTTTGTATTTATATGATACATTTTGGAGTCATATCTTCTTATTTTATATTGATATAAATAGAAATATATATTTATTATTGTGTTTGATAGTCACACACACACACACACAAAGAGACTTAAGTGTTGTCTCTTTGAGTTTAGAGATCTAAGATTAGATTCTTAATATATGTATGTTATCTTCAATAATAACTTATAGCCCATTTTTGGGATCAACAGCGGGGAAAAGTTAAATATTAGTCTCTTGATACACGAGAAGAGCCATTTATGATCACTACTTGAATTTAATTGTTAGATGATAAACCCTAAATTAACGCAAAGGGATGTTTTAAGCACATGAACGTTTTAATTTGATGCACATGCATTTCCAAAACAGTCTCATGCCATTTCTGAGAAATTCCCAAACTCAGTTGTTTTATGCTTCTTATCGAAATGGGGATAAAAGTAGTAATATTTTGTTGGCTTTCCAAAGTCTCCAAAGATTTTACAAGATTTGTTTATATCATACTAATTGAAAAGAACAATTCTATAATATATAACAGACAAAGTGGAGGCTGAGTAACTAATAAATAGTTAATTTTCATATTTTATACACATCTCAGAAGACCCATGCATGTGACAATGATAGCTGTAATCGCAGAGTGTAATTACTACTAATCTGAGTTCCCACGCAACTAGGTTTCCGACAAGCCGTTACCAGTAATTATACACACACGTTGCTCCTCATCTTCACTCCAACAACCAAGAAATCCCATTTTTGCAGACAAAATGGATGTAATTAACTCTACTTTTCTTATTGTATCTATATATCTAGTCTATATTGTTAGTATTACTTATTAGCTAGAGACTATATATCGAGTTACATTTTATTTTGCTGTTTGCCTAAGCTTGTTAGCTAAATGTAAAAATTTCATTTTCAGAAAAAGGTTTGGGCATCAAGTGATGTTGTTAACCTTCTTTTGGCTCTTTTAAGGGTTTATTAATTAGCAGTATCACTGTATCAGGATAGCTATAGTTCTACACTAACCAAACTTCTTATGATTAATAGCGAACCTAGCTACATCTATCTTCAAGCAAAGTTAATCAAATAAAATAGATACAGTAAACAAAATATATATAATCTACAAAACAATAACTAAGAAAAAACTTAGATAATATGACTTAAAGCAATATCTAAGTATATCATCTCATTTATCTCTCACATGGATAATGGGAAAAAAGAAGATATATATTAATATGTGCGTGACGGCTGCTTGCTTATGTATGTCTCTCATATGGTCTCCCATATAGTGAACAAAGGTTGTCTCTTGCAGTTCACAAAATATGAGAAAATTAAGGTTTTGTCTTCTTGTGATGATTTATGCATGAAAACATTATTATAAAGTAAGAAAACAAAGGCTCGACGTACAAGGTCGGATCTTGGATTGACAATAATAATAAAGAACAAGGTTCGGTGAACTTCGTGCTGCTTTCCACTTCCATAGCTCGTACACTAAATCCAACATCGTCGGTCAATGTCGGTGCTGTCTTCTACCGAAGCAGTTGTGATCGATGATTCCAGTTAAGGGATATGGCTGGATGGACCAAAAAACTATCCGAAAATATAGTTACTAAATTAGTTTTCAATAGAGTACATTATTACTCTTTATCATTTTTACGGGTACTTGAAATCTAAAGTGTCTACTGTCACAAGATATTTGGCGAACGAACATCGACAATTTAATGTTGCGTACGTTCGATGATTGTTTTGATGAGATTTATACACTGATAGTCTAATTACCCTGCTTCGACGTCGTAATATGATATTCGAAATTCGAAATGGTCAAGACGTCTAATATAAATATTATATCACCTTCGTGAAAAGCGCCTGTAGCTCAGTGGATAGAGCGTCTGTTTCCTAAGCAGAAAGTCGAAGGTTCGACCCCTTCCTGGCGCGTTTCTGTTTCTATTTTTTTTTTTAATTATATTCTAGAAGGAAGATGTTCTAGAAGGAGGGTTTATCTTCTTTGATTAGTCCTCTTCTGACTTCGCCGAATCTGTGTCGATCTCCGGCGAAGTAATAACCCTAAAATCGTCCCCTCTTTTTCGCCGCCGACTTAAGCTATGAAGGATTTTCATCTTGACCGTGGAAACACTCTCTCTGTCTCCCTCTTCTCCGATGTCACCAACTCCAAGTACGCTCTCTCGATTTTCCGATTCTCTTTATATAACCACCTAAGTTATTCGTGATTTGGTTATGAGAAAAAATGTTGCGTTATTCGATTTAGAGAAACTCTGTTTAGCTAAAAGAAACACCTTTATATTCATAGCTTTGCTTTCAATTTCTGAGGTACATACATGTCCCCAGTTTTGAGTTGTGTTGGTGAGATTCGAATCTAATATTAGAGGTTTATTTCTTTCAGGGAGCTCTTGAATTCAATGCTTGATGGAAGTCTGAAGCTTGAGGTCTCATTTCTCAATGCATCACTTGTACGTTTTTTGTTTTGTTTTGTTGTTTACTCCTTTTTTTTTACTTTCTTAAGTGTTCTTGATCTTAACGAATTGTGTGTCATCAGATTCCAGACATTTTTCCTCTCTTGGCTGCTGCTCAGAAAGCACTTATCTCCAAATCACGCGATTCCTTATCAACCAGAACTCTTCATTCTGAGCTCGTTTACAATTACTCGGGATCTAAGCATGTAAGACCAATCTCTTCTTAAATCATTCTTGTCTAGAGAGCAGTTAGTTGGTTAGAGAGCAGTTAGTGTATCTAGCTCAGTTGTTCAAGCCTTAGCTACAGGTCTACTATAACTAGATTATGACTTTAATGGCAATGGATTTTAGCTGTTGTGAGTTGGTTTAAGAGGAGTTAGTTGAGTATTGAGATTCTCTTATTAATCAAGTTTCTTCTGGTTTGGTGAATTGTAATAAGATTAGCAGTTAACTCAATTACACTCTAACGTTGTTGTTCCTTTCTTCTTCCAACTAGATTACAGAATCATTGAAACGATGTGGGATTTCTGAAAGCACTACTTACATTCTAGCTGCCCGGTTCAATGCTTCTCCCGTTGAGGTCATAATCTCTTCAACCATTTAAGATTCCATCTTGTTGATTTTTTAGTTTATTAGCAATTACATGTTTTGAGGTCAAAACCAGATGGAGGAGGTGGCAAAATTGATCCACGGGAAGGAAATTGCTTTGGAGGAATTAAAGACGCATGCAAATCAAGCCAATATACTAAAGGTAATGTTTTGGTAACAGTTGAAAGCACTTTTAGTTCGCATCCAATGTTACAGAAATAAACTCATACATTCATGTTTTCAGCATTACAAGATAACTAGCCAAGAACTCGGAATTTCCTCTCTTGGAGATGCCATTGTTTGTCGGATAGCTGCACGCGACGCTTTGTAAGAGGAGATCTTTTCTTTATTTCTTATTGTTTTCTCCTTTGTAAACAAATTGGAATCTTAGTTTGTTGTAATTCAGACCAAAATTGGATTTCTTAACCACTTTATTTACCCTACTCAGATAGGTTTAACTCAGATTTTATATGAGATAAACAAAAAATTGAGACTACTAATTACACGTCCTTTTGCATAATAAAAACCAAGAATCTTGTTCACTTTAAACAAGCTAGTATCAATCTCTTCTTGCACTTAACTGCAAAAACACGCCAACAAGAAAGAGCTCTATCTATCACTGGAACATATCAGCAATAGTGTTTCCTGAATCTGAAGAATCTCCATTCCCAAAATCCATCATCATCATCATATTCATCCACTCCTCCATATTGCACTCCCCTCCTTCTCCTCCGGGCCATTGCTCTGCTTCAACAGAATCTGTGGCGCTCACACTCGCGCTTGCACTAGCATTTGCTCCTATATCATCAGCAACCACAGGAGATGAAACAGAAGAAGTGTAATCCACAAACGGGAAGTTGAGTTTAGCCCGTGGCCCACGGAATCCAATCGCAGCTCGATCATAAGCTCGAGCCGCATCCTCGGCGGTTTCGAAAGTACCAAGCCAAACACGTGTCGCTCTCTTAGGATCTCTGATCTCAGCTGCAAATTTTCCCCAAGGTCTCTGCCTAACTCCTCTGTAACCATTCTTCTTGTTCTTCCTCTTCCTGATTTTCCCACCACCTTCCGCTTTCTTCGCCACAGGCGAGCTCTCTCTTCTACTGTTACTACTACTAGTAATCTCTTCTTCCTGTTGACTCTTTTCAATTCTCTGATTTGGCGCGAAAAAGTAGTTGCAGCCGAGACATCCTTCGATCCTACACACTTGACAAGTGTCTGAAACCGACCGAGGCATTCCCGCGCTTATCACTGTGCTGTCGCTGGAAAACCCTTGATACGGCGCCGTTTCGTTTTCCCCTGAGATTACGTGTTGCAAAGCAGAGACTATAACTGAAAGCTCTTGCTCCGGTGACAACTGCTCCTTTTGATACCGTGTTGGGGCTGGAGCTCCGACGAATTCGGTTCTGTTGTTAGGATAATGCATACCCGACTCTCGATTCCTTCTTCTTTCAAATAAATTTCGAATTTGTTTTGGATTTTTGCTTTTTTGGTGACTCTGTTGAGTGCTTTTAAAATTGCACCTGGAGATGAAAGATATGATTTTTTGTTTGTGTTTGGGAAACTGAAAGTAGAAATAAGCTCTATTTATATGGCTCCGTGTTTTTTTTTAAATATCTACGTGGCTTACCCAACTGGCACACTCTTTTCACACGGGGGCGTTTTATGATCTGTTTTTTTTGGAAACGTGCGTTATTTCCTCGAATATTTTTTGACATTTGAAAGTGACTTCTTTGTATTTTTTTGGGGGGTTTAAATGACATGACATTTCTTTAAACATTAAATTAGTACTAATCATTTCATCATACATGACGCATTTTCAAGAACTACTTTTTTCTATTTTGTTAATTTAATTAAATTCTTGTGGTTGCGCTAATCAATTGTTCCTTTTTAACACAGTTTACCATTTTAATTTAAACATGTTTAATGGGATAAGTAGCTAGGTAAGTTACTGATTGGCTTAGAATAAATCACGTGTGTCTTTTATAAGTTATGATTTCACATGCTATTTGATCAATGGCCTGCCTTCACAGTCATGAATAGAGAAATCAAGTTGTCTTTTCTATTTGATGACTAGATCCATCGTCTCAAATTTATCTCTGGCCTTTTTCTATACTCTAGTACGTCGAATCAAACAGATCCTCGACAATCATTGCGTCCAAGCTCATGAAGATTTCTTCAAAATTATTGATTGTGGGATAAAATAACACATGGTGAGACATTCCACAATTTACGAAAATCTTGCATTATGGTTCCAATGAACGTTGAAACGATTTTTGTAATATTTTTAAGAAAAAAACATTCATTATTTATTCATTTATTTGTCAAAATTATTAATTTGTTAATTATATATACATTAAATCCAAGTTTTTTATATATAAAAAAAAAGAGACTAGATGAGCAATTCACCTAATATGAGACAAAAGAACCTTTCTTGGGATATTTTTCTTTTATAAACGAAAAGATGAAAAGAGATGCATGAAGGAGAAAATGAGCTTAATTAACTTGTTAAAGGTAGATAATGAAAGAGAGGGTTTGACTGTTTCTCAATGATATCTTAGGACTCAGATATTTCAATGATTTAGAAGTTGAAGACTTGAAGTTGAAGTGTAATATCCATCTATGATGCTGATGAGCTGGCTTCTGGATTTCACTAAACGTCTAAAACTGTGTTGACCCTTCTCCACGCTGACCCACCACGTATTCGCTTCAAAAGACCCTCTTCACGTCACGTGCCTTATTATTAGTCTTCTGACTTTGTCCCATATATAGCCAACTATATAAAACACATATTTTACTCTACTTCGATCATTTTTATATAGGATTTTGAAGAAAACATGCTATGTATCTCTATAAATCTACTTTTAAAAATCTATAGAGAAAGAAATTTGTTGAATGTAGGATTATTACTTCAAAACATATAATACCATCATGTCTTTTACTGAGATAGTAGCATTCATTCTAAAACATATGGAGGTTTAAAGAAAATGAAAACAACAAAATCTCAAATTTTAATTAAGCTTTTTAACAAAAAAATCTCAAATTTTATCCTACAAATTAATTTTAAAATAACTGAAATAAAAAGAAAATCATTATAAGTAATAATTAGTTTTAGAAACTAACAACATTAAAATTAGGAGATAATTCTCCACAATCGGGAAAATTAAAAAATATAATTAGGTTTTAGGGCTTAATGATTTATAAACTTTTGTTAATTATGGTCACATTAAATTGCCATGAAAAAAAAATTATGGTCACATTTTACTCTAGAACTTAATGCCGAAAGTTAAGGTTCATGGCCAATGCTAAATAAACATTGACAACAAAGTCAACAAATTATTTTTAACAAAAAAAAGTCAACAAATTTTCCAAATTTTTGGGAAATGTGTTTATGATTTTTTTTTTTTCCCAAAGGATGAATTCTGACATTTTTTTTTTTAATTTTGTCGCCGCATAAATTTTGACTTGAAAAATAATTATTAATGCATGCGACTATGTGATTAAGGGCGGCAGGCTCTCCGATACAAAGTTAAAAACAAAAATGGAACAAGACGTTAAAGCTTTAATAAACCTTTATTATCCAAAAAAAAAAAAAAAAGTTAAAGCTTATTAAGCCACCAAAGGCAGAGAGAGACGCACGTGTGGAAATGATAAGAACACGTTTTTTGTGCTGACCACAACGTTTTTCTTCATTATCTCGCCGCGTCATTACTTTCACTTTTATCTTTTCTCATTTTGGTTTTCCACTTTCCATTAACCAGTAAGATTCTATGGATTAGTACTAATCACTGATTTATAAACATATTTAATTAATAACGATCACCAACTCTTTATCGTTTTGCTTTTTTTAAGTCCCTATTTCATTGTTTATGAAATAATTCTTCAATTCTAACTTCTTTTAATTAGAAATATCTCAACAACTATAACCGTCCATGTGAGATAAAGATCGGGTAATAATAGGTGTTGATCGAATACAAGTAATTAACATCACGAAAATTACTATCCAAAATGTATTTTAGTAATTAAACAGATTTTGTAACAACAATTGGAGCCACATTTTCATAAGAACATAAATTGGGCTGGTTAAGGTCTCTACACCATTTTAATGTTTGTTTCTACTTCATGTATTTTCTTAGTTTTTGGTAACAATGGCCGACGTTGTTAATTACTCTAATAGTTTTAGTCTTCCAATAATAGTAAAATAATTTAGATAAATCCGTAAATAAGTTTAGCTGCTAAAATCAAAGTGGTTTAAAGAAGATAATAATAATAATAAAAAAAATATAGTTTTAAACCACTTTGATTAACTAGCTTATTTTGGACTCTAACGTTTCAATTCCAACTGATCAGCTTTCCAAAAAAAAAAAACTTTAATCAGCAAATGTGTTATTCAAAGTGGTTTAAATTCAAATTCAGGATGGTAGGTTGGATTGCAAAGCGTTAGGTGACTTTCATTAAATTGTCCTCATGATATAGCATTACTTCATCTATACAAGCACATTGAATTAAGTTCTGCAAAAAAAAAAAAGCACATAGAATTATAAAAAAAAAATTTGTCATATGAAAATAAAATAATAAAGATATCTTTCTGTGCAAAATATATTTTTGTAAAAGCGTGCTCTATAAAGATAGTGACAACTGACATGCAAGTTGCTAAAAAATGTTTATCTTTACGAGAAAATGATTATTTTCATGCGAAAAATGGAGCATATCCAAAGAAAGAAATATGCTAAAGATGAAATCAAAACTCTTCAATAAGGAGAAAGAGATTTTGTAGAAAGGACCCACAGAAATGGAAGTATGGCCAAATTCACAAAAGAAATATCTGTGAAGATAAATACTCAACGTCGACATTGTAATAATGTAATGTAAACTATAAAATAACTAATGATCCAAATCACAGTTTTCAAAAATAATAAAATTTAGTATATTTAAAAAATATCATTTACTATGATAATGGAAGTTACTATTTTTGCTCTTTTGGACTCAAAACAGAGTAGCTTGCTCTGTTTTATCAAAAGAAGATGAAATCAACTACAGTATTTAATTAAAAAGAAGCGGTTTTCAAAATCGTCAAGAAAGGACCCACAAAACTGGAAGTAGAAAAAACTTGTAGGCCAAAAATTCACAGAAAAAGATATCATTAAAAATAAAATATCCAACGTCGAAATTGTAAACTATAAATTAATTAATGATCGATGCCAAAAAAAAAAAAAAAAAAATTAATGATCCAAATCAAAGTTTTCAAAATAATAAAACTTTATTTACTATGATAATGGAAGTTACTATTTTTGGACTAGAAACGAAGTAGCTACTCTGTTTTATATCACAATTATGTCACAAAGCTTTCAACCAGAGATCTGACGAGGATGAAGAAGAAAGGTACAGCTTTTATTTAGATTTTTCTCAAAGGTTTCATACTTAGTGAATGAATCCTTTGTTTCTTCTTCTTTCATCTTTGTGACAGGGAATTCTGTGGAAACCAGTATGCCAAGATCAAGATTCTTCAGAATTTTCAAGAAAAAATCGTATGGTCTTAGTCAAAGAAAATCTAAGATACAGTTTCAGTTTTTTACCTTCGTTTCTTCTCCTTTGATTTTTTGCTCTTTCAAGGGTTTAATCTGCAAAATTTGTCAATCTTTGTATGTTAGAGTTTTGCAGTGGTATTTTGTGTCAGGAACTTCCATTGGCTTTTAAGAGCTTCTTGGCGAAACCGATTCCCGAGAAAGTAACAATTAGAAACCACAGGGGGGAGAATTGGGGCATAACAATGAAGAGTGTGAAGAACAAAGTGTTTCTTGAGGATCGCGTTGCTAAGATTTTTGCCCAAAAAAGTGAGCTGATGAAACATGGACACTGGATCATCTTTAACTACAATTAATGGTGATAACGTCTTTGATGTCACCATTTTCGATTGTTCTGCGTTTGAAAAAATCACATCTTCACTTCAAATTGTGGATACTAACGAGATTGAGGAGAATGATAGTGATGACTGATGATGATGATGAACAAGAAGAAGCTGATGATGAAAGGGAAGAGAAAGTCCCAAAGTCTCAGGGAAGAAAAGTGAAAGGTAGACTTGAAATTTTTGTTTGTGTATCTTCTTAGTTCTTGAATGAAAGTTAACTTTCTTTTAATTTCATTTTTAAAAGGTGGTCAGAATCCGTCTTTTCATTACCAAAGTGACTGGAAAAAGGAAATCACAGTTGGTAAGAACAAAAAAACATTTCATATTCAAATGGATGTTGTTAACAAATCTTGATTGATTCATTATTGTTCATTTTTACAGCGCATACCGTCTTTTGTGGTTAAAGACTACAACTTAAGGTTCAACAATAGCATCATATTGATTGACTCAATTGGTAAGCTTAAGAGAAAAGCGGCAAAATGGCGAGACAATCGAATAAGCATCAAAAGCTTTGGAAGCATTATTAACAGAAACTATGCACAAACTTATCTGCAAGATCTTTACTGAGAAGAAAGTTTGGGTTCAGAAATAGATTCATAAGAGAACAAGAGAGAAAGTCATTTAATCTGAAGTAGACAATAAAGAAACTCATAAGTTTAGCTGAGAATGATGTTTGCTTGATAACAACAAGATGAAATCATAAAGATAAGTAGCCAAATCCCTTCCTCTGGCTCTACTCACACTGATAGCGTCTACAGATTTTTTCCGCGGATGATGTGGAGTTTGATTGCGTACACAAAAGTTCCCTTGCGCAAGAGCTCACACAAAATGCGGTCTTCTTTCTTCAATTCGTTCCTATCGCATATGCGCATCCATTTTTTGATACACACACGCTGATCCTTCCATTTTGCTGTTTTAGCTTTTAGTTTCCCGATTCTGTCGATGTAGTAAACGTGGTCTCCAAACTTCAAGCAATAGTCTTTCACCAGTTGTGCATGAACCAACTGTATAAAAGGTAACACAAAACAAAAACGTTAATGAAACTGTTTAAGTTAAAAAGTAGTGTATTAGGACAAGAAATTGCAGTTCTTACCAGCTCGTATAATCTATTCTTCACGTTTGTCTCGAAATGAATATTCTTTGGATCATCCAGATATGTCTCAGGATTTTTGATCTTAGGCTCGACTGTAAAAATCTCAAGAGACAAGCATTTCTACATAAGCATCACAAAAATTCGTTACCTAATGAAGTGATAAAACTAAGACAACAATGTGTTTACCTTTCTTCCTCTTCTTTGCCGCCTCTGGTTCCATAGAATAAGAGACAAAGCAATGTTGCATTAAGATAAGAATTGCACAAATGAGGTTAGCGATGAAAGTTAATGTGTTTTACCTTTCCTCTTCACATTTGCCACCTTTGGTTTGACACAAGTGGATGTGCCTTCGTCATCTGGAGCATAAGAACTATCCTCCTCACTGTTGGAATTCTCTTCAATATCCAATTGACCAAACGTTTCGATGTAATCACTGTCACTGTCACTGTCTTCATCAGAAGACTCCACAACCTGTTCTTTCTTCTTCCCTGGAAACATCTCAGCAAACAAAACAGGTTTATCAATAAGTAAATAAAAATTCAAGTGATGCATGTTGCTAACAATGGGTTATAACCTTTCTTCTTGCTTTTTGGTATTGTTGTCTTGGCCACCTGGAATTCAGAATCAGTGTCTGTCTCTGTTTCTTCACCGCTTGCAGAATAAACACTATCCTCTTCGTCATCAGGATCCCCCACAACTTCCACTTTTGACTTTCCTGTAAGAAAATCTCAAGATTCAAAACAAGCAATCACATAGAAGTGATGAAAAAAAGCTAACTATGTGTTAAAAAACCTTTGTCTCTTCCTTCCGGGATCGTGTTCTTCATCACAGATTGAGAACAAGTGTCATTGTCTTCACTGCTCAGAGAAAAAACACTGTCTTCTTTGTCCTCTTCCACTTCAGTGACTGCGCTAATCTCTTTACATGCATCGTAGCCGCGATAGATACTGACCTCGAATACGTGGTCTCCATTATACACAAAGGTCAAAATGTCTCCATCGCTAAGAGTGTTATCCTCAACGAATTTGGCCCATCCTTGTGAGAAATGCACTTCTTTTTCATTTATCGTTGTGGCTACATTCCAAGAGCATCCACCAGGTCCTCGGAGAATCACCGTTTTGTGCAAACGACTTGGAAGATGACCGTAGTAGGCAATTGGGAGCATCTGCTCAAGGTAAATATTGAACAGAAAAGTTGTTAACTTATAAGCCAAACACTCAAGAGATAAGTAAAGACTCACAAAAAGAGAGACTTTAAGGTAAGTCAGAGAGATTTATCCAAATTCAAAGTCACGTTTAAACTTGTGACCGTTACAGAGGTTTTCCACACACACAAAAAGCGTAGGGACAGTTAAAAGAGTCAAGTTTCCAGAACCACCAGACAAAATCAAAGCATTCAGTCTCAATAAGTTAGATCCAAATCCTATAAGAAGATAACAGTAAAATTTTACAACTTTCAGCATTTAGATACAAGCTTTTGAAAGCAGAACATATGTTTCTATTCATCAAAAGAAAACACAAATCTGAGCAAAACTACCTTTACTTTGATAGAATCCAGTCATAGTACAAACATATCCAGTTTTAAAGTCTATAAAGTAAGCTGATTCATACAGAAAGTTTAAATCTTTAGTCCGAAGAAAACAGAGGAAACCAAAGGGTAAGAATCAGAGCAAAACCCTAGAAACAGAAAAGCAAAACCCTAAATGCAGACAAACCCATAGAAAAAAAAACTCAAATCACAGGATTTTCAGTGTTTGTTTCATCAACACCATCACACATAGTTCAAAGAAACCACAAGGCTACGAGAATCTTTCGAATTCAAGAATCGTTTTCTCCTGAAAAAAAAAACCTATAGAGAAAATCTTACCATGGAATCTGAGGTGAAGTGGGAGACAAAAACTTTGAAGAAACGTGGAGGGAAAACGAAATCAGTGGCAGCCATTGAAGAGGAGATGTTGGATCTGTGTGTGAAGTTGAGAGAGAGATAGAGAGAAAATGAAAGAACACAGAGAGAGAGAAGAGTAAACTAGAAAAAGTAAAGCTAATGCTGTGATGAAGAGAGAGTACCTTACCTTGACGCTGAGTCAAATCAACGTTTAAGTTTTTGCAGAGCAAAGAAGGTACAATCCTCAGTCCCTCGTTTTCTGCGTGACCATTTCGAATTATTTCTTTTCTTCTTTTAAACGGTTTGATCTCCCAAATTAAACCGCGAATCTAATCCTACTCCAGTCCGGTTCATCGTCATAAACCGTATGTAAATAAATCTCTATTGAACCGGGGAAAACCGGGTTCTAATTGTAATCACTTTATTATTTCTCTTCTCTTTTTTTTTTTTTCCTGAAAAATCAATCACATGAATGTATCTTGACACTACATACATACATACACACACAGACAAACTATGTAATTTCCACAAAGAAAGAAAGAAAGAAAGAATTTTAGAGGAAAAAATCAAGAGGACGAGCTGGCCTCGATGCTAGTAGTAGACATCTCTTGGAACATGGAAGTTTCTTCAACATGCCACTTGAGAATCTCTCTCGCATACCTCATTGCATTGTCCACAGTATCACTCTCCAAGCTCACTTGACAAACAAACAATTTTGGCCTAAAGCTCCTTCCACGCATATTTACTGGTTCCAAGATTGAGTCATAGAGTCTCTTGAACTTATAACCAATGTAATGGAAAGCACGCTGAGCCATTGGAGGGTTGTGTCTGCTCGTCTGGTTCTGGCTGATCAATGGGTTGAAGTCTTCGAACCACTCACAGGTTCTTAGAGGTACCTCTTCGATCTTTTCTTCTAGGAGATCAAATTTCGTTAGAACCAAAAGGAACCTTTTGTTAGCTAGGCTCGGGTGAGTCACCATGTTCTCGAAAAGCTGTCTGTTTGCAAGCATCTTGTTCACAAGATTCCCGTCACCGTCTTCTATGTATTCTCCATAATCTGATAATGAGACACAAAATATCACCAAGTCAGCGTCTTCAAACATTTCCAGCAATTTCCAGTTTTCACCAAGGCTTCTCGGATTTAGCCGGATGAGTTGGTACCTAAAGAGCGAGAGCGAGAGAGAGAGAGAGAGAGTAAGTTCAACGGTTTTTTCATATAGTCCGAATGCAGCACAAGGAAAAAGAACAGAACTAACTTCATGTCTGGATCGTGTTGATAATCGCTCTCAAGAGTCTCTTCTTGAGAAGTTGTTGGGAATGAGAAGTCCACACAAGAAAGTCCTTCCATAGAGGAGAGTCCTTCGGCTTGCAATATGTCCATATCAGAAGGATCGTATTCTGATCTCGAGACCTCAAGAATCTGAGAAGAAACAAATTTAGGTCAGTCTTCTTTTTTTCCCCTTAAACAAGGTCCTGAAAGAGCGTTTATAGACAAGCAAGCACTTGATGGAAACTCACTCGTTCAAGAAAATAAACGGCGTTTCTGGGAAGTCTATCGCGAAGTCTTTTGTAGGTGGCTTGAATAGCCGGTACTCTCCAGAGATCTGCAACGGTTTGTGCATTCTCACGGCTTGATGGTGGAAATATCTTCAGGTTTCCGTCTTCCTTTTCTTTCAGAAGCCAATCTGAAAAATGTTTTAGTCTCGGGTTGATCGAGTTAACTGTTTTAGCACTGGTTTCATCTCCCACATTACCTAAATCCCAAAAACTCGATCAGTGTTCCTCAATAATCAATTGTTAACTGATGTTTGTATTAGAATAGGAATGCATTCTTATTCTAATAGTTTGTACAGTCAATAAATATTTACCTGTTTGGTCTGAAGACTGGTCATTGCTCATCTCTATTTCAAATCTTTCATGTGCCTCAAGAACCATTGCCAGATAGGTATAGAGATTTGTTTGGATAATGAATTTGATTTTTTCACGGTCGTCTACAGAGAAGGAGACGTTGTAGAGAGACCTTGCCTGAAACAGAAGAAGTCAATTCCCGATTCTCTACTAGATGTGAAACATTGAAGTGGGTGGCATTAAGATGAATAGCTCACTTGTTTGTAAACTGTTGTGGCGCCACCTTTTTCATTACCAATCAAAAGAAGTTTGTTAAGCATTTTATGCTCATATAAGGGCACATCACATGGTTCTACTGCAGAAGAAGCCGGAGGAACCGGCAGAGAGAACACAGCACAAGCAATTTTTGTTCTCTTCTGTAAAAATAATATCCGTAGTTGTCTTTAGTTTTATATTTATATGTTGTGAACGAGAAAAGCTTGTTCTCAGGAAATCATACCTTATTCCAGATGTTCCCGATGGGATGCTTTTGACCTTCTTCCCGGTAAGTACCATCTGAATCGACCCAAAAATGAGGTTTTCCTTCACATTGCACCCCCACCCACTACATCAAAGCAAAGAAGCGCTCAGTTAAGAACAATGACACTAACACTAAGCATATTTTTATCCAAAACAAAGGTGAAAAGAGAGAGAACCTTGAGCATCATGAGCTCTTGCTTGGTTATTTCCCGGCCATTAATATAAATTTCAGTGTCTCCATTGCTTACGTTCTCACTGATGTTACCTCCTATGCTGTTGTTAGGACTTATAATCTGAGAAGGTTTCTCGCCTATCTGATTAAATTAACACATAGAGGCTCTGATTTAGCTGAGCACTCAAAATACAAGCCCGAGAATAGATACACAGACATAAATAAGACATTATACCTTTCCCCAGTAGCCAGAAACCTTATCATACCAATAGTTTCCAGGTTTTAGATTCTTGGGTGGATTTGGACATGTCCGCAACGTGAAAAGCTCATCTTCACTTAAAGGCTTTTCATTGACAGTGATAAGCCGTGAAGGCAATTGATTCGCCTTGCAGGTGATCTCGGCATTCATGACTTGTCGAAGTTCAGAATCTGTGAGATGGCGCTTCAGCATTCTTGAACACTTTCCCAGACTTGCTCTCTTCGACTCATCGATCCCAAAACCAATGCAAGTTTGACACTTTCTTCCTTCGGGCATCGCACCCATGGCTCTGCGCACACAGTTGAAACAGTATTTGGCGTCGCAGACAATACAGACTTCCTTCTCAGTAAACCGGTTCCCCAACAGGCATCGGTAACACGATCCTCTTTTCCCTTTCCTTTCCGCTTTACGCGTTGGAGCTATACTTTCTCCATCAGAAATGTAAGAGCTTTCATCACATTCACTACTCTGAAAAGGTTCAACGAATCTCACAGCTCTAGGTCCCACATCCGAAACTCTTCCATCATCTAATGTATCCTCCTCTCTCAATGATGCAGACAATGGTGATGATGGTGAAAACTGTAAATCAACCGAATTTTTCACTTCTTCTGATACATCCAACCTCTTTGATGATGATGATGATGATGATGAGCCAGAAACAACATCACGCCCTTTCAAAACCACACTAGAACCAGCAGCAGAGTCAACCAAACCGTTTTTCTTCTCTATTCCAGATTCAGGTGATTTCTTGGTAACTCTCCTAACGAGAGGTGGAACCACTGGGTAAGAGCCATCACGCGACAAGGAAGAAAATGAAACGGGAAGAGCAGTAGGAATCTGATCAACGTCAACGGGAAGAGCTCGTGGCACATTAGCAATAAAAGGGCCTTTATACTCCGAGGCGAATGAATATTCAATTCTATTTTCATCACCATCATCGTCACTTTCCCGATTCTCTCTTTTAGGATTCGGTGATGGTAAAGGTAATAACTTTCTTAAAACTGCAGCCATCAATCTAACCAAATCAAGCGCACACAACCACAGAAAAAAAAAGGCCCTAATTCCCTAAAAATTCCCTAATTTAGAAACTACTTATCCGAGAAACCGAGAATTTATATGTAAAGATCCTAAGCAGCCATTAGTGGCTTATATAATCAAATCAAAAACAGCGTGAAACAAGAACCCAACTCCAGAAATATAGAAAAATTGATCACATAAAGCTTCTTTAGCTTAAAGAAAGAGACGAAAGTCGAATTTTTTTTTCAGGAAAGTGGTGATGGAAGGAAGAAAAATCAGCAAATAAATTTTCCGGGAAAGGGAATATGTAGAAGAAGTAAACAAAAAGAAGAAAGACAGATGGTTGGATCGTCTTCTCTCTCACTAGTAAAAGACGAAGACTTGACGAAAAGGGAAGACTTTCTCTTTGTTTTTTCTTTTCTCTGTAACCCAAAAGGAAAATGAGTTATTTTCCGGGAAAATTCTTGCCGTCAACGCGGGTTGGGAGAGAGTTGAAAACGATGCGTTGTGAAAGGCGTTGAGAGAGTCAAATAGAGAGGGCAATTTCGTCAAACAGGTTCATTCCTACAATAATGTAATGTTCGCATAACCGGAATTATACGGTTTGGTTAATAGGCTCATAAAAAAAAAACAAAAAAAATTGTTCATTACACAAAATTAGACGATTTTTTTCTTTCTTTCTGGTCTTACAGTAGTAGGAGTAAAATCGTCCCAACCTTCTATTTGATAAATATGTCCACTTACAAAATAACATGTTACATAAAAGAAATTATGTGTCCCACAACAATTGGATGACATAACTAACTAAACCGTTAGAAATGTATGTTTAAGTTTTAACTCATTTTGTTCATTAGAGAAAGAAACCCTCAATTGTGTTTTAATTTGCAAAAATTTATATGTCAATTTGAAGAGAATTATGTTTCACTCTCATTTCATTTAGTTGGTTTAACTATAACTCGAGTGAAACCCGCACTCCGTCGCGGGATATTTTTTTTTTATTGTAAATTTGTTATAAATATTTTTTAAGCATCGAATATTAGCTGAATTTACATAATCTCATCAATAAGGATTCAAACAAAAGTGTAGTCTCTATATAAATATATAAACATCATTTTATATAAGAAATCTGTGGATTTTTTTTTTCTTGGTTCAAGAATTAATCCCATGTCAAATTTTACGATCTCAAAATCACAGCAAACGTTATGATTCCACAGTAATAAACAAAAGCACCACTTTGCCAAACTGACAATCCATAAGACGTTACCATGTTATTACGTTATTGGTTTGACATTAAATAAACTTAATTCTCTTGGTTTAGTTGGTTTAACTCTCGGTTCAATAATCAACAAAAGCAAAGGCTTTAGAAACGGCATTAATTTCGTCCAAAACGGAAAAGCTTTAAGAAAACAAAGTTTGCTTTTTTTCTGTATTTTTTTCTCATATCACTTATTGAAACATTTTTTTTATGAGATCCAATTTCTTGGCCATTCTTTGACGAAAATGTCTGCAAAAAGTGTTGATTTTGAAGATCTTTAGTTTTGGAGGTCTGCTCCCAGATCCGTACGATTTTATCGTCACTGATAAAAACAAGAACACCATCGGCGGCGGGAATCCAGGCGATGCTCTAAACACGATCATACATTCAAGCTTCTGAACTTTCACCAACTCCAGTTTTTTATCCATCAATTTCAACTTCATACTCCAAATTCAGGAACTTGCAGGATCAATTTCTGCAAAGAAGCCTATAGATTCGACGAAAATATAAAAAAAAAATTGCTATATCAATATTGAAGTGTCTTACTCAAATCAGTGTTTCCAAATATCAGATGGTGAATGTGTTGTCTGTCATTTTGGCCCTTAATCTGTGGATTCGACGATGATAAATTGATTCATCTTCACCATTTGCCATAGTGAGCAGCTCTATATCTCTCTCTTCCTCGTTTGAGAAATATCTCCTTTCGAATTTTGAATTGGCTGATATAAAGATTAAGACTTGAAAATTGTTGATTCGGAAACAACAATGGTCTAACAGTTTCCATTGACAATGAAACATTCTTAAATCCAAAAACCACAACAACATAGATCAAATAAGATAAAACTTTTTGTACAACTTCAGCCTGAAATCGAAATCCAAATCAAACCCTTGAGAAATGTGGAGACTTATGAAGATGTGGAAGTTAGGAGTGAAGATGAGGACACGAGTGACAAAGCTCTTAAGTGTTTTGCAAGTCGAAGTCAATGAGTAGAGAGACGCAACGTCGAGTAGATACAATTAGAGCTTTACATAAGATGTTGGGCTATTACTTTGGTTGGACCTAGACCTATGTTTATATACTCAAATTGAATACTAACTTTTCCCCGTAATTTGGAGATCCAGTCTTCGGATTTGAACATGAAAAGCTAATTAAGCTTTGCATAAGATGTTAGGCTATTACTTTGGTTGAGCCTAGACCTATGTTTATTTTTATATATGTTGAGAAAGAGTGACGTGGAAAAGTAGAAAGTTATTACTGGCTGAGAAATCTGAGCTGTATTATTCGAAATGTTTTCATTGAGCGATGATTTTAACGATGTGTCAAACTGAGAACTGCCTAAAAAGCTGAGGTGTCAAGAATCTCTTATTATTTTTTATTGTATTGATTATCTAATCTAGAAAATTTGTTTTCTTTCAATAATTGTGGTAGTTTGATTATTAAAAGATATACATATTTTTCTTCCCATAAAGATAGATTAGGTCTAAATGGTAACTGTAAATTCACAAAGATTAATAATTTCTAACAACTTTTGGTGGATATTTGGTGGTGCTTTTACTTGTTAATTTTAAAATATGCAAATTGGTTAAAAAAAATTGACGGTTAATTTATCACTTGTTGGCGAGACATTATCTTGAACACCTCTAACTCACCAGCCACCCGTACCTACGCTAATTTTGCACGACAAGATGTTCGTTTTTCATATGTCTGCAAACCCAATTTTACGCAACAAATTTAAAACACATCCAAATTGATTAACATGAAAGATAGGGCTTTAGTAACAATCCAATTTGCTCTCTAAATGGATTGGAGCACAAATAAATATAAGTTCCTGTTGCTATAAAAAAGTCTTATCAAGATCCTATAAATAATATAGAAAGACTAATTTTTTTTTTTTAAGAAAGACTAATTCTAATGAGAGGAAAACGACTCATCAAAAATTCCAAGTTATAAAGTTGCAACCACGACACAGACAATTAAAGAAAAACAAACATGTTTGATTCGGTCTTTGTTCTTGTTATTTTACAAATTTAAGGAAAAAATAATAATATACAATTTCGTTTCAAACAATTTTTTTTCAGAAAAATTAAGCGAAAAAACTCATTACGTGAAAACCATTAACCCGACTTTGATTCTCTCACCAGCTAACGTGGCACAAACCTCTCCCGTTGACTTGGTCATTAAATTGAAATCAACCCTTTTGACTCATCCCCGGCGTGAAGATGGCCCTCGTGACTGAGTAACGACGACGGGACACTCGTAAATAATCACTATGCTCCTCCACTCTTTTTTTATTTTTCCACATTGCGTGAACTCCACGCGCCACTCCCTTCATGGGGAGAGGAAGAGCTCTTCCGCTCTGAAGATGCTGCTGGCTCGTCCATTTCCCTCCACGTGGCCATCCTCTCGGACACACGCCACACTTTCACCGACTTGTCCAAACTTCCGCTGTATACAATCCACTTCCGGTCCCCCTCTGCCACAGAGGCTTTTGCTCCCTTATGACAAGCCCGTTCCTCCTCCACGGCTAGGCACTTGACCGGTCCCATGTGTCCCGTCAAAACAGAGAGACACTGATGGGACTTGTCAGACGGGTCCCGCCTCCATACGCATATGTTCTTGTCGGCGGAACCACTCAACAGCAAGTTCCCCGCTATAGCTAGACAAAGCACTGCGGATTTGTGGCCTTTGAGTATTCCGCCGGTGAATGACCGTTTTGAACGCTCCCAATAGTTCACTAGCCCGTCCGAGGAACCGCAGTATACGATGGAAGATTTTGATTTTACGGCCAACGCCGTGACTGCATTTTCTTGCTTGAGCAAAACTTGAGCTAACGTATGTTTTGTTCCTTTGCCTTGCAACTCACGTTTCCACACTTTAACAGTGCCGTCTGCGGATCCCGTGAACACCAAGTCATCGAAACCGGACATTACAGAGTTTATCGCGTCATCGTGTGCTTGTATCGATTCCAAACATTTTGAATCCGAGATTCTCCACACTTTGATTGTCGTGTCCCAAGAACTCGAGTACAACAATCCAAGCTCCACGTCCAGGCTAAGACTAGACACGGCGTCGTTATGCTTCGTCTTCACGGAGTTTCTGTTGCGGCGTACCTCCATGAAATGCTTAGGGTTTACGGAGCTCTTGACCATTGATTTAAATGTCGGCAATGTTCCAACCCGCTTGTGTTTTCCCGGTTTTCTCTTCGAAACCTTCCAAATCCGGATCTTCCCATCTTGATGGCCTGTAAAGATTCGGTCTCCGAATATCACAATGGCTTTAATGAGCCCACTACTGGATTTAAACCCGGCGTGTTCCTTCAAATTCTTCCAAACCCTAATGTTCTTCGAATCGGAGCCCGTGTAGAGAAGGTCACCAGAAGCGGCTAGCGAGTATATATGCCCTTCTTTTCTTACAATAGATCCAATGAGACCGTTGGTCTCGAGGACATTGTCTTCGTTGAAATCCGCACCCCAAGGGGGCGACACGCGGGCCCAAGGCGACATTACGCAAGGAGAACCTTCTCCGCTGGCCGGACCGCTGCTCATGGTCGAGGCGGAGACGCTGCTAAACCGCTGGTGAGTTACGTTGCTGTTGACAATGATGGGATCGTCGGGAGGGAATATTCCGTCGCGGCTCAGATTATGGCGACTGTGATTGTTGTTATATGGATCGGTTTGGAGATCAACGACCATTGTACCACCCGTTTCATTCCTCATCTCTTTCTTCAAATCTTATCACAAAAGTCAAATGCTTGATTTTTTCAAAAAATGGAAATAGAATAATGATAAAATCTCTTCTTAGTTTTTTTTTTTTTTTGATTAGGGGGATTTCTTTTTTTGGGGTTGTGATCGCTATGAATAAGATAGTCGAAGAATAATGTGTGTTTGTAGATTTTGGTTGGCAAAGAGGGACAGAGACTTTTATGGAGTTTTTTACGGAAAATTGGAGGGTCTAGAGCAAATTTTGACTTTTAAGAAGTTTTTTTGGTTTGTCAAACGAGTCTTAGGAAATTGTTTATAGGTTGCGAGAATTGATCTTGTACATGCACACTTATATACAGACACGAAATTGCCAAGAGATTGGTCATTTGTGATATGTGATAGGGGTGCTTCACACGTGGTTGTTACTAGAGGAAGCTTCTATGATTTTTCCTAAACTATATCCATCGAATTTTTTCTTTTCCGTGGGCTTTACATGTACTCTAGCTATTACATTGAATAAGAACATTCTTTGTAAAATGTATTTGAGTTTCAGATACATTGGAATATTAGGCACGTAAGCCGAAAGGTACTCAAATCTCCTCCATAGCTCATTTCACATAGCTTTACTGCCTAAAATACCTTTTTTTTTCGTTTGGTTAAAAAGATTAATAAGTATATATATATATATATATATATATATATATATATATATATATATATATATATGTACCATAACATTGTCGAGCATTTGTTGTCCTTGTCCCGTAAGGCCACAACACTTGATATATCCAGACAAATATTCTTAATAATGAATTATAATTAAACATATATTTATATTAAGAAGACTATATACACCACTTGAAAAGATTAGGCAAATTGTTTAGGCATGATTCCACTATTTGTTAATTGTTAACTATTTATGCTTATCTCTATTAAATTGGCGTTTACTATAGCAAAGCGTTATTTTGTTCTTGCATCTTAGCATTAACAACTAAATAACATTGAAATCCTTTGCAAACTTAAGCAATTATTTGTTTTGATTTAGTAGGCTCGTGAAAGAAGAAAAAAACAGATTTTTGCCTTGATGTGCATGTAAGACTAGATGCCATTTTATACCAAAAGAAGTACTCGATCATTGTTCACTAAATCACTTATAACCATCCCTTTTTTTAATCCTGATATTTATGTTGGGAAAAAAATAGTGAGTTTTTTATTTTAGTTTTTTTAAAGAGGGAACTGGAAACTGTTTTCCTTTTGTAAGTGCAAGGAAAAAGCTGGAAGTAGCTTTTTGACATAGCTGGAAATAGCATCTGGTACTGTACGAACGAACACAGATTCTGAACGTTTGCTATCTTTGGCCACTCCAAGACAAAACATAAAAAGCTCCTTTCCTTTTTCTTTTTTTCTGTTCTTTTCTTTTCATAGAGGTGTTTGTCTTAACCGTAATAATTTATTACAAGTTACTACTTGTAGAATTACTTCGGATCAAATCGTTGTAGAATCAAGAATGAGATGCGAAGCAGAAAATGAAGAAACAACGACAAAAATGTACCGGCACAATACTAATGGATTAACTTAGGGACTAATAAATTTAACTATTTTGACCTCAAAGGCATTGAGAAGTACCACAATTAATACTTAATAGGCTGAATCAAAGATCTATGTATTTAGAAGTCTAGAACTAAAGAAGCAAAAAATAGGTCATAATTATAGTTGTACGTAAACCAAAAAACTATAAGAAAGACAAATTAATCAGTCAGAGTCACGAATCTTGAAGGTGATAGATATATAGCCAAACACCTTTTGCTAAGCCATATCATTTGGACAAAGCAAGAGAGGATTTGAGTTCAGTTCGGGTCGATGAAATCAGCTGGCAAGTTCAAATCCAATAAAGTGGCTTTGTTGTTTAAGAAACTTCCTTCTTTTTTGGGACGTTTCTGTGAAGATGAGCAAATGGTGTCTTCCGAGCTCCTTGATCCTGAACCTTGCTCAGGCCTCGATGTCACTCCTGCATAGAGAAATATATAACACTCATTAGGATTTGATTCATTGTTTCCTTGCTAGAATAATAATATGATCATCATTGCCCGAGAGTTAATTACCGCTTGTACCACTATCCAAAGGTAGGAATTTGTCAGCACCTTTGGAATTCCAGGATGCATAAAACTGAGCTGCTTGTTCAATTCCCTTTGATCTGTAAGGTGAGATGTTGTGGATGCCAAGTTGGAGAGATCCGAGTAAGTCATTCTCAATGCACTCGTACATTTTCTTGCAGAGCGTATCGACCGCAACAGACAAATTGATGATTTGAATCCTTATCGCCATAACTTTATCATCACTAAATTCATCAAAGGGCTCCTCAAGGAACTGGGAAAGTTTCTCCACATTACTTTCAAGTTGTTGCTGCTGATCCTCAAACAAATTCTTCTTCATCTCTCTCTCCTCAGGGGTCATCTCATCTTTGAACAGCTCTTCCCCAAACATGTAATATGCAAAAGCATACGAATATGAAAGAACCCGCCTTGATCTGAATAACCGGTCGAGTCCATTGGTGACCCAACTGAAGTCTTTAAGCTTCAACTCCCTCTTTTCTGATTTCGACACTTTCTCATGGATAGTGTCCCTAAGTTTATCTTCTAGCTTTGATGAATCCGTATGCGCTTTGTATCGGTGATGATAATGCGTATACCTGTCTAAATCCCTCTTCGCTCTTTCCATCTGCTTCTCTTTGTCATCTTGGTACCGACCACAACTGTGACCAGCAATACTCCTATAAGTGTGATCACTTCCAGTAGCTCCACCACATAGCCAACTGTACATAATAACAACCAAACATGAGAGACACTACACCATTTGACACTTGCTTGTCTCAAAGCATAGAAAAGAAAATGCAAAATAGGAAAAGAAAGCAATGGAGCAACAAGACTCAAGTTCTTACCAGAAACACTGCCCACAAATACACCTTACGAGATTGCATCCACCATTCTTTTCCACGGGTTTATAACATTTGGGACACAGCTTTGTGTGGACGGTTATCCAATTAATAGTCTCAGACTCATCTCGACACTTCTTTCTCCATAACTCCCACATCAAACAAGAGCAAGGGGAGTGGGCTTGACACAGACAACTGAAACAGAACTGAAGACCACAGGAACATTCAACTTCGCACAACTTGTCATCCTCCGCTCGTATAGCATTCCCACAATGGGGAGTGCTAGGACACCACTTGACCATTTTGTTGTCTTCGATGTACGACTCAAGAAGGAAACGATCAAACTTCTCAGCTAGATCAGGACGCTTTTTACTGACAAGATTCCTGACAATATCTTCATCACAAATAGCATTGCATTGGTGAGCCATGCATCTAATCCTTTTGCTCTGACCTTCATTTATCTGCACAGTAAAATGCTCCGTCCAACCTAAACCAAACAAGAAATGTATTAACCTTTGCGATAACAAACAAACCACATATTTTAGCAACATGGACTCACAATTATTGCAATAGCAATGGCCACAGTCCATTCTTGTCATCTGATCACCAGGTACATCCTCTATGCAGACATCACAACTCATCTGCGTAGAGCGAGAAAAGGAAGAGTTGCCATATTGACAGTCGAACACGGTGACACCAGCTCCAGAAAACAAGCTATCTTTTCCTTTCTCAACAAACACAGCAAACAACTTCTCCACATCCCACTGGTAATGAATAAGAAGAGTCCGCGCATGGTGCTCCTTAATCGATAGCAAATCCATCACCCTTAGCAAATCTTCTCTCTGCATCAGAAAACCAATAACTCAACCAAAAGTAAAGCTTAAAATTGAATCCCAAAAGTAAAGACTCATCATCTCTGTTGATTTACCTGTGCTGCTAGAAGCGATTCCTGAGTGATGACCTGCAAAATCGTTTGCTAAATCAGTAAATGGTACTTGTAAAGAACATGAAAACCAAGAGTCCCAAATAGAGAAAGAAAACCCTAATTTGCAAACAGAGAAGAACAGACAAATTGTCCAATAAATGACAGTTTTCATAATCATAGACACTGTGAAAACTGAGAAATTCATGAGCAATGATGCCAAAACCAGATTTTGAATCTCGCAATTGCAATGACATCATTGAAATTCACTTTAAAAATTATCACGTACAAGACACAAGAATCGGGGAATTACCAATAAAAACCAGAGCATGAAACAATCACGGATTAAGAAGAAAGAGATACAAGAGAGGAAGGAGAGTGTATATAAGCGAACCTGAGTGTTTGATTTTTTGGACGACACAGGATGCAATTCAGACTCTTCATTATCAATTCCGTCCAAAGACTCTTGATCGGAGGAGTAATAGCAATCCTCTTCCTCGGCGCTAAAATAATCATCCATCGATCACAATTATGGAAGAAACACGATTATGAATAATTATGATTGAAATTATCGTTGGGGAAGACGGAGGCGATCAATAGAGAGAAGATCGAAGGAGGGAGAGAGTGAAGACGGAGGAGTAGAGTATTAAAAAAGGGGGAATATTCCGGCGAGATCACAGTGCCGGTGGAGAGTAGAGGCGATAGAGGAGGAAGACGAATCGCTCAAAGATTCCCCATCTCTCTCTCACTTTTACGGCTTTTATGCAAAACGATACACTTATGTTACGTCGTCGTTTTGGTCCGAACGATATGTTTTTTTTTTGCCATAAGTGTGAAAGTTTTTAATACCAACAAGCAATTAATGATATTTCCTTTTTTTGTACTTGGGCTATTCAATTCTTCTTTTCTTTCCAGTGTATTCACCAATTAGAGTTGATTTGAAGATTCGGTTTTGGATTTGAAGATATTACATTATAGTGGTCAAAGTAAAAATTGAATCTGTTGGCTAAAAAAAAGAATGTAAAATAAGTTAGTTAGGATTACTTTCAGACTTTCTTTCTCCTTTTTACCGATCTGATATTGACGTTTCAAATTGCGATTATGGTTCACTATTTTAGTCTGTAATTTTTCTTCAAAATCAAATACAATGAAACATGCGTCAACTGAAAAAAAATATCCAATTAATAACCTAAATATAATTAAGATACATGTCACATGAAATTTATCTTAAAAGTGTTAAATTGTTAACTGTATGGTACGGAAGCAGAAGTGTGGTTCAACTCCATTTCTTTGATTCCATCCTTTACCTTTGTCCAAAATCCACAAAGAATGATTCTAAAATTACAAATCAAAATATATAGAACATTACATAGCAACAGCAACTGATCTCACGTTGTTCTTGTCCTAATCCTCGTCATCATCGATGCGAGTTCGGAAGAGGTAGTCTTCGCCTTCAAGTTCATCTTGATATAGGGATATTGATGGATCACTGCATTTCTCATCTTCGTTCTCTTCATTAGATCTCTTTCCCTGACCAAAAACGTGGAGTTTTCAGTATTCTCAGAATATCATCACAAGTAAACAACTTATGAGAAGCTATAGCAAACTCCTATGTTTTGACTATCTTGTTTAGGCTCACTTTCTATGGAGGCTTAACTCGTTAATAGACCACAACTTCTATAGAATTTCCTCACTTTGAAAATAGCATACTAAATCCATACTGATCATCTTTTAGATCATAAGATTCACTTTTCATACATATGGTTGTGATTCTCACCATTCAGCTATTAGTATCCCATAAACCAAGCTCAATTTGTTTTGGCAATAAGCAAGACTTGCTACTAAGAGCTTGTGGGGATTTTCTCAAGAGCTACTGTAAGGTAATTAAAACAGAGAACAAAGCAAACCCTTAAGCAAAGATTTTAGAATCAGTACTGACCTTTCTTAAGATATAGAAGAAATAATGGAAGCCATCGCCAAAAGTGTTGTACTCCATGGACCAAGTAAACTTAGGATCCTTAAACAAAGGACGCCTGAAATGCGGCTGCATGACAAAAAAAGAGTTTTTTTTAGAGCTATTATTTGAGTAAATGCAAGAACATGATATCAGATATTTTCTTTTAAGACCTGCCCAAAAGTAATGGAAATGAAAATGCCATCTGGTTTCAAAACTCGGTGAACTCCATCAAGGGTTGCCATGACTTTGCTAACAGTTTCTGGACGGGGATTCCAAGGATCACCAGCATCCACAAATAGTACATCCTACACGAGATTAATTACAAAAAAAGGGGCAAATCATGAGCTATGTCTCCTTAAAAATTCAAGAAAATTTACACTTCAAAACCACATTAAAAAAATCTGAAGTCCTAAACAAACAATGGATCAAAAGAAAGTTTAAGCTCAGTTACAGATTTTACCATGGTCCCTTTCTCAATAACGACATCAAAAGACTCGCTGTCAAATGGGAGGTCTAGCATGTTAGCTTGCACCACTTTTATTTCTGAATATATCAAAGTCTCACATCAAATACTATTAAACACGGCGAGTGTTAAATCCAATGAACTTTTACATCAACCAGCAAAACAAAGCAGGAGAAACTAATAAAGTTCTCAGTATAACTAAGTATAGACTATTCTCAGTGTCTAGTTTTTTAGAATCAGAATTCAGAAGAAGTAACGAAATCATTGTTAACTCTAGTGCTTGGTTACATTCATGCATATTGAAACACTCAAACAAACGATAATCTAAGCAATACCTTTGTACCCTTTTGATAGCAACCGACTCTGCATCTTCTCTACCGCAACGGAAGATAAATCAATGCAGGTAATATCAACAATCCCATCCTTATACAACTCTTCACACAACTGAGAATTCCCACATCCCAATTCCAAGACCTTCATTACAACAACAACAAGGAAATCTCAAAATCACATTTTTGGAAATATAAACTTAAGATATACTTATGTCTGAACAATTATCAAGAGATTATTAACAAAAGAGAGATGGAATGGTACGGAAGAAGAGGTTTTGATGTTGGATTTGATGAGATGCTGGAAATGAGAGTAGTCCTTGAACCATTCATAGTGTTCTTCAGAAGAAAACCTCTCGTCCCTGCATTTTTCCAAGAAATTCAGAAACACAGGGAAGAGAGAGGGAGAGAGATTGTTCTACTTGTAGCTGAATGCAATTCATGATTACCAGTAGTGAGGATCGAGGTAGGTCAGAGCAGAAGGAGGACCAACGGAATTTGGATTCTCCATAGCTGGACTTGGTTCGATTCTCCTTATCAGCTCAGGCATAAACCCTAAACCCCTTTCACAAATCACACTATCAATTGGCAAATTTAGTTATAAGAAGAAAAAAAAAAACAAGAAACAAATAAAAAAATGTTAACTAAACTCTATGGAATTGATCTTGATCTTGGCATAAAAAGCTTGAGACTTAAGCGAGCTTGTTGTAACATATGGGCCTAATAAAAGCTGGCACATGTCACAAGCCCATGTGATTTTTTTCTCTGACATCCACAAGCCCATGTATTTATTTTTGATGACTACAAGCCCATGTGATTCTAGTTCTCTGCTTTTGTTGTCTTTTTTTTTTTTAGTAGTCTTATTACCATATAAAGTCTCTGTTTTATTTTCGTCTTAAAGGATTACTTTTGTCCAAATTATTTTGCCTGTGACATGAACTCAATTCTTTATTTTCCTTGTTTTGTACGACACTTATCCTATCCCGCTATCCGATTAGGACATTTTCTATGTGTATATGTTGTTGTCTATGAAAAATATGCCAATACTCAAAATTGAATAATTCTTGTTTTTATTACAATTTTTCTTATTATCCATGAAACATGTGTAGTTGACAAATCAAAATCTAATATTCATTATCAATCACACATCATAAAAGAAAAGAGTTTTAACCATAAATTTGCGACTGCAAGACTTTTCACTTTCGCTACCCATTTTGTTTTGTGGCGTGGGTACGCACGCTCTAATATGAAACCAAATCCGAACAAAATAAGACAATAAAAAATTTTACATATGTCCAATTCCTACTGGTTCGTTGCATTTTACATTAATTCCAAAATATGAAAATTCAAAATTATTTATTGATTTTTTTTTTTTGACATCTCTAATTAATTAATTTATTATAAATGTAGAAGAGGCTTTGTTTGAGATAACTCGTGGACCATCATCGTCCATTGAAATTAACAGTCAGCGTCTTGCTTGCTTGTGCGTTTCTCTGGAACTCTCGCCATGGCTGTTGCGCTCCAGTTCTGCCGATTATGCGTTCGGCCAGATACTTTCATGCTGGAGAATCATCTCTCTGGATCCGGATCTCTCCGGCGCCGGAAAGCTTTATCAGTCCGATGCTCGTCTGGAGATGGGAACGCTCCTTCGCCATCGGTGGTGATGGACTCCGATTTTGATGCGAAGGTGTTCCGTAAAAACTTGACTAGAAGCGAGAATTACAATCGTAAAGGGTTCGGTCACAAGGAGGAGACACTCAAGCTCATGAATCGAGAGTACACCAGTAAGTTCCCCCAATTTTGCTGATTTGCATGCTCTGTTTTGGTTAAGGGAAAAGAATCCACGGTTTGATTGAGCTGTAATGAAATTTCATGAATTTGGTTTTGTTGTTGAAAAAAGGATTAGACTTTCGAATTTTATGGTGAAGACAAGAGTGTTGCGTTTTGGCAAATCTAACAGGATTGAAATGGAAAAAGTTGTATCTGTGTGGGTTTGTAAGAGATTGTTCTGAGGAAAAATAATCAATTGGATGGTGATTTGTCTTGTTATTGTATTTGACACTATCAGGTGATATATTGGAGACACTGAAAACGAATGGGTATACTTATTCTTGGGGAGATGTTACTGTGAAACTCGCTAAAGCATATGGCTTTTGCTGGGGTGTTGAGCGTGCTGTTCAGATTGCATATGAAGCAAGAAAGCAGTTTCCTGAGGAGAGGCTTTGGATTACTAACGAAATTATTCATAACCCGACCGTCAATAAGGTTTGTAATCACTATACTTTGAAACCTTACTTTACCATCTCTGGTAATTTGTTAAGTCTCCTTTTGTAACTTTGTTAGATAGATGCTTTTGCTGTGTGGCCAATTGGTGTAGTTGAATTGCATTGAACATTCATGAGCCTTGCTGAATTTCTTTTAGTCTTAACTTATTGGTTTTTTGTGGCAGAGGTTGGCAGATATGGATGTTAAAATTATTCCGGTTGAGGATTCAAAGAAGCAGTTTGATGTAGTAGAGAAAGATGATGTGGTTATCCTTCCTGCGTTTGGAGCTGGGGTTGATGAGATGTATGTTCTTAATGATAAAAAGGTGCAAATTGTCGACACGACTTGTCCTTGGGTGACAAAGGTATTTTCCTCCTATCGACATAAATCCGTGATATTGTTTCTTGCATTCATCTTTAGCATAGGTTATTGATGGCTTCCTTTTTGACATTTGTGACTCTAAAGGTCTGGAACACGGTTGAGAAGCACAAGAAGGGGGATTACACGTCAGTAATTCATGGTAAATATAATCATGAAGAGACGATTGCAACTGCGTCTTTTGCAGGAAAGTACATCATTGTAAAGAACATGAAAGAGGTGTGACTTTTATACTGTCAAACTTTGGATATCCATAGAGTTTTGCCAGATTTGTTACTGATGGGTACCTTATTACTGAGCACAGGCGAATTACGTTTGTGATTACATTCTCGGTGGGCAATATGATGGATCTAGCTCCACAAAAGAGGAGTTCATGGAGGTATGTAAGCTTATTTTGCAAATTCTTTGTATCAATCTGGTTGTTCTAATCTCTATGTTGGCGTTGTAGAAATTCAAATACGCAGTTTCAAAAGGTTTTGATCCTGACCATGACCTTGTCAAAGTTGGTATTGCAAACCAAACAACAATGCTTAAGGGAGAAACAGAGGAGATAGGTTAGTTACTCTTACCGTTTTTTTTTTTAAATGACAATCATGTTTTATCCTTGGAAACAAAGACACCTTAGTTTGAGTCTCATGCCAAAAACCGCGCAGGAAAATTACTCGAGAGAACAATGATGCGCAAGTATGGAGTGGAAAATGTAAGCGGACATTTCATCAGCTTCAACACAATATGCGACGCTACTCAAGTAAATTTCCCATACCTCAAAATCATGCATATAGATAAGTTTTACACTTAAGGAAGTGTTTATTCATCAATTCTATAATCTTTTCAGGAGCGACAAGACGCAATCTATGAGCTAGTGGAAGAGAAGATTGACCTTATGTTAGTGATCGGTGGGTGGAATTCAAGTAACACCTCTCACCTTCAGGAAATCGCAGAGGCACGAGGAATCCCATCATACTGGATCGACAGTGAGAAACGGATAGGACCTGGGAACAAAATAGCATCTAAGCTCCATGTAAGTGCATTACAAAAATAACTCACTCCTTACCAAACTGCTTCCACTGATCTTTTTTCTATTTTCATTGATAGTATGGAGAGCTGGTCGAGAAGGAAAATTTTCTGCCAAAAGGACCGATAACCATCGGTGTGACATCAGGTGCATCAACCCCAGATAAGGTAAATATATTTGCAGCTAGTTTGGTTCTCTTGTTTCCCACTCAAACATGCGTGAAAATATTTGTGAAAATTTGCAGGTCGTGGAAGATGCTTTGGTGAAGGTGTTCGACATTAAACGTGAAGAGTTGTTGCAGCTGGCTTGATTCGGCCTTGTGATCGTATTCAAATATATTGTTTGTTATTATGTCAAGAGTGTACTAAAATATACTTAGTTGTATGATTGTCTTTATAACTTTTGTAATTCAAAGTCAACATCCTTGTTCATCTTACTCCACTTAATGTTCTTACCATAATCGTAATTAGACTGATATAGAACTTAAGACTGTGTAAGGCTGTCATTATCGAGAGGTTGTCCCTAGAACAACTAGGTTATGAGTGTCCGCGATACCACGAAGGAACTCATTCTCAACAAAATGAGCCACACGAGTTTCTAAACTAGTTTTATAAATTTTCCAAACAATGTAACGAAATATCGCGAAAGAACTCATTTTTAACAAAATCAGCCATGTGAGTTTCTAAACTAATTTCCAAACAATGTAACGAAATATCGCGGTAAAACTCATTTTTGACATAATAGAATCAGCCAAACGAATTTTTAAACTAATTTCATAAATTTTCTAATAAAATTTTGGTTTATGATTACTAGAATTTACATTTGTTTAATTTTAGAACAGAATTTGGTCTTAAAAAACAAGTTGGTAGTTAATTTTGGGGTTGGAGCTCTCTATATATATAACCGAGAGATCGCAGAATTTTCAAGACCAATTTCTCCTTCCTTAACCACCTCTCTCTCTCTCTCTCTCTTTTCTTGTTTTCCCGGTGCTTCGTCGTCGTTAGGTCTTTTCTGTTGACGGAGGCAAATTTCTTCGCTTCTCTTTGTACCGGCGGTAAATGTGGTCTTACCGACGAGAAAACCCTAATTTCAGGGATTAGATAGATTTTTGTAACATATTCGAGCGATGAGCACAGAGAGAGCTCAAGATGGTGATAGGAACGAGGCCGCTTCTTCCTCGAGATGTTCCGAGTCCTACGAGTTTAGCCACGCCGCCGCTAAAGCTGCAGTGGCTCAGGTCTGCGAGAGCGTCGGGTACGAGCATTTCAAGGATCCAGCTCTCGAATCTCTAGCTGGATTCGCACTCCAGTACATTCTTCAGCTAGGTAAAACTGCTACTTCCTTCGCTAATCTAACTGGTAGGAGTCAGTGTAACGTGTTCGATATCATTCTGGCTTTGGATGATTTGACTGATAATGGCGAAGAAGGAATTTCTTCTGAGAGTTGTTCATTAGGGCGTTCGGTTAAACTTAGGGAGATTATCGATTACGTTAATTCGAGTGAAGAAATCCCGTTTTCGCAGCCATTGCCGCGTTTTCCTGTAGCTATAAGTGATAAAAGTAGGAATTTGATCCCAAGCTTTGTTGAAATTGGTGAAACTCCACCAGGAAAACATATTCCTTTGTGGCTACCTGCTTTCCCTGATCCTCATACTTATAAGGAAACACCTATGTGGATCGAAAGGGTATCAGATCCGAGGGGGGATAAGATTGAACAAGCGAGGCAGAGGCGGAAGGCTGAGAGAGCTTTGTTGAGTTTGCAGAGGAAACTTGTTTGTAAACTCTCCTCAAGGAATACTGTGTGGGGAGATTTGGATGGTGTGAAAGAAGAAATGAGAGAAGAAGAGAGTGACTTGCGTTCTGTATCGCCTCCGATATCCGAGGAGAAAGTCGAATCACTGAATAGAGATGGTCTATCAGTGATAGAGGCATTTGCTCCTGCCATGGAGGCTGCCAGAGATGGGTTTTCTAGTGAAGCTCACACTGAATGGAAGAAGAAAAAACCTGTTGCTCTTTCTAAGCTCAGAACTGAGAAGAAATTTCTCGGACAACCGTTGGATCTAAGTCTACAGATGAAGGGTGAAGATAGACCCTTATCCTTTGTGCGTGAGGAGGATAGAGATGACAAAAGAAGGAGAGCGGAGTTCATTTTGAGACAGTGTATGGAGAACCCAGTAGACCTCAATCAGTTGTAAAATAAGTGATTCATTACAGTTTGTGAAGCGTAGTTTTAAAATTGTGATTTGTAACTTTTCTTTACAGGCCTATGTTATGATTATGATTTTGTGACTGAAAGAATGAGAATTTCTAACCTATCTTTTGAGCAATTGATATGTATTTTCTCATGGAGATGCTTGTTACATAACTCTATGTTAGTTCCAGTTTCATGTCCCATTAGTGGGAGCCGGGGACCAGTGTGGAAAGAGTTTAGTCTTGTATCATTACTATATTTCCAAACCAAGTAAAGTGGTCTGAGGTAAGTATATTTTCTTTTGTCGACATGTGTTTTGTTTCATGATGTTTATGTGAAACATATCACTGTATCAGAATCAAGATTAAGTCTCGTGCATGACTCTTGTAACTATCCTAGGGATAGTTCAAGGAAGTGTAGCTTTGCCAGCTCAGTAACAGACCTTATGTCAATTAGTTGAGAGCTGGAGGTTAGAAAGGAAAGCTAGTTTATTGAGTTGGGGCATTGTGGATTAATGTAGGATTTTTGTTTGGGCATTGGGCGAGAGTTGAGAGACTTCTCGCGTTAATCAAGTCTCTTCTATGGTGTACTTCTTTCGTAACGAAAGAGTTTACAAGAACTGAATCCTATCACAGTTCCTTTAACTAACACCCCTAGTTTTCAGATTCCAAACGTATGATTTAGTTTTTAGTATATTAGCCACCACTCTGATAATAGACTCCTGGGAGAACCATCATTTTGATAGTCTCAAATGTGAAAGTCTTGTCTCCCATTGTTTTCAATCATCAGAGAATATAGAAAATGCAACAGTCATCATAAACAGTTTGAGTTATTGGACTTTGATAGTATAAAATTCAGAAAGAATATGCACTATTATTTATTGTCTTTGAGCATTTCATAATTTGAAGCAGGAAGCTAAAGATGAGAGAAACTGGGTGGTTCCTTTTGTGTGTTTCAGGTGCTGCAACTACCAGTATTGGGATGATTAATGATCCTCTGGAGAATTACGGTCCTTGCCTTTATAATTTCTCTGCTACAAATATCAGCCTGAATCCCCAACGCCTCTACATTCTTCTGAAACACCTCAAGCTTCTTCTTTATCACATTGATCCCAATCTTGACTGCATCATGCTCCACCGCGAATTCTGCATTTTTCACCATCCCCCTGATCTTAATATCCAACCGTTCAATCAAATCTCGGATATTATCTAAATCCTTAACCGCCACATATGTCCCCGCCTGCATCGAACTGATCACCCCTTTCTGCCCTTTGATTGCATTCTCATAGTTCTTCCACAGTGAGTCGATCCATTTCCCCATGGATCCCAGTGGCGCCATAGCTGCAGCAAGAGCCGCAGCCACAGGAGGAGCCGCCATAGCTGCAGCCACAACAGAGCAGATGACCATAGTGGCAAACGTAGCCATGAAGATGATGCTGGAGACTTTTCGCCATGTGTGGATGCGCTTGAGCTTCTTGTCGAGCTTTTTTCTTACAAAGCTGAAGCTTCTCGAGCATCAGCATCTGCTGCTTGTAAACAGATTGGAACATCTTAATGAAGTCTTGGTCGAAAGGTCTCTCTGTGTCTTTGAACCTCTTCAGCTCTTCAAGTGTCTTCTTGTATCCGTTTCCATCTGCGAGCCAGAAAAAGATGAGTGTTAAAAGTAAAAACCAGAAAGAAAGAAAGAAAAAAGAGAAGATAATAAAAGTTTGACATTGAATAAGACTCTCTTCTTCAAACTGGTGGAGAGCACCAAGAATCAAAAGGTGACTAACACGAACTCGTTGCAGGCCTCCCTCCAAAGCATTACAGAAGTCAAGCGTCTTCAAGCTAGTCGCAAAGTAATCTTCGACGAGCTCAGACATTTCTTGATTCTTCCATGTCTTTCTTGCAATCCAATATCACTTTCACAACTTCTTGGTTCATGTCCAGTAAACTCTCCGTCACTACTTTCAAGGAATCAAACGAGAGCGCCCGAACCTCAACGCCTGTGGGTAGCGTGCTTATCACGTGACTCGTCCGTGCCTGCATACGCTTATCGAAAGACTGAATCTCCATGTCTTCTTTACATGCAGCCTCGTACGATCTCAGTTCCGTTGTGTAGTTCCTAGCCGATGTCTCCTTTGACTTTCTGCTTGTTTTGTTTCCCATTGTAAGTTTGTAACGCAGTTCCGAGTTCGATTCTGAAGACATGAATAAAACAGATAAACCAATGAAGATTGAGCTCAAGTAGTTCTTATGATAAAAATGCATTTAAAACATATAGAAATGCGTTTATAGATTGAAGAAGAATCTATAGACTAAAACAAAAAGCTTAATTAGGTCGAGATTGAGAGACATGATTAGTGAGAAAAAAAAGATAAACTTGGTTGGGCGTACCAGGAGAGGCAACAAAGACAGGAAAAGAAAACAGATTTGGGAGAGACAAAGAGAAAAAAACTTGTATACATATTTATATAGAGAGAGATGTGTAATTTACATAATATTATAAAGTTAGCTTTTCTCTATTCTGATGTAATATGCATCCACATGACTAATATGTAATTAGTGATTGATTTATACAAATAATATTTAATGAGATTATTATATAATTTTATGCATATAGTGATTAATATATATTAGTTGGTTTTACTTACATAACTATTATATAATTAGTGATTAATTTATACATATATATATATAAGAGTAAAAATAATAATAATTTTTAGATTTAAAAATTAACAAAACTTAAAAGCTATTAATATTTTCTCATATTATTTTTTTAAAAATTAATTTGACATTAAAAATCCATATCTGATAAATTAAAACATTAAAAGCCATTGATATTTCATATTTGCCACAATTTTAAATTTGACAATTTTATTATATTAAATTGACGAATTCAATATAGCTTTAGCTTGGATTAAGAGTGATCGTAGGAGTGACTGATCGATAGTCTCAAATATGAAAAGACTTGGCTCCCATTAATTGTTTCAAGTTTCAATCATCAAAGAATACAGAAAAAGCAACATATATAGACTTGGCTCCCATTAATTGTTTCAAGTTTCAATCATCAAAGAATATAGAAAAAGCAACATAGATGCATCATAAACATTTTCGAGTTATTAAACATTGGATAGTATTAACTCAGAAAGAATCTTTACTATTGTTTATAGAGTCTTCAAGAATTTCATTATTCAAGTGCTGCTACTAGCATTATTAGGATGCTTGATGATCCTCTGAAGAATCACAGTCCTTGCCCTTCTTATATCTCTGCTACACAAATCAGCTTGAGTCCCCAATTCTTCAACATTCTTCTTAAACACCTCAAGTTTCTTCTTTATATCATCAATCCCAATCTTGACTGCGTTATGCTCCACCGCGAACTCCGCACTCTTCACCATCCCCGTGATCTCTATCTCCAACCGTTCGATCAAAACACGGATATTATCCAAATCTTTAACAGCGACAAATGTTCCCGCCTGCATCGAACTGATCACCTCTTTTTGCCCTTTGAGTGCATTCTCATAATTCTTCCACAGCGAGTCAATCCATTTCCCCATTGAGCCTAGCGGCACGGCTGTAGCTGCAGCGAGAGCCGCAGCCACAGGAGGAGCTGCCATGGCAGCAGCCACAACAGAGCAGATGAGCACAGTGGCAAAGGTAGCCACAAAGATGATGCTGGAGAGTTTCCTCCATGTGTGGATGCATTTAAGCTTCTTGTCAAGCTTGTTCTTACGAAGCTGAAGCTTCTCAAGCATCAGCATCTGCTGTTTGTAAACAGATTGGAACATTTTGAAGAAGTCTTCATTAAATGGACTCTCTGCGTCTTTGAAATTCTTTAGCTCTTCAAGTGTCTTCTTGTATCCATTCCCACCTGCCAACCAAAAAAGATGAGTGTTATTGTCAAAAAGGTAATTAATTAGGACACAATAATTCTGAAAAAAAAAACATAAAATCAGGACTAATTTTTGTTTTGTTCATTTTAGGACAAGACAATATGAAACTTTATTTCTCCCATACCTATTTTTTTTTTTTTTTTGGTTCAACCCCCATCCCTAATCAAAACCATGAATATGAGAAAAAAAGAAAAGTGGTCTTACCTTGAACAAGGCTCTCATCTTCAAACTGCTGAAGAGCAACAAGAATCAAAAGATGACTATCACGAGCTCGTCTCAAGCCTTTCTCCAAAGCAGCACAGAAATCAAGTGTCTTCAAGCTATTCTCAAAGTAATCTTCGACGAGCTCAAACATTTCTTGATTCTTCCAAATATCCTTCTTGCAATCCAATATCACTTTCACCACTTCTTGGTTCATCTCCAACAAACATTGCGTCACTTCTTTCAAGGAATCGAACGAGAGCGCTCGAACCTCAACGCCCGTAGCTAGCGTGCTTATCACGTGACTTGTCCGTGCTTTCAAACACGTGTCGAAAGACTGAAGCTCCGTGTCTGCTTTGCACGCGGCCTCGTACGATCTCAGCTCCGTTGTGTAGTGCACGCTCTTAGCCGATGTCTCTTGTGACTTTTTGCTTGTTTGGTTTCCCATTAGAACGTCGTCGTACCGAATTCGATTGATCTGAAGATATGAATAAACCAATGAAGATTGAGCTCAAGTAATAATAACTTTTATGATAGAACTGCGTTTTTCACATAGAAATGTGTACAAGAGAATGAATGAAGAAGAATCTTTATACTAATTAAAACAAAATGGTTCAACTATGAGAGAAGTTTAAAGAGAAATGATTAGCGAGAAAGAGATAAACTTGGTCGAGCTTATCAGGAGAGAGACAACAAAAACTACAGAGAGAATTTTCCGGGAAAAGAAAAAAAAGATTTGGGAGAGAAAAAGGGAAAAAATAATGAATATAAAAGATATAAGATGGGGAAAGAAAGAAGAAGCTTGAAGAGAGTAAGAATGAGAATCGTTAAAGGAAATGGAAAATAGCTTGCACGCATGATGATGATGAGAATTAGGGCTTTGTATAACGCGGGAAGCAAACGTTTACTCTCTATTTAAGCCGCCTTTTGGCCTACGCCAATACTTACATTACAAATCATTTTTTTTCATAATCTACTGTTTTTGTTTTTGTGTGCGTGTCAAATTGATATTAAACGTATTCTATACAATTTGTTTTTGCTTTTGTGTGCGTCACCAGTATGTAACGTATTCACAATTTCCCTCTTTGAAGGGAAAAAAAAACACACACAATCTTTCTATGTATTGACACTACAAACTATTGTTTTCTTCGTTGTTAAAGAACTACAAAATATTGTTTTTTTTTGTTTGTTAAAGACCTAGAAAATATTATTGCATTTACATATATAACTGATAAATGTATTTACTCACTAAACTATATATAATGTAATGGCTAAAATATTACGTACTATTTTAGTTTTTCATGCTTTGGAGTTTGGATTTAAACAATATATAAATAGAATTAGATATGTGATGAGTCATTAACTCATTATCTTATTAGTTATTTGTATTTCTATATATTATACTGACATTGATCTACACGTAGAGTTTAGTAGTATAATTATTCTTCTGATCTTCTCAAACGTGATAATAATCGATACGACGATGTGAACTGAAACGATTAAACTGTATATGGCCCTACCCGAAATTGTATGTGACAATGTGTGTTATTTAAGTTCTTACACGTTAAGTCTCGTATTTAATTGTGTTGACTTGTTTTAATATTAAAAATGCAGCATACAGCCATATATTTTTGTTATCTCTCGCTAGATATTCTCCTTAATTTCTAACAATTTCAAGATTAAAAGCAACGGGGCATCACACAATTAAAATTCATGCATAAATATGTGTATATTATATAGGGCGGCTAATGGCTTGAGTATAAATGTAGATTAAGCAACAAACAAAAAAAACGAGGCACACCAAAGAAAGAAAGAAGTGTGTATTGAATTATTTCTAATCAATAACATGTAGTTGTTGTTATAAAGATACGCACTTTTGCATACGTATGGGATTTTCCAAATAAATGTGTCAGTGTTGGGTAAAAATCGTGATGATATAATTTGTACATGATTAGTGATATGCTGATGTAGTGTGTGCATAATGCAAAACAAGGAGATGATACTATAACTAGGTTACTCGAAATCGATGTGTGAAAGGAATATATAAAAGATTTTGATGGGCGATTAACTGAGTAAATGTGCTAAACAAGCTTCCACCTTTTTTACCAAAAAATTACAAACTTTAATTCAAATAATAATAACTTTGAAGTTTGAAGATCCATTTTCTTCTTCTTTTCCCCTCTTTTATTTCATTTACGTAAAATGAAATAAACATTCCACTAATATTTTAAAATTTCCTTTTGAAAAGTATTCCTCTACTACTATGCAGAGGAATGATTTGAGTAAAGATATTCATTTATTTTCCATATCTCATTAATTCATCTGTAATTCATTGACTCTATATCAACCATTCAACAAAAAGAAGAAGGATACACTAATTGGTGAATCTTACGTTGATAATTAGAGCTTGCTTGAATGAAGTATGATGGTTAAGATTAACTAATAATTAAAAGAGATGAACACATTAATCCATTGTATACCTTAATTAAGCAGTGGCGTTGCGCAGAACTGAAAACCTTAAAGCTTCTCTTCTAAGTTGTATGTATGTATCTCTCTCCGTCTCAAAAGTATCGAAATTGTTTTCCTCAGCTTCTCTTTTTATACTTAACGAGATCTTGCACTACCAGCTTGGAGAACAAGTCTTGGAAACAGCTATCTCTCTTAGACATTGACCAAAATACCCTTAAGCCTTAATCATGCTCTTTTTACTTCTCATTTAGAAAATTGCATAAGCATTTCATGCAGAATTAAATGGAATTATATGAGTTCATCTATGAATATAGTTTGTTGTATGAAGAAAAATTAATAAATGTCTTCTCAGTGTATCACATAAGATAGATCACAGATGTGATAGTGAAACCATTTTATTAATGTTGTGGACAAATATATAACATTTTCTTTTTACTCTTTCCAACATTCATTCTTTCGTCACATTTAAGGAAAAACACAACTACAGTAACCGTAATGGCAATTTAGTAATAATACCAGAAAATTCGGAGTGGGTTGTTTGTTGTTACAAGACACAAACGTGGGACACGCGTCATATGATAATTGGGTTACTGCTCTAAAGTAAGTATTCTCAGGAAAATTGGGAAATTGCCACCAATACGCTACGTCACGTGCTTTTGTAACGCGTTGCCTTGCTTGCTTCCACATGTCACGTGATTTTTTTTTATCTTCCTCGTTCGATCTTTTTCTAAAGCAAATTTGAAATTTCTTCGTTATTACTCCTTATTAGGGTTGATTGATCATAACTAAAAAACTGGCAATGAAATTGAGAATCTTTTATATTTACTTCAAGTGTAATTTCAGTAATACAAATGAAACAATGTGTAAAATGAAACAAAAGAACCTAAGCGTGTTTCTTCTTATGTACATGAAAAAACTATAGCGTCAATTAGCCCAAACCAATTTCCTTGGTTCATCAACCGTGGTTAATCAATCATGTATCCCAGATTCCAGTTTAACATGAGGTTTTAATCGCTGTGCGCTGAGCTTGCGCAGGAACTGTAACGCCTCAGTATACGAAGGATCCGAGCGGCTCAGTGGTTTACATGAATTTATATGGTCTGTTGACTCCAACACCTGTGTGTGTCACATATTCAAGTAAAACCAACAGTTTTGGTGTTTGAAATTATAGTTAAGCCTTTAAAGGGATTTATAAATGGAGATACTTACAACAAGTTCACCAAATCCTGGGTAGGCTGATTCAATTGGCACGATTTCCATCCGAAAAGCCCATCCTCCATAGCCTTCCACTATTGGGGTTACTTTTGTCTGCAATTAGAGGATACGCATTCACCACAGAGTTATTCAAACCGAGTCATGTAATGTTACATTCTAAAGAGACTCGTAAGTGTAATAGAATAAATCCACAACCTCACAGAAACTAAGGACTTCAACAACCCCTTTCTTGTGGAGCTGGCGAAGCAAGTCATTGAGCTCTACTAGTCTTGGAGAACCACTTCGTAGCTCTCCTATCTATCACAATTTATCATCCATAAGGCTCATTAGATACAGATAGATTTGGTGATGGTGTAATGGATTAAGTCAGCTCAATAAAGGAATAGTGTTTACTGACAGATGGAGCTGGGCGTAACACAAGACCCATTCGCCAGGGCATATCTGCTAGCTTGCTGCCAAAATGTGGGCAACTGTAGAATACCTGAAATTGAGGTAAGAGATATTGACATTATTTTCAGATAGCTAATTCGCTAAGTCAAAACTCAAGAAGATAAAGAAATATGATGCTTAAGATAACAGAAAACCAGAAATGTATGAAGCGTTGATACATACAACTCCAGCAGTGTTATTCACTAGTTTATCAAGTTTCTCTTCCTTTGCTTTGTGTAGAATCTGCTTCACGACAAGGCCTCCCATACTGCAACATGAACATTACTTGATCAAAATTTATTTATTGATGTTCCAGGAGACGACATGTAAATTCAATGAAATAATTCACTACTGAGAAAAACACCAAGATGTATAAGCCTTAACAATTAACAAACCAGCCAGTATAAATCACTGATGACACTAGACAGGACAAATAAGTTTGCAAAAGGGAAATATCTATTGTCAGGTAACATACGAGATTTCAGACCTGTGAGTGACAAAAACAACAGGTCGGTCTCCAATGCCTGCCGAGACAAGCTTTTCCAATATCATAGAACTAACTTCCTGAAAATTAGCAAAATTACATCATCAACAAAAGAAACTGCAGGCTAAGTGATAATGAGATGAAGTGTAGAGTACACAAACAGTCTGTAATCAATAATTACTCATTTAACTCTGACCACATTTCCAGGAAAAAACGACAACAATTGTTCAACAAATCCATACTAATGGCAAATAATCCTAAACCTTAGCAGTAGATTTAAAATTATGCCAGTTTAACTGACAAAAACTGTGAGCTCACGGCAAGACCTCTCAAAATATAAATGTGCAGATACAATCCTCCACTCTTTTGTTAATTCCTCTGATCATATATACTGTTGTTAGGTCCTAAAACTACAGCAAGCTTATATCTGAACTAGTGTTTAACATATATTAAGGGTATAACTGTATATGTGTTTTCATTCATAATAGAATTACCGCAGGATACCACTCACAAGAAGAAAAAAAGGGATATAATTTCCTGAAACAATTAATAATAAAGAATGTACCTGAAGAGGCAAGCTAGCTCCAGACCATTCCGTGAGGTTTGTCTGTATCAAATATTTCAACGAGAATCAAAATGGGAACCATCAATGCACCAGGGAACAGATGTGTACACAGCAAATAGATCAAACAAGCAGTTACAAAGATCTGCATAGAGTAGGTATAAGCATGCTTACAAAATAGGCTAAAACTCATACATACCTTGTATTTAAGGGTAAACAAGCGAGCTTGAGGGAAATCATTTGAAAGCCACTCACTCGGCCAAAATGTTCCCAGCTTTCCTGCTTCCTGGTCAATCTTCTCCACCAAGCCAGATTTGGTAGAGGACTTATCCTCAGAAATTCGCCAAGTTTTAAAGGGCCCGCCACGCAAGCCATGAAGAAAGATAACATCAAATTCAGGATCATGTACACGCGAACCACTACAGGAAGGATCCATGGAGCTAGACAGATTGCTAGCATCAACAACATGGTCTCTGTCTGTATCAGCAACATTTGCTGGTTCACCTTCACTTGAGGATTCGTTATTCTTACCACTTTGATGTTCTTTTTCAGGACACTTCCAATGGGGTAGTCCGGGATTAATTAAAAATATCATGTCTCCATAGCGAGGACAGTTACTGTTCATGTTTGAGATGTCTGGCTTGGAACTGCCATCGTTTCCAGATCCACTACCATCTTGCTGATTGCAATATACATTTAACAGAGACGCCCTCGCATAACTTTGTGTCTTAGGGTCGTTGCAACCAGAAATATTTCCTCTTGCACAATCATCAAGCCATTTGCACCAAGTTTCATCAGCTAAAATGATTTTCTGGACTTGCGGAAGAAGCGAAAGAATGGTTAGCAATCTAGCAGCATGCCTTCGGATGTGCGCACTAGCTGGGACTCTGACACTACATGGATCCTGAATATCTGTGATTGAAGATTCACCCAGACTATCTGGAGTTCGCTCTCGAGCCTCTAGGGCTCTGGATGCATCATAAGCTTCTATTGCACCTAGCTTCTCATAATCATCACTTAACAGAAAGCGCCTTAGTAAACAAAGAATACCAAAATCAACTATTTTGTTCTGGCATACAGAATCTTCAGCACAGACATCCGTCAGTGACTTGATTGCCTTAAGGGTTGCCAATGCAGACTCAGCAGCATTAAATTTAGGGGGGCTATCCTTCTTTAAATTCTTAATCGGTACCGCAAAAGGCTCTGAAAGGAGTAGATCTGCCAGTGGAACATTATTGACAGAATCTGGGACTGTACCCAGTTGAGCCATGGCAAGATTAACAACAGCCCCTGCTAACTGGTTGGTTGACTGAGTAGCAGAAGTAACTTTGGACTGATCTACCTGCATGCGAAAGACAATAGCTATTATTATAAATCTAAAACTCAAAGCTGTAACTAAACTAAAATAGACATAATTCTTAACTATCCTCTGTTCAGATAGATACAGAATCAATGACCATAAAATTTTACGCACCTTAGGTTTCTCGTTTTTAGGTAGGCTAGCTCCTTTAGCTGACAACGTCTTACTGTGGTTCAAAATCTCATTCATTATAAGGGTTAACCATCCCTGAGATATAGGGACAGAGTGTGGTCCATAGTCCTCAAAAGTGCGTGAAAGGATTCTTCTTGCTGAAGATTGAACAGTATCAGATGCAACTTTTCCAAGAACCCATGAAAGTAGTATGCCGGACCATTTCTGACTCTCTTCAAGAGATAAATGCATGTCACCAGCACAGAGTAATTCTAGAGCCTTTGACAAACCTTCTTGTACTGCTTTGTGTTTTCTTGTTTTCCTAGCACTATCTCTCATCAGATGAAGACCCTTCTCCATTACCATCTTCTGTGCGTTGTCACTTCTGTCAACAGAAACTAAAAAGGCAGACAACGCAACTTGAGCCAAAGAGATATCCTCAGTTTTACTGGCATGTGAAACAGTGGCAAGCAAACTGGAACTCCAGTCGGAAACAGAATCGCTTAATGGAAGATTGAGATCCTCTAACAACAGCCGAGCCACCAAACTCCCATGCCACTTCACAGTCCTCTCTGGCGCCATTAAAGCTGTCATGACAACTTGCCCATCACGATCGAGTTCTTGAATATGAGATCTATTTGTATCAGAAGCCATTGCCCAGTTTGCCAGCGCCCACGCAGCAAAAGGCACTGCGACATGTTGACAATGTAAATCATCCCAAAGGCCAGGAATGACGGCAGATGACAAATTAGCTTGTGAGGAATTATCATGTTTACTAAGCAATGCAAATGTTTTAGGAGTCCCCTCTCCCGCATTAGCATTAAGGTCACCCAACAGCGCAAGCCCACTGGTTCTTGATAATCCCAGAACTGTGGTTCCTTCCAGGATTTTAATTCCAATTCCCTTAATCCCACTTCTTCCATCGTCACTGTCATCATCTTTATCTGGCTCATCAAAATACATACCACCTTCCTCAATTACTTGAATTGCCGCAGCAATATCTCTCATTGTAGCATTTCCTGGCAATGATGACTTAAAAGGTGTCTTTTCTATAATGTCACAGTTGGAAGTGACGATATCCATTATGGCAGCCACAAGCATGCTCCTACCTTTCAAAGAATCAGAAATATCGAATGAACTACGTCTTGAATGCTGCTCCCAAAGAAAAGCTATATATCAATGGCAAAACACAACCAGAAGCATCGCAGTATCAAGACTCAGATGTATCAAAAAGCTTCTCGTTTGTTAAATGAGATTGAAAAATCTACAACTTGACACATGATAAACAACCCTAGGGATATACAAAACTCATTGTTCTACAACTACTACTTGCTAATCATAGATATGTGCTTTGATTCTTCTAAATCCTAAAAATGCTACCTAGATTCATATCAGCTGGCTAGTCAGTATCCATTACATCTAACCAGACTAATCCATTCAATAACGAGAACAGTTAATAGGCTATAGCATCTACTGCTTTCCCTACGAATTTAATCATTCCAAGCAACTAGTGGAAGCAAAACGCACCTTTTTGTTTTTTGGTTGACACGAGAATATGAACTTCAGTAACTTGGGCACTGCATCGGGCCTTCCCAGAGCGTCTTTCCTGACCGTTGGATCAGCAATAAGATAAGCCAGAGCCCTAGCCGCTTCGTCCTGTGCCCCAATTCTGTCGCCGGGAATGGCCACCGCCTCCAGCAACCAATCAACCACCGCACCACTGCCAGCTCCAACGAGAGCGGCTCTACGAGCAGCATTTGCGGACGCTATATCGGCTAAAAGAGCAGCCACCCGTAGCTCGAATCCCGCACGCACCTCGTGATTAGCTGAAGAGAGCACCGACCTAAGCGACTGCCACAGAACCGAGGCAGCAACACCGGTTTGTCTAGCATGGTGAACCACTCTCCTCAACGAATTACCGGATTTCTGAAAAGCGTCCTCGATAGACTCGTAGATACGTCTGTTTCCGCTAGGGTTACAATCAGATTGGTCATGATCAGAAGGGAAAACAGCGGAATACGCAATTGCGGTGGATAAAGCGGCGGCGGAGAGAACAAAAACGGATTTCTTAGAGAAGGACGAAGAAGGCGAGACGGTGTAAATCGACCGGAGAAGACCTCGTGATTGGTGTGGCGACGGAGAAGGTGTGAGTTTAGGTTTAATAAGATTCAAGGAAGGGCCGGAAGAACCGGTGGTTGGCGGAGAAGAGGAGGAGAAAACTCGAGGAAGACGGTGGAAGAGACGACGGTTACAGGATCGGAGAAGATTGAAACGGAGACGAATCATTCTCTATTTTTTTGCGTCGTTTTCGGAAATAAAATTTGTTTTATTAGAATTAAAGATTTGTATAATTTGGAATATTGGATATGCGATAACGAAGGGAAGATTCTGGCGTTGTCGTGCCCGTAAGAAATAATTGTGACATGGCGGTTTACAGATTTTTGATTTATTACTGTTTTTTATTTGATAATGGATTTAGGTCTAGCCGTCTTATTACACATGACATGGAATGTGTAATAAGAAAACAAAAATTCTATAATTCGTAAGTGAAATATAGTACAAATAGTCCTGGAGCTATGTCATGATGACTAATCATTCATTATTCCGTCAAACTAATGAATATTGTTTTCCATGGTTTTGTTGTTAAGTTTGTATACGAACTTTCCAGTGGACGGTGGTCGAACTAGTTTTGTTTATCGTGAAAGAAATAGTACACAAGTTATAAAGACAATGAAAAAGAAAAGACAATGAAGCCTCTGTATAAGCATCAAAAGGTTCTACATTCCAAACGCAATTTTTTAAAAAAAAATTGCGTTGCATAAACGAATGTGTATTATATTCCTGGAACAAGACTAGTTGACTTAACAATAAGAAACAACAAAAACAAAAAAAGAGCAACAGAATCTGAATATGTAACAAATAATGTAGCTAGAAGTTGAAAGGAAAGGAAATAACAGGGGAAGTGGATTTAAAGTTAGTGTGAAGAAGGGTGGGGAATCGGGTGGATAGAGAACTTCATGTTGTGGTTGCAGCCGTTGTGGTCTCCACTGGCGAAGTAGTAAGTCTGAACCTTACGGAGAAGCAATTTGAAGCCTCTTGATGATGAACCACCTCGTGCCACCAGCTTCTTGCCTCTGGCCACATCGCATCTCCTGAAGCTCTTCATGTCTGGGAGCAAGTAGACGTCGTTCTTCTTCTTGTTGTGGTGCTTTGTCTTGGATTGGGTTTGGTCATTGTTGTTGTACGTGAAAACAAGAACATCGTTGACGTAGAATGGGGCATGCTTTGCAGTCCATTCTGTGTAACCGTATCCGTTTTCCCATACAGTAACCGCAATCTTTCTTCCCACCGATGGAGCCGTGTGGTTGTGTGTAGAACCAATGATGCTTGAGTGGTTTGAGCCCGAGCTGTGACCGTTGTGTGTAGAACCAACGATGCTTGAGTGGTTTGAGCCAGAGTTGTGACCGTTGTGGGTAGGACCAATGATGCTTGAGTGGTTTGAGCCAGAGCTGTGATTCTTGTGTGTAGGACCAACGATGCTTGAGTGGTTTGAGCCAGAGCTGTGATTGTTATGTGTAGAGCCAGTGCCGCTTGAGTGGTTCGAGCCAGAGCTGTGACGGTTGTGTGCAGAGCCAGTGCCGCTTGAATGGTTCGAGCTAGAGCTGTGACCGTTGTGTGTAGAGCCAGTGCCGCTTGAATGGTTTGAGCCAGAGCTGTGACCGTTGTGTGTAGAGCCAGTGCCTCTTGAATGGTTCGAGCCAGAGCTGTGACCGTTGTGTGTAGAACCAGTGCCACTTGAATGGTTTGAGCCAGAGCTGCTTCCCCAACCCCAGTTTGTATCTGTTCCGTCCGAGCTCCATCCCCAACCCCAGCCTGAACCATCCGAGTTGGAGTCTGAACCACCTGAACCCGAGCCAGAAGAACCGCCAGAGTTGCCGGAGCTCCATCCCCAACCCCCGTTCGAACCGGACTGGTCAGAACCCCAACTCCAGCTCCACGCATCAGCACTCCCGGAGAAGACGAACGCAGAAACCATGAGGACTACGAGTAACTTACGTGTCCAAGAGAGACCCATCGCTTCTTTTTCTTCTCTTCTTTTGGTTTATGGTTTTGTGAGCTCTTTAAACTTTAGAGGTTCTCTATTTATAGAGACTAGGATGGGTTAAGAGAGTCGGTTCCCAATTTGGATTGGAGTTGTGAATTTTCATCATGTCGTCTTGAATCAATAGTGAAAAGGATTTCTTTTTTTTTTTTTTTTTTTGGTTGGCTTTTTTTTTTGTTTTGCTTATACTAATCCCTTCATATTCTTTTTTTTTTTTTTTTTAAATTCTTTTATGAATTTAGATAAATCTAGCTTTAGTTATCATTATCATTAATAACGTAGTTTTTGCTTTTAGAATTTGTAAAATTCAAGATTTTAGAAAATCAGTTTCTCAAAAATTAAACTCATTTCCAAAGTACGTAATCGAGACGGATTCTTTTTGATTTATTTTTTCTCAATTCTCAGACTTTGCAGAGTAGGTGTGGCCAATTTTCCTCGACCATGAAACGTCTATGGGTGGAAGAGGTTAGCGTATTCTGTGCATCTCTGTTGGGTTACAATGTGAAATCAAGGTAGATAATATGAAGAACCGATGCATTAGAGAGATTTCAAGTCCTGCAAATGAGCACATAACCGACAAAAGATATCCTCCAGAGGCTTATAAACTACTTGGTTGCATAAAACTTCTTAAACCCTAATTTAACTAATACGTAATCTGATCTTTCAAGCCTTTAAAAGCTCAGCAAAACATAGGCCAATGATTGTCTTCTCTCAGCCAAAATTCATTCAGAGAAAGTGAGGACCAATAAGCTTTGCAATCTCCAAGAACCCAACACGTTCTTTGCCTTCAAATATCTTCTTCAGCTTCTCGTCGCAGATTATATCCCTCTTGTTTTGTGGGTCCTGGGAGAATAAACATTATTCATTTAGCCACGGAGTTCACACAAAAATAGATAGAAGATATACAGTACTATTGACTTAAAAGATGTTTATTTTGTAGAAATTTTAGCACAATGAACACTTGAGAATCTATACAGAACAAGAGTGAGTAGATTACAACATGAGAAAAAGTACAAGCTAACGTCTTAAGGTGAAGTAAAGCAAACCCCAGCATCGACAAGTCTAGTTTTGTTTCCTTTAGACAGAGCACAAAGAGTCATTACACAGGGTCTAGGTATAATCCCAAATGCAAAAGTAACACATTGGTCAAGTAGAATGATCAAAGAACATCAAAAGTCCTTACCAAAACATGTCAACCAAAGTTTATAATCACAGCAATGATCAAATAATTTGAAGCAATTAACCAGTCATATCAAAAGAAGTTGAAACCCCCAAATTCAATCTCACAAACCTTCAAAAGTTTATCATAACAAACATGAAGAAAACAAATACAGTAATACAGAGACTAATCACAAGAACCTGTTGCAGATGCCCAAACTAAACAGTAAAGAAATTCCACAAGATTTCAACTGTACATAACAAGACACCACAAGAAAACCTTATCCATTTCTTAGAAACACTCCATCTAAACACACAAGCAATTCAAACAAGCCACTTTAGTTTTGTCTACCAAAACCTCTGAAACACCGAAAACCCAAAATCCTTACCCTAAAGAGAAATCACCACAAGGGACTGAAAATTTTCCCAAAATCAAAACCACTTAAAGCATTTCAGAGAGAGTAAAAGTGAGAGAGAGCACTTGAAGGTCGTGTTCCTTGATGTAAGCCCAAATGCGTTTGAGAGCTTGAGTGCGTGGGATTTCGGGAACGCCGACGACATCCTGCATCTCCGGGGACACTGGACGAGGCTTCATGATGCCACGTGGCTCCCTGGTCTTGGTCGTGGTTGTCGGGTCGGAGGAAGCCGCCGTCGCGGATGTTACAGCTCGAACCATTCGCAGGTTAGCCGGACGATGAGGGGACAAACGGAGCGAAGAGGGAGACAACAGTGAGCTGCGGAACGGCGCCGTATCGACGCAGAGAAAGGTCGTAGAGAAGATTCCAGAAGAAAGAGCCATTGTCGTCGTGACTGTGAGTGGATTTGGGAAGACGAGAGAGGTTTTGTGTTATCCTTTATGTTTCTTCTCAAGTTTTGCTTATATAATAATAGTCTAAATTCGTGGTTCGACCTAAACTATTATTTTTATTTATTAACGAGAAAATTACATTTCAATTTATTATTATTTCTTACATCATATTTAATTTTTATATTGATCGTATTCTACTAATACATAAATACAACAATCAATATGCCTTCTACCAAATCATACAGTTTCCAAAGAGAGTCTCTCATTTGGTTTTAATCATCAGCCTCCCATGCTATTTGAGGGGTAAGAACGTAGACCATGAGATTGTTCTTCTGTAGAATCTCTTGACGCTAACAAATTCACCTGCAACAACATTTTTGTCATCATCAGTTCTGAGAATTGGGAACTTTATTCCATACAACAGACGCAGTGTTTTCAATAATGAAATGTACCTTGACTATTTCAGACACTGAGCTTGACCGTGTGTAAGCAGCTAAAACACTCATGTTAAAATCCTGCAAGAGATGAGCAATGCACAAGTTTTAAAAATGCCATCAAACTTTCTTATAAATGGAAATTCGATTGGTTGTCAACTTACCCTGAAGGGGTCACCGCGTAGAGACTGAACAAACATCATGGAAAAGTCCGAGCCGTTTCCCTGCAATGCCAAACCGAATCACATAGAGTAAGGTCATATACTCTCTACACGTAGCAGCTCACATTCATACCGTTGATACATTATACGATTGTTTCTTTGCGTTTCCATGTTATACTGCTTAGGAGAAACAGTTTACCTCTAGAGTTACATCCCTAAGGCGCCTTCCAGTTTGAGCACAACAAACACGGATCACATTTTCATCGCAGCTTCCACTGATGATGTAGTCATTACCATTCATGTAGTATGATCGGGTATAGTTCATCGAGCTTACTCTTGGGACTATCTCAAAGTTCAGATGAAGCCTTCCATCAACTGTCAAAAGCTGCCTCACCTGGGAAAATGGTCAATCGATTGTTAACAAGAACGCCAAATATATTGAAAAGGCCAATATGATGTCTTTTTTTTGACGTTTACATGCAAAAAGCTTCATAAGTAAATCTAAATGGTCCATCAGAGTACCTCATTGTCCACGGCTGATGCTAGAAGATATCGATCATCTGGAGAAAAGCAAACCATCACATTTCCTTTGGTACTAGAAGCGGTGTAGCATGGTCGGGATGGCTCTTGTCTCAAATCCCATAGCTTAACATCTTTATCGAAAGAAGAAGTCGCAAAAAGGAACGGGGAATGGTTCGAAAATTTCACCACGTTAATATGCTCTTGATGCATATTAGCAAAAACCTGTAGGCATGTTCCCCTACCAATGTCATACAAAGCAACATCCCTCGAGTATCCGCTAGCAAGAAATAGTTGGTCCGTCGAATTAGCATGAACCGAAGTTAATTGGTCAAACTCATCAAAAGTGACAGAACCAGAAGAAGTGGCATGACTGCTAGTAGTAACCGTTGATGACGCTTTTTGGATGTCGTACAGCTTCAAAGAGCCATTGGCAGAGCCAGCTATAACCTGAAAAAGAAAACATTTTGAGATAATTTTGCTAGGCAACAACGAACATAACCGAAAGAAACAAAGGGAGCCGAAAAATTGCAATCCTACCATAGATGGATACATCTTGAGCCAGCAAAGTCCCAAGATGGTACTTTGAGATCCATGAGATGGGATGTAACGGACAATTTTCCCACTTTCGTGATTGAGAACAACTACCTCGCCATCCAAAGTCCCAAATACCATAAGGCTAGGATCTAGTGGATGGTACTCAAACTGCCTTGGACTTAATCTACTATTATCATCTTCCTGATGAATCCTACTACTCAAAAAAGGAAGTGAATGCAAGAGAGGCGAAGCAGACGATCCCATTTTAGCTGCACAAAGCGATCTTTTATAGGAATTCTGAGATATCCCTTTGCTTGATCTTGTTTCCCGCTTCTCAAGGACTCTAACTACACTTTCCTTCTTTCTCTTGTATGGTAAGTCCTCAAAGTTTGCAGAATATGTTTCAAAGGCCCTGTCTCTATCACTCTTTCTTATAGCCAAATTGTCCAACACTTGTAATTTGGGCAGAGAGTTTATCATGTACATCCTATAATGCTTTTCAGAACATATCGGTGATGCTTTAGAGGAAATATATTTCAACCCAACATTCCCAAATTGCCTTGTGAATGATTCAACGGGTGAAACATCTTTGGGTCGGTACGGCATTTTCCCTCTCCTAACCTGCCAAAATGGTATAAATAAGCTTTAACCATCTCAGTGTTTTGTCTCATTGGTTGACTTACAAACAAGAAAAATTGGTTGTGTTCTTTACCTTCTCCCTCGTGAGTACTTCTCCATTCAACTCTGAAGACACGGAGATACGTGAATCCAAATCATCTTGCTCAGGAATTTTATACGAGAAATCCATACTATGAAGAGTCTCTTCAACAGGTAAACTAAGATCCATCTGTTCAACAACGTCCCAAATATCTTCTTCAACGGGAGGGTCTGATTCAATAAATGTGTTTTTATCATCCCCGGTAGATGATGATGATGGCGATGACTGTGATTTTGGTGGGCTAGAATCACTGCAAGAGATCCAAATTTGAAACCGGAGCTCCTTGAGAGAAGGGAGTTTCAAGAGAGCAGCAGCTGATGTCCAAAGATCTGACACTAGAGTGTCACACATCGAAAGATATGTCAATTTGGGCATGCAAGAAAAACAGTCTTCCCCAAAACCAACTATACGGTTCTTATCGAGTATAAGGGTGTGCAGCTGTGTGAACTCTCCTACGATGTTAAGCTTATGGAAATGCATAGACCTCACATTAAAAACTTTGCAGCTCAAACCTTGAAAGAAAACGTCCCTGAAAGTAAATCCAATCAAGAAAATGAAAATGGAAAGCCTCAGAAATAATGCATAAAAAGAAAGACACAAAAAACCATTGCTTACCGCCAGAAGTTTTTCCCGAAAGAGTCATGTAGATGAACAACTCGGAGTTTTTGATTGACAGAACGAATTAAGGACAATGCATAATGATCTTCTAAAGAACAAGAGGATCTCACAAAGAGATCTATTCCTTGTACCTCAGATGTGTTGATCTCATTGCATAACTCGAGAAGCGGGTGATAGTCATCGTACTTCACTCTATCCACATAAAGGTTCATGATACATCTTTGATTCCTTGACTTTTTAACCTCCGCCTGAAACTCGGTTGATCAGGATCAATTATAGTTTATACCCAGACTAACACTAAGATTAAGCTAAACAGAAGTAATAAGCAGATCTTCTGGACAAGGAAAAAGTAACCAAACCTCAAAGAAAGCAGATAAAACGGCAGTGTTGGGTAGGATTCCATGCTTCTTGCATAATTCAATATACCTAAAACCAAAGATAATCCCATTAACCTGAATACTAGTAGAGAAATCACTTAGCACATTATAACTAAATATAACCCAGAATTTAACAACATAATCCACCCTGAAACAGGAAAAAAAAAACATTCACTTGACAAAAACATGCCTTCCTTGATTTTTTAGTGCAAAAGCTATAGGACAGAAACAAAAACCAATCCTTAATCAAAGGAAGATGCAGAAATTCAGACAAATTCTCACGAAGAACACCAACAAAAAAAACACAGAATCGAAACACAACCTAGATTTACTGATATCGTTCCTCTAAACTCATCATCAATTTCAAGAAAAGGTGTCACAAAGTTTCAGTCTTTCAGACAAAACCCAATCCTACGACCACATCTCAACTTTTTCTGTCTTAATTTCAAAAGAGTAGATAAGATACACAAAAAAAAAAAAAAAAAAAAAGGTGAAAAGAAAAAACTCACTTCTCCTCAAGGGTTGCTATTTCAGTGAGCGTAGCCATTCAATCACAGCTTAAGATTAAACGCCGACTACTTTCCTTTTTTCCCCGATGTTATCAGAAAAGTTTTCCATGCGAAGCAGTTTCCGAGCTTATCAAAGACTTTACACCAAAACCCGCCACCTGTTTTAGAAGCTTTTACAATTTCGTGTGTTTCCTTTTAAAAAATCTACAAATAAATGAGTAGTGCACATAAATTAGTTTTGACCTAAACGGGTCCAACTTTAAAAATTAAAAAGATAAAAGGGTCTAATTCTATCAGATTCACACTGACCCACACACGCGTTAATACACGTAATACAATTTCTGTTACATACTTAGATCAGTGTGTCTCAATATTCTACTACGCTAATGAAATATATGAACATATTTCCATGCTTTACCACTTGAATCGTTAATAGTGGCAATGAGATACTCCCAAAATCTCAAAATATTGATCTATTGACGACGAAAGTTTGTTCATGAGGTGTAATCTTGTAAATTAGTTGTGAAATTGTAATACAAATAAATTGATTCATCTTTTGATGATTTAAATGTATATTGACCAACCTTCTTCTAGGTTGCCCAAAAAAAGGGAAAGGATAATTGACCTTGAGAAACAAGTGGGCTAGTAGTGGTTACGAAGTCAGGTTTCGAACCTGGTCTAGGTCCTTTACAGGTTAATTAATTAGCCACTGTGCTAATAATGAAAAATGAAACAACATTGAATATTGACCTTTTCGTAAAGCTGTGTTCCAGCTATATTACCTTATTATGAATCTGGAAAAGAAAATTCAATAAAGATATCTCCATTTTATTACTTTTGTATTTTTTATTTTTATTTTGTCATCTAGATTTATTATTAATTGCAAATTATGAGAACTGTTACATAAACGATTCTACAACTGACAATTCCTTCCGACCCTTATTAGATCTACGACTACGACAGACTACAGACAATTCCTTCCGACCCTTATTAGATCTACGACAGACTACAGACAATTCCTTCCGACCCTTATTAGATCTACGACAGACTACACTTTCTTCTTCATAATCTTGATGAATACCTTCAATGATCCACGACCTGGCGACACTTCTTTCTCTGCGTAGAATCCTGGCAAACGGCTATAATTGTACATCGCTGGAGATCTCCTGCACACTTGCCTCTATTAATCTGCAAATTTGTTAATAAATCGTAATATCTAGGACTCGAACCTCAAACCTCTTGATGTAGAAGCATTAATCAACCCTTGGTTAACCAATGGACCAATACTTTTGTATTTTGGTAAAAAAAAATTCCAAACTATTGCATTATACAAATATATTATCAATAATAAATTTATATAATTTAATGTGACCTTAACAAATATTATGATCAATGAACTAAAGTGACTGTGCAGCCCAAACTAAAATAAAACTAGGCCCACGTACAAACTTTAAGCCCACCAAAAGTCAAATGTCTTGGATAGTCCGGTTGGTCACAAAACTGACAATCGGCGGAGGAGAAAAGGTAGTGCCAAATATTAGCCGGCGATTCAGATGGAGACGGTGGTCGATAAAGAGATTCTTAAGTCTTCCGGGGCTGAGCTCCTTCCCGACGGACGTCGTGGTTTGCGCATCCATGACTGGGAGATCGAAACCCTCCGTGGCACGATTCTCACTTCTCTCGCTGTCGAAGAGTACTTAATCTCTCTATCTCTCTCACCCTATGTCTCCATAAGATACGATCATACACGAATTTGTTGGTGTCTGTGCACTGTTTTTGATTACTTTTAGGCGATACTTGTGTTTAAGTTTTTATATTTGATTCAGTCTGATTGAGAACTGAGTAGTGTAGTCTGGGGTTTTGAGCTCATTTACACCTTATTAGTGGATTCGTATCGAAGAAAATTAGAAATGTGTTCTTGATTTTGTGTTTGCTCTAGGCTTTGGTCGAGTGTATGATTTATTCTGTGAAAAATCGAAATCGTGTTTGCTTTGGTTTAGTTTTTGTAGTTACTGCTTTTTGTTGTTCTGATCTCTGCTCATCACATTTCTTGGTATAGTTCTATGTTTGTCTCAATTATGTAAAAATCATCTTCTGAGATTCACAAGTTTTTTTAATATCATCAATTACGAATGTGATGTTTGATTGTAACACAGGTGGGAAGAAAAGCTTAAGACATCTCACTTACCTGAAATGGTTTTTGGTGAGAATGCATTAGTCCTAAAACACTTAAGTAGCAACACTAAGATTCATTTTAATGCGTTTGATGCACTAGCGGGTTGGAAGCAGGAAGGGCTTCCACCTGTTGAAGTTCCTGCTGCGGCACAATGGAAATTCAGGAGGTAGGTTAGGATTTGATTCACAAATATATCACAAAAGATATTTTTCTTTTAAGTAGGGAAATTCTGCTTGTACATAGTTGTGTCTGATACCACTCTGATCTACTTGCAGCAAGCCGTCCCAGCAGGTGATACTAGATTATGATTACACGTTTACAACGCCATACTGTGGAAGTGAAGTAGTTGAGAAAGACAATGAAGCGGTTCGCCTTGCTCTCACTTTCACTCTTTTTCTGTCTGTTACACCATAATCAATCAAGTGTAACTTTCATGCTCATTGATATATGCTTTATTACTGTGAAGCAGGTTGAGGCAAAAGCTAATCCGAAGGGGGAAGCTACTCTTCAGTGGGATAACTGTGAAGATCAGATTGATTTGGCTGCTCTCTCACTTAAAGAACCTATTCTCTTCTATGATGAGGTTGGTCACCCGATCGATACTAACACAAAACACATGTTTCTGCGCTCTTTGATGAACTTATTCTCTACTTCTTCAGGTAGTTTTGTATGAAGACGAGCTGGCTGACAATGGAGTGTCACTACTGACTGTTAAAGTGGTAAAGATCGAATTTTCGAGTCTGTTTTTCCAATCACATTCTTTCACAATTATGTGAATTTGAATGAGTTCAGTATTAGATACAAGGGATAAGCTCTGCGTGTGTTTCTGTTTGTGTTTTTCAGAGAGTCATGCCAAGCTCATGGTTCCTCCTCTTACGATTTTGGGTGAGTCAATCAGGAAAGTCCATAGTCAGAAAATAAAGTCATTACGCAAGAATATGTGATCTTCATTGACTGTTATGATGTTTCGATTTTCATCTTCCACTCGGTTGCTTTTTTATAGCTTAGAGTTGATGGTGTGCTTATGAGATTGAGAGAGACTAGAATGCATTATACGTTTGGCAAAGATGAGACACCAACTGTTCTTCGTGAAAACTGTTGGAGAGAAGCTACATTCCAGTCTCTATCTGCGGTTAGTTTTCTTCACTTGTAGGACAGATTACTAGATATTGTTTCCATTTGCAATCTTTTTTCTTATTAAAATCCATCTCTTTCCATCAAACCTAGAACGGCATATCCTATACATCATCAAAGAACCACAATCTTTTTGTTACAAGACGATAACATATTGCAATGATTCTTTGGGTAGTGAATACAGAAGGTTTCGTGATTTAACTCTTGAATATGTATATATGCAGAAAGGGTATCCAGTTGACTTAGCAGTCTGGAGCGACCCGAGCTCCATCAGTCAGAGGCTTCCAGTGATTAAGCATACGACACAGAAACTGAAGATCCCTCGAAAAGTTTAAGCTGTTTATAAAGTTGCAAGTTAAATCCAAAAGAACGGACCGATGAGCTTTCTATTCAGTCAAAATACTTACTATTGAATTTGTTAATGTAAGGAGTTACTCCAGTTACTTATTGTGGTGGTTTCATATGAACACTGAAACGCTCTTCCTCTTCATGTTCTTCTTACACTCTTATTGCCATACCTCGTTCCCACCATAATTCCCCTCATTGTTGAAAGTCTATGATTAATGTATTCACAATAACGCAATGACTCGTATACATAAGTTCAAATGTTCAAAAGCCTGATGCCAATTATCGCACATTGGAAGAGACGGTGACTCTCGAACTCTTTTCACTATAAGAAAGTTTTCTTTAAATTCCTTTGAGTAAACCCGAAGAGAGTGAGTAACATTATAAATACAAAGATGAAACAATGGTTCTTGAAGAATATGCTGAAAGAAAAGCTGAATCTACCCTCAAGTATTCAAAGCCACTGGGCTAAACAACAAGAAATATGAAGAGAAATCCAGATTCTAAAACTGGAAATTGTCAAAAGTGAAGGAAGATAGAAATAATGTAATTTAGTTTTTGGTTCCTAATGGAACACAAAACAACCAATGAGTTCTTCTTGGTACACCCCTTTTCTCAAGTCTCCAACTGCTTCAAGATAACTGATGCATCCCACTTTGTGCATTCAAGTACCTGCCATCATCAAGTCACAGGCAAAGCTTTGAGAATCAGATCTTCGGACCAAACTTATAACAGCCATTCAAAACATCAATATGCTAATACAAATCCATATATTATACAACAAATGATTGGATGTCATGAACAAATGACATCTTCTCTTTTCAAAAGGTACCCAAGATTGCTTATGACCATTACTATATTGAACTAAAAGGCAGGTTTGCCAATTTCTCACTGCATTATATCAGAACAAAAACCCATATCTTTAGTTTGACGAGCATGGTGATAAATGAACACGATGTTAGACCTAGGGTTAAAGCTTTACAGTATTGTTTGATTGCATTCATGAAGAGAAATATAGGGTCTAAATTTTTTTAGTTCCTAAACATAAACACACAAAAAACAAAAAGGACAAGAAACCTACAAAGCAGTAGCACCTCTCTTGCCAGCGACTGAAAATCCACTTCCATCACCCATCTTTTCCATTCCCTATCAATAATCCCAAGCCCAATTTGTTCTTAACACCAAAATTGATTTACAGAGAACAAAAGGACAGACCAAATCCATTTTCATTCTACTTCAACACGAAAACAATTGTTCCAAGTAGAGAGACATTAAACAAGAAACTCAAAAGCTTTAAACTTGGTCATTCGAATGAAATCCTAAGAGCAGTAACACTCACAAATGGAGAGTAATTAGCGATCTTGACAAGTGCGTGGGAAGGTACCGTTAGAGAGTTCGCAGAAAGCTCGCAGATTAACATTAAGGTGAGATGTGAGTCGAGCTGCAGCCACAACATTGTACAGAGGCAAGAAAGACTCTGTGCATCCAAGCTCTCCCAAATTCCTGTACACGATTAGAAAACATGGTTTTTTTTTTGGTCAATGCTATATAACAACACAAGAATCATAATCTCAATAATCAAACATTTTCAATTCTTATCAACGGGAATTAGGGATTTACAAAAAGAAAATTTCTACCAAAATTTGTTCAAACACAAGCAAATCATGTCATTTCAAATAAAATCTCCATTGTCTACGAAACTTGTTCAAGAGGTTAAAATTTTAGAAATGGTGAAACCTGGGATTAGTGAAAGAGGCAAATCGGCGGCGGGGCAAAGAGGATTGGGGAGGACGGAGGCGGGGAAGCGTTGCCGGCGGAGATCGGAGAGACGGAGCTCTAGCAGTAGCGGAGACGAAAGAGCGGGCTGCACTGCGCCATGCCATTTTTTAACCTACTTGAAGCAGAAAGAAACAACAAAGCAAATCAGATCAATATCGAAGAAGATGATGAAAGAAGAGAGAGACTACTAAAACTCAGTAAGCCCTAAACGAGAGAGAGACTCGGTTTGGTTTGGTTCGGTTTATTATTTTCGATTTAAATCGATCAATTGAATAAAATTAATTAGTTTGGTTTCTGGTATAGATTTGGTTTGTCATTTTCTCTTTCGTACTAAAAAAATAAAAGGGTTACATGTGGATTTTCGAATTTGGAGCCCTAATTTCTTGAACGATGACGATGATATCCGATCTTCCAGAGGAATTGGTAGTGGAGATACTTTCTCGGGTTCCATTGACATCTCTGAGCGCAGCGAGATCTACAGTAAAACGATGGAACGCTTTATCGAAAGATAGATTAGTTTGCAAAGGAGAGGCAAGACAGCAATTTCTAGGGTTCATGGTGATGGATATGAGGGTTTGTTCAGTGAGATTCGATCTCCTAAACGCTCCATCTATAAGGCAAATAGGTAAACTCGATCAATTTCAGATATCTGATGTGTTTCATTGCAACGGTCTAGTGTTATGCGTGATGGATAACTACTCGAGGCTTGTGGTTTGGAACCCGTATCTAGGGCAAACCAAATTGATCGAATCCGGGACTGCTCATTTTCGAAGCTGTTATTATAGTCTCGGCTGTGATTCTTGCGGTAGCCACAAGATTTTGAGGTTTTTTAATGACTCTGTCCAAGGTTCAGGCCGACGAGTTCTCAAGTATGAAATCTATGATGTTAATTCTTCTTCTAACTCATGGAGGGTTCTTCATGTCACTCCCGATTGGTATATAAGTTCTGATCATAAGCGAGGCGTTTCTTTAAAGGGAAATACTTACTGGATTGCTATAGATAGTAGAAGAAACGAGGAAGAAGACCAACTAGAGGAAGACCAAATAGTGTTGTATGATTTCTTACTCTGTTTTGATTTCACAAAAGAGAGATTTGGACCGCGTCTGCAACTGCCGTTTAACGATTTTTTTGAGGTTACCAGTTCTCTATGTTGTGTAAGAGAAGAGCAACTCGCGCTCATGTTTCAGCACTCGGGTTTTTACAAGATGGAGATATGGATGACGACTAAGATTGAGCCCCAAGAGGTGTCATGGAGCAAGTTCTTCGCATTTGATATGACTCCATACGCTGGACTTAATTGTGCCCTTCGACATGGGAGTTTCTTTATTGACATGGAGAAGAAAGTCGCTGTGCTTTTTGATCTAACCATCTTTAGAGACTCCACAAGTCCAAGACGCGACATTGCCTACATCATTGGAGAAGATGGATACTACATGGAAGTGGATCTCGGAAAATCTGAATGCGATCATTGTCGCCCAGTTGCCTGCTCCTACGTTCCAAGTTTAGTGCAAATCGAGTGAGTGAACTGCATAAGAAGAAGAAGGGTCAACTATTCCACTTACATATTCTATCTTGTTTCTTTCTTGCTTCTGCTTTTTTTTTTCTCTTTCCTTTTTGCAATGTGCTTTGAACAAGGCTAGTCAATTTTTACAAATAAGTTGAATGTGACAATTTCTCATATACTTCATATTAATGGTGCTATTGGAGTTCGGATATCTTCTAGAATAACTAGTCATGGTTTGGCCTGTAACATAGATGCTGATTTGAAGTCCTTTGAGCACATTGTGCCGTGTGGGATTGCTGATAAAGAAGAGAGACAGACACTCTGCTTCTCAGAAGAAGTGATTCATGAACAGTTGGTTTCTTGTTTAGCCAAAGCTTTTTCTTATGATGATGTTGTGTGGAAGGAAGATCCTTCAGTCATTTTGGACACCCAAGATAACGAATAATCTGGTTTTGATTTTTTCTTGTCTATCAAAAATGTTTACAGGATAAAAGCTCTATTCAATTGGTTTCGGAAAAGTGAGCATGTAAAAACGTTTATTTTTCTTTTGAATGTAATTTAACATTAAATTCAAAAAAAAAATGTTTATTATTATTTCACGTGATATGGATTCTGATATTATCTTATTCATTCTCAATTTTTTTTTATTAAAATCGGTTGTTTACAATCTCTAATAGTCGATTTCTATGATCATTTGACCATCTACGTACGGTAATCAGTTTTTGAATCTCTAATTAACTACAACAAACGCAAGTCACCTCAATTCAGCTCAAGGCAGTAAAAAATATATGATTGTTTGTTAACGGTCACTTTTTATTATCGATGTAAACAATTTCCTTTTTCTTATAAAATGGAAATTTCTTTTTATTTGAACAACTTAACCTTACCTTTCCTCTTTTTTTTTTTCCGTTGGCAACCTTTATATAACAAATTAGCTTCTTTGAGAAATCATAATTCCTCTTTCTTCGAAAACAAAAATCCACCTTCTTCTTCTTTTGTCTTTCTCTGTTTCTTCTTGATCAAGTTCTGTTCCTCTCTTACAAAGAGAACTCACGGATCACGAGAACGTCAAAGCTCGATGATCACCATCTGCTACAATACCGTCGGAACTGTAACTCATGTTTGATCACACCATCAAAGATCTCGCCACCGTTCCTATCCTCTGTCTCTCTGTTTTTTTGCGTTTCACGATCTCTGGAAATCATGGAGGATCTCACCGAGGGTCAGAGGTAGTGACGCAAACCATGGATGATGCATCATATGCGCCGTTGTCACGAGAGCCAGGTTTGTTGCTTCTCGCTTAGTTTCCTATTTGATATCTTGGAACCTTGGATTTTTAATTCTTAACGTAACTTGCTGCACAAAAAAAGGTCTCTTTGAGTTAGGTCAATCAATATTTAGTTTTCTAAACGCAATTTTGTCGGAGGAACTAGGGTTTGCTCTTGTAGTAGTTTTACGAAATTGACCTAACCTATAGTTTGTCTTGTCTGTTATCAGTTATCACTTTCTTTCATAATTAATTAATTAATTAACCTTTAGTTTTCTTCTTCTTATTGTAGGTTCCTATTCTTGATTCGCCAAATCAGTGGGTACAGCCGCAAGACTGTTTGATTTCTCTGGAATGATAGACAACACATTTTGCTATTGCGTGGTAACGAATTTCTATCCTCTTTTTCTTTTTCTTTCTTACAAATTAATAATTTTGGTAGTAAAATGTTTTTTTTTTTTTTTTTGATGGTCGGATTTTTCAAAAGCTTTTTTGTTTTTATACTAAATTTACATAATTATATGAAAACTAACCGGATTTTGGATCCAGCATTATAGTCGTTAGCGATTCCAAACATTCAACTTGTTTTTCCTATTATTATGTAGATTTAGCATTCAAGTTTTTTAATTTGGATTTTTAAAAATAGTTTTTAAAATTTTGGTTTTGTTTTTTTCGGATTTTTAAAAGATTTTTTTCTTATGTTTGTTTTTTTAATTTTTTTGTTTGATACTAAATTTACATAATGATATGAAAGCTAACCGGATTTTGGATCCAGCATTATAGTCGTTAGCGATTCCAAACATTCAACTTGTTTTTCCTATTATTATGTAGATTTAGCATTCAAGTTTTTTAATTTGGATTTTTAAAAATAGTTTTTAAAATTTTGGTTTTGTTTTTTTTCGGATTTTTAAAAGATTTTTTTCTTATGTTTGTTTTTTTAATTTTTTTGTTTGACACTAAATTTACATAATGATATGAAAGCTAACCGGATTTTGGATCCAGCATTATAGTCGTTAGCGATTCCAAACATTCAACTTGTTTTTCCTATTATTATGTAGATTTAGCATTCAAGTTTTTTAATTTGGATTTTTAAAAATAGTTTTTAAAATTTTGGTTTTGTTTTTTTTCGGATTTTTAAAAGATTTTTTTCTTATGTTTGTTTTTTTAATTTTTTTGTTTGATACTAAATTTACATAATGATATGAAAGCTAACCGGATTTTGGATCCAGCATTATAGTCGTTAGCGATTCCAAACATTCAACTTGTTTTTCCTATTATTATGTAGATTTAGCATTCAAGTTTTTTAATTTGGATTTTTAAAAATAGTTTTTAAAATTTTGGTTTTGTTTTTTTTCGGATTTTTAAAAGATTTTTTTCTTATGTTTGTTTTTTTAATTTTTTTGTTTGATACTAAATTTACATAATGATATGAAAGCTAACCGGATTTTGGATCCAGCATTATAGTCGTTAGCGATTCCAAACATTCAACTTGCTTTTCCTATTATTATGTAGATTTAGCATTCAATTTTTTAATTCGGATTTTTAAAGATACTTTCTAAATTTTTGATTTTGTTTCTTTTCGGATTTTTTAAAACTTTTTTCTTGTGTTTGTTTTTTTTTAAAAAATTTTCGTTTGGTACTAAATTTTTTCAAAGTAGTAGCTGTCGTATTCCAGAAGGAAGGTCATAATGATATGAAAACTAACCGGATTTTGGATTCATCATTAGTCGTTAGCAATTCCAAACATTCAACTTATTTTTCTTATTATTATGTAAATTTGGCATTCAAGTTTTTAATTCGGATTTTTAAAAATAGTTTTTAAATTTTTTATTTTGTTTTTTCGGATTTTTAAAATATTTTTTTCTTGTGTTTGTTTTTTAAAAAAAAAAATTTTAATGTTACAGTACGAACCCAAGTAAAAATAAAAGTATTGATACCAAGATACATGATTTCACTGTAAAGCTTTTGGATACATTTGTGTTATACACTTACACTTGCACATATAACTCGTGGAACGATGACGAACAATGGACTCTGTTAATGAACAAAAACAGATTGAGAATCAAGATTTCGTCTCTTACTTGTATAACTTCTCGGTCCGAATGCATCTCAAATCCTTGTCAAAAGTAAAGACTTTCCCTGGCAACAATTCGGCAGCCGCAGAGATTCCTCTGTATACTATTCTGGTGGAAACAATCTGTTCCGACCAAAGACCAAACTCCACAAGGTTCCCTTCCATCCACTTTATACTAACCGTCACACCTCCCCTTGCCCTTAGCCCTTTCACAATGCCGTTAGGCCATTTATCTGCTGGAAGTGCCGGGAGCAAATGCAGATCCTTCGTTGTGCTCTGCACTAACATTTCTGCTACTGCTGCTGCGAATCTGCCAAGGAAAAAAAGGTTCATGTATAAGTTTATACTAGCCATCAAATTGTTCTAGTTTTTTGTAAGAACTGATGATTTGCTGTTATGGTTTAGTGCCTTGGTATGTGAATGTAAACATTCCACATATCTTATAGGTAAGCGTTTGCAATAACTTGCTTAACTTACCCAAAATTAGCATCAATCTGGAATGGCGGGTGTGCAGTGAACATGTTACTATACAGTCCTCCTTCATAGTTACGTTCGTTCAACGGATCCACAAGATCAAAAATATGTGCAACCATCCGATATGCGTGCTCGCTATTGTGAAGCCTGGCCCACAAGGCAGCTTTCCAGGTGGTTGACCAGCCTGGTCCTTCCTCTCCTGCATCAATCAGTGGAACATTATATATTGCTCCAACCACAACGATGACATTGCGGAATAGTAATGGGAGAGAAGAAAGAGTCACACAAACCTCTTTTTTTAAGAGTTGCTTCCACGGCTTTAGCAAGTTCTGGAGACTTCTCAACTGTGATTGTGTGACCCGGGAAGAGGCCAAAGAGATGTGAAACATGTCTATGATGTATCTCTGGGTCCTCAAAGTCTTCTGCCCATTCCATAATGGAACCGTCCTTTGATATTCTAGTGGGTGGAAGTTTTGCTTGAGCAGCAATGACTTTTCCGATAAGAGTATCATTTGTTTTTCCCAAAATCTGTTGATAAACCAGAAACCATAAGCTCAGTATCCATGAGGTGATATGATTATTTTCGTTGTTTTTGTTGCTTCATGTTACCTCTGAAGCGGTAACGATATCAGCAAAGACTTCCTTTATAATGGCAATGTCCATGGTTGATGAGTAGCTAACACTAGCAGGTTTGCCATTGGGAGCAGTAAACATATGCTCAGGGGAAGTCGATGGATTGGTCTGGAGAAATCCGTCTTTACCTTTGATCAGCCAGTCCAAAAGAAACGATGTACATCCTTCCAACAATGGATATCCCTTCTTTTTAAGAAATTCCTAGAAATGAATCAACAAGTAAAGGTCGATTAAACATAGTACTGGTTAAAGAAATGATTGGAATCATAGATCTGAGGTCCATACCTTGTCCATTGTGTATGTATAATGTTCCCATGCATGAGTGCAGAGCCAAGCTCCACCCATGGGCCAGAGTGCCCACACTGCCTCACCTCTATCTGGTGAAGTTTTTGCCCATATGTCTGATACTTGATGTGCCACCCAACCGCTTGCTCCGTAGTTCATCTATATCGCGCAACAAAATGATTCTTAGACTAATGTCTCTAGTGATGGAGCACAAATGCATTGTAAAGTTCATCATTAGAAAAAAAAAAAAGATAGAAACTTACTTGTGCTGTCTTGCGGCCATTAATAGCTAAAGCAGACATATAATCGAACAACGGTTCCTGGCATTCCCGGATATTACCAGGAAGAGAATGCCAATAGTTCATCTGGAGATTAATGTTCAGGTGAGGAGCACCACTGCAATACAGCAAAAGTAAAAGAAGTGGAGTCAGTGACATAACAAAGCTATGAAAGTCCAAGAAAAGGAAGTAAGGCGAAAACGCACTCCCATGGTGGCTGAATGTCCCTGTTCCATATGCCCTGCAAGTTAGCCACCTGAGTTCCGGGTCTTGAGGAAGATATAAGCAGGTATCGACCATATTGGAATAGAAGTTCCACCAATGCAGGGTCTTCATCGGTTTTAAATGACCGCACCCTTTCAGCAGTTGAAGCAGCTTGTTGCACAGTTTTATTTCCTGAGCTACCGGAAAGCTGCAAAGACACCCGGTTGAAAAGTTTCTGATAGTCACCCAAATGACGAGCATAAAGATCAGAGTACGAGTATTTCTGGACTGAGCTGATTCTTTTAGCACATTCCTTTGCAGGGTCTCTCTTAGAATCAGCGGGCATCGTAAATGGCCCGTCAAAGTTAGATGAAGCCGCCAGAAGCAGAACCGCCCAGTCGGCCTTTTCTACACTTAGTTTCTTGCCACCTAAGGAAGACACAGAGCCACCATTACTGACTCTCACTTCAAGAATCGAAGCAAACTGCAATCCTTTGTGATCATCATACGGTATATTTGTCGCATTGATACTTTTCTTTAAGTTCACAGGAAGTCGCTTGGGGCGACAACTTCCTCGCATCAAAATCTGATTAGCCTTGGGATTTGTCTCTGAATGATGGTGCAACTCGCTGTCAAAAGACACCTTAAAAGACAGAGATCCCGGTTTGCTTGCATAGATCTTGGCTACAATAACTTGATCCGGATTAGAAGCGAAAAACTCCCTTGAGAAGTCCACAGCCCCAACCGAGTAGCTTACTTTAGCTACTGCAGTTTCCAAGTCGAGTTCACGGCGATAAGAGGTTTGAGTGTACTTACGATGTGAACTGCCAAACTCTAAATTCAAATCTCCCACTAGCTGGTAAACCTTTAGAGAGCCAAAAACAAAAGGATTAGACTTTACACATAATAAATAAAAATCAAGAAGTGAAAGCAACATGTTCACCAAAAGAACAAAACATACATCAGAAGGCTGCCCTGATAATTTGACAGCTTCTGAAGTAGCTTCAGCATAGTTTTTCTCATCAACAAGCCTCCTTACTTCTGCTAATGCTTCCGGTGCATTCGGGTTTGTGTAGTCTGCTGGTACTCCTGTCCAAATCGTGTCCTCTATCAATCAAAATCCACAAAATCATATTTTTTTAGGCTTCAGATCCACAAAATCAACAAATGGAAACAGTTTGAACTTGAAAGAACACAGATTTTCATACAACACAAGTGTAGAAACAAGATTCAAAAATGTAAATATTTTGTAGCAATGTGCTTCATTTACACATTTTATATATCAAGTGTCAAGCATAATCCCCTGTTCTATAGCTTAGAGTGTCAATAAATTAGGCCAAGAAACAAGAACATTGATTGATCTCTGACAATAGATTGTAGAGAATACTAGCAGATAATAGCATTTATTACCCAAATCTCCAAACACATGAATGGGAGAGAAAGGACAAATCCAAAACCGACGCCGTTTTAAACATTTACCATTGATGTTGAGAGTCTCGGAGGAGACGCCGCCCCAGATCGTGGCTCCGAGACGACCATTTCCGATGGGAATAGCGTCAGTCCAATTCCGAGAAGGCCCACCAAATGTCAGCTTCAATGGCCTCGAGAGATCTTGGCCGTCCATCAATGCTCTCCTCTCCGATGAACGCCTCACCGGATCCCTCACTCCCTCGCCACATGTTGTTATGATACTTAGAAGAAGCAGAAGAAAGCTGAAATGAACGAAGAAGCTCGACTTCTCCGCCATTGTTTGTTGTTGCTCTGTGAGAGTTGCTTTCACAGTTTCACTCTAAAAGATAGAAAGTTTTGGTCTTGAAATAGCGCGTAAAGCGATACCGCACTATTCACGAGCGATATGGACATATATATCAATTTTTTTTTTTAATATGAAATCATACACTCGATCTATTTTTTTTAATTTTTTATATGAAATTACTAAAACAAGAATCAGGAAAATCTAATATTTTACAAAATTACTAAGATATAGTTTAAATTACATCCATATATGATTAAACCCAACCAAATAAATGTGTTTTAATTATTAACATGTTCATCTCTAAAAAATTATACCATATTTTTTATTATTTCACTATATAACTAAAATTCGAAATAATATAAAATATTATACAAATTCAAGAGTATGTAATTTAATTTATTTTATTTTTTTCAAAATTGTCAACATGACACTTCATTTTTGGAAGGAAGAATAATTACAAACCAATTTTGCAAGGCATTACAACTCATATATTAATGATGATCCCAACTCAAAATAACGAGACCACAAATGCAGACAAAGACCCGAACGTGTCGACTGCACCATATTGGTCCATAGCCTAGAATGATAAGATCCAAGATACGAGTTTGTCCAATACATCATCAACCTGATGTTCCTGGAGCAGATCACGAGGATATGAAGAACATATACCCAATTTTACACGAATTGAGAAGACTAAACCAACCATAATTTGAGCATTTAATATTTTTTATCCACCGACTTTCGTTTATCTAAGAAACAAATAATCTCTTTGACACATGAAGTTTATTTTGGTTCGCAATTGTTTCTTTAAAAAGATACAGAAAGATCTATAGCCATCTCATCTAAGACGTATATTACACTGATTGTATTGGTTGTCGATCGAAGATATTGATCTCATGTGGTTTTATGATTTTCCTTTAATGATATGAAGCAAAATAAAATCAAACAAACATGGCGTGATTCTGATTCATATCTATTTATATTTTTTTTAATAAGATTAGTTAAGGTTTTCTGATTTGAGGGTTTTATTTAGGTTTTGATAATAAATACGATATTTAGGTTGTAGGGTTTACAGATTTTTTTGGTTTTTAGATTGATTAATAAAAAATCCTAGGTATAATTGCAACTTTGTGATATTGACATGTTGTTGGGCTTAACAGTTTGTTGAAGGATTTGGGTATTAATGGCTCTACTCCAACGGTTCTGATTTCTGATGATTAATACAAAGTTGGTCATATTCATATCTATATAGGTAAACCAAACCTAAGAAAATTGATTGTCACACGATTAAAGAGATTTTTTTTTTTTTTTGATTAAAGAGAAATTTAATGATGGGCTTCTCAAGTTGTTTCATGTAAAGACAAATCTTACCGAGAACAGTTACGTCATCTCACGCGGAAGATCGATGTGCTAAATATCATCATCTCCCCATTTTCAAAGAGATATCTTAACATGCTTGTGGAATTATTGCACACTCGAGTTTGTTTGAATGCTACAAGTACAAGCACTCCAGTTTACTTGCCTTCATTTTTACGGATCAAGTAAAGAAAATCATTTTCTCTTCTACATGAAGGCAAGACTGGCAAGTTTTACATTTTTCAATATATATATTCCTTTTGTTTTTTCGCTGTCTATATATAGGTGATAAAAATTATTTTGTAAAAGAATAAAAGAGGTCATATATATGTGAAGTAATGTGAAAACAAGTCCACTACCACGCATCAAAACTTAATTCTTATATAGTTGACGAGAGGAATTAAGCATCACAACAACCAAAACACACAAACAAACAAAAATCTTAAAAGAGAACAACACAGAGAGAAATGATAGATTAGTTGTACATTTTTGGACAGACCAAATTAAAGTACGATATAATAAACCAGTCGTCTATACGTCTCTATCGTCTTGATTCGTATCATAACTTATAACGATCAATAGAATCGCTCACTCTTTTAAATCTATATCGATCTCAACTGGATATTTGTGTAGACAGTGTTCCCAAGGATTATTAGCGGAAGGCTTGACGTTACGAAGAGCCACCCAAACAGAACTATTACACTTAAAACCTGACCCCAACGCAATCTGCCAAATCCTATCTCCTTTCTTCATCCTTCCTTTGGCTTCTGTGTAAGCCAACTCGTACCAAATGGAGCTCGAAGAGGTATTACCAAACCTGTGTAATGTCATTCTTGAAGCCTCAACGTCTAATGGAGTTAGATGAAGATTCTTCTCCATCTCATCAATTAGCGCTCTACCACCCGCATGGATACAGAAATGCTCGAAGGCGAGTTTGAAATCCGGAATGTAGTGCTTGAGTTTTGGGTTGACAAACTTCTTTTTAACGAACCTCACAAAGAAGTGAAACTTCTCGCTTAAGGGAAGAACAAGTGGACCCAAAGTTGCGATATTGATCTTTAGGGTTCTTGCAGCTACCATTGGCAGATTCTTTGACAAGGAAACTCCGACTACGCCATCTTCATCCTCTTCTTGAGTTGCACATTCATAGGATCGGTCATCTGCTCCGGTATGGACCCGCACGGTGTGAACAAGCTCGTATTTCGCGCGTTTACGATCCATAGACCGGTTAGAAAGCAAAATCGCGGCCCCGCCTATCCGGAACAAACAATTTGTAACCAACATTGATTTGTTGTTACCCAAGTACAAGTTTTGAGTGATGTTCTCCGTGCTCACCACAAGTGCATAAGTGTTTCTATGAACTTGTAACAAGCTCTTAGCAGCATCGATAGCGATGACTCCAGCGCTACACCCCATCCCACCAAGATTCAAGCTCTTTATATCATCCCTAAGTTTAAACTTATTCACTAAGATAGTTGATAACGAAGGAGTTGGATTGAAAGTGCTTGAATTCACCACCAATATACCTATATCACTCGGGCTTATTCCGGTGTTGCGAAACAGATTATCGACCGCTCCAATGATAACTTCTTCCGTCTCTTTACGTGACACAGCCAAAGTCTGTTGTAGTGGCAAACTTTGAAGACCTTCAGGTATGTACGTCTCTTGGCCTAGACCGGAACGTTCTAGAATCTTCTCGCAGAAGTCCATCAAGTAATCGGACTCTTGCTTCCACGCGCCTGCTTCTCTTACACGCCTTACGTGGTCCATGATCTTTTGGATGCTAGCTTTGAGATGCGACGGTGGGAGGTAGCAGCTAAAGTCAACGAGATAAACGGGTTTGGGTCGGGTCATGAGGTAAAGAGTCGACCCGAGAGCGAGATAAAGAAAGAACATGGTTAGAGATGTGATGTTGTTTTGTAAGTAGAGGTAAAGGTTTTGGAGATCTTGTGTGGAAAGACGAGACGCCTCCATGGCTATAGAAACCATTAATGGTAAGAAGCAGAGCTTGAAGCGATGTGCCATGAGGTAGTTGGTAAAGATTTTTACCTTCTTCATCGGGGAATCCATTTTAGTGATATAAATTCTTGGTGTGGTCTTTGTTCGTTCTGACTCGTTTTACATTTATAGAGGTTGATTGAGTAAGAGAGAGAGAGAGAGAGTCCTAGCTCATGCATGCAATGAATGTATAATATAAATAAATAAGCAAGAACAAGAATTATTTCTTGTGCTATTTTCTTCTTTAGGATGACGACGACCTAATAACCCAAAGGAGTTTTGATCTAGAAAAAAAATAGCACAAGAGGTGCAATTAAGATATCCAGAAATTTTGAGGCCATATGCATTGTTGGGAATAATAAACTCATTTCCATATATAACGGATCATATATAAAATCAATGTTGAAAAATCAAATACTAACCCACTATTTGAACCAATAGTAATGTAACCAAACCAATACACCGGTGCCCGGTTTAGGGGAAGATTAATATATGGATCACGCAAACCACCTGACTGGATCATGCAGACCGGGATTTAATTTGTCGAGCCATGCATGTGGACAGATATACATAATGAGTTTTGAATATAACTATGGATGGAGACACCTTGGCGTTTATCAGTTCGCTCCCAACAAAGAATAGATGCATGCGTGAGCGGTGAGCAATGCTTTTAATTTGGCCAACCCGACCCAACAAGCTGGATTATCCGGCCAAAAATCGACAGAAAACTTTGAAACATTGGTTAGAGTTTAACTCTTCGAATAAAAAACATGAATAATAATCAACTTATGGTGGTAGAGTGTGTCAAAATTCAGTGTTAGTTGAATGTCTAATGCAAAAATAATGTTATAAGATGATAAATGCGAGTAAACAAACATGTGCATTTTATCAAATCAAAAACGAAATTTACCTAATACTCAAGGTAGTAAATGCGAGTAAAACAAACAACCACCTATTTTCTTACTCATGTCCATAAAATTCGCATCATTTTGTTTCAGAATTCAGGAATATTAAGACATTGTCAGATAACTTGGGCTTTTACCATTTTAAGTTACAATAGTACAATCTCACAAGTCACAACCTAACAAAAAATCTATCAATCTTGGTAGTCTATTTCTATAAATAAAGAAACACCAGAATTCAACAAAAAAAAGATAAGTAATTTCCTTTTGTGATATAAATACATTAAATGCTAGTTCATCTATCCAAAGATAAATTATTAAATTGAATATGGAATGGAGGAGTAGATACATGTCATTTATGGGCTGAGCACGATATATGGTATTTTATATTCGATATTTTTACTTACTCCTTTAAAGCTGAAGAATGGTGCACAGATCTCAATGCGTATAATGTAGATATGGTTGGGGAGAAGAGAACCATATAATTTACCAGTTGTTCGTTACCAAACAAATTAAATTGAAATTTATGTTTGATAATGACTTGAGAGTGTGTCGTGTTAGATAAAAACATGGTGATTTGACATTATGGATGACTTAACCCTAACCAATTTTCTTTTCCTTTATCCTTTTTTTTCTTTTCGTATTTATGAAAACTAGTAGATCTCAAATCTCCATAAGATCTGGAAGTCAATAGAGTTTCCCATAACAGCTGTTATAATTAATACATTTTAACTTACGATAAATATTAATCTCTGAGAGCCTACTAGAGTCTAGAGGCTAGAACATTGGAGGAATCGAGGGATTGACCTAACTGATCTCTGTTGTAATTTGGTGTGACCTTTGATTTAGGCAAATATTTTGTGGAAATGCCAGAAGGACACTTTGGTAGCTGTCACTTGGGAGAATTTTAAATATACATCAATTACTGAAGATGAACGCAATTATTTATACTAGATCCTAGTAACTATGTAAAATTGTAAATTGTTATTCAAGTGGTCTTGGCTCATCTTAGATTTGTAACTAAAATTATTTCGGTTTGGGTTTCACTGTTAACATTGTAGGCAAAAGAAAAATTCTTCTCTATAATAAACATACGCATTTGCGAGTACAAATCATTGTTTCATCTCAACTTCACCCGTCTGTTTATAGATTTTATAGATTTGTACTCGCAAATGTTAAAGATTTTATATCTCTATGGAAATATTCAACTTCCAGCCAGTTCAGTGATTATAACATGTGATCATGGCTCTTTAGATAACCCAAAGAAAGCCAAGATAGCAGCAAATATGTTTGAAGAGATCAAAGCTTTCAGCACCATCTTCTTTTTGGGTGTGTAAGGAGGATATCTTAGATCCGCATCCCCTGAAAAGCTCCGGTATAGTACTCCTTTCTTATGGCTAAACGTCTCATACGAGAATTTCCCGTGGTAAGCCCCGATCCCGCTCTCCCCAACCCCTCCAAATGGCATATCTTTTACAGTTACCTGCGAACAAAACAAACCATCTAATAAGAGCTAGCATTATGGAAAACAGAACATTGGTCTTGTATGAGAAAAGACGTCTTTTTTACGTGTAAGACAGTGTCATTAATGGTCATTCCTCCTGCAGATACGTTCTGCACGAATTGTTTCTGCAACTCTGCGCTGTTTGTGAACAGATACGCTGCTAAAGGCTTTGGCTTTGAACGTATAACCTGAAAGCCATCTTCAATCTTTTGCACCGTAAATACGGGAAGTAAAGGTCCAAATATCTCTTCCTGCATCATGGAAGATGCTTCTGGCACATCCAGTAGAATCGTTGGAGATATTTTTCTGTAAAGAAACATTACAGAACACAGTGATTAGTTTTTATTTTTATCCCCATGAACAATTTTATCGATTGGTAACATGTTCTCTCACAGCTTATCTTCGGTTGTTTGGCCACCATGAACAATTTTGTTGTCGACTCCATTCTCTTTTAACATACTCTCCAACCGTTTGAAGTGGAAAGAGTTCACAATCCGCGACAGATCCTTTGATTCTAATGCGTTTTGCCCAAAAAATGTCTCCAGTTCAGTCTTCAGAGCATCTATCTGTACCGCATGATTTGAATCAGCAAGCTTGAGAGAAACAAATAAAGCATTGTTATTCATTAAGCTTTTAATGCAAGTAGCCTTTACCAATTTTGATGCAAAATCCTTTGTTGTGATCACGTAATCGACGCCAATGCAAGCCTGTCCACTGTTACAAGCCCATTTCCCTGCGATGATCCTCCTTGCAGCCACCTTCGTTGACAACACCACGATTAGAGTATGCAACCTGAATTTTTCTATTTTATGCTTTAGAAGCAGAGATAGATCTTAACATGTAGATTAACATCTGAATCAACAAGAGCTGGGCACTTTCCACCAAGTTCGAGAACCACTGGAGTAAGATTTTTCGCAGCTGCAGCCATTATAATGCGAGCAACTCTTGCTCCACCTAAATAAATGCTTTTAACTAATTAAAATCATGCTTTCCTGAGATCCTAATTAACATGTCAAAGATTCTTGAAAGAAAAAGAGAGATGGCAAACCAGTGAAGAAGATCTTGTCCCATTTTTGATCAAGTAGTGCTGTTGTTTCAGGGACTCCTCCCTCTATAACTCTGATTGTTGTATTGTCCAAGTATTCACTGAACAACTTTGCTAAAAGAGAAGATGCTGCTGGAGCGATTTCAGAAGGTTTTAGCACAACCGCATTACCAGCTGCAATAGCTCCAATGACTGGCTCGACAGACAATACTGGGGAAAAAAACACCATGAAGACATATAAAGTATAAACTTTAATTGAATATTAATGAGACAAAATTTTGAAAAACAATCTGAGCTTACAGAAAGGGAAATTCCAGGCTGAGATAACCAAAACAACTCCTAGCGGCTCTGAGACTATTTGTGCAGATGAGGGAAATGTCGTCACAGAAGTTTTGACCTGAAAGGTCCAAGCATAGATCAGGCAAGTGGTTTAGAATGAAAACATATCAATGAAGCAACAAAAGCTTGAAGAGTCTAGTTACCGTTTCTGGAGCCATCCAGTTCTTCAACTCTTTGATTGCAAGCATACAGGATGATTTTGTATTCGAAATCTGAGAAAACGAGATGATACCAAAGTGATTCAACAGTGGATAAGTAGAATGTACAGAAGGAAAGGGACATTCAAATTTATATGAAAAAAAACCTCAGCTAGAAAAGCTTCAAGCTCAGGCTTGGAAAGGTCTTGATACAAAGCTTCGGTGATGCATTTCTCCTTCTCATCAATCATCTTAGCAATGCTTTGAAGCTGAGAAATTCTCCACTCATAGCTCTTTGTTCTGCCAGTGTTGAAGTTGCTTCTGAGCTCTTCAACAAGCAAAGCTGCTTCTTTTCCATCAAAAGCTGATGTTTGCTCCTTTACCACAGCAGATAGTGTTGCATAGCAAGTACTGATTCAAGAAACCAAAACCGCAATGTGAGAGACTTAAAGTAGTGTACTTTTAACTGTTCTTATTATTGTTTACGGCAGCAAGTACTGTACTTAAACTTAAAACCACTTTACTAAATACTAGATAGAAATGTAATCATCAAAAAATCAGTATGTAAAAAACCACTTTTGTGAATTAAATATGTAAAATGGGTGAATAAAGAAAGGTGCTTACAATTTCAAGCGATAAGGGATACAAGTTTTGCTGCAATATCCACCACCACCACCACGAGATATCAGAAAGGGTGAAGTTGCAACATTTAATCTGCAAGAAAGAGGCCATTCACTCATGATGCAATCTGTTTTTTAGAATGGTTCTAATGAGATCTGATTCTCTATAAAATGGTAATCATATCATATTGATTGACCCAATCATTCACAGAAGGATCCATTCCTCAAATTAACAGTTTCATTACTAGACCAAATTCAACTTAAAGGTAACTCTTTTATACAGGAAACGAGAAACCCAAAACGCAATTCACAAAAAGAGGAAGGCTTGTTTCGAGAAACAGAATCGAACAACTCAATCTCGAACCTGATAAGCAAGTTTTCAAGTTACCTGGTACGAGAAAAACCCTTGGCAAAACAAAGGGCATGATTCATCTCTACAAGCTTCGTCATGACTTGGGTTCAGTTAAAAATCTCAAATTGGAGACATTGGTGTTATATTTGAGAGTGAGAGAGGAGACGTTGAAGGGTGTGTGGTCGTAAGAGAAGACGTGTTGAAGAGACAAGTGTGTGTGTGTGTGTGTAATAAAAAGCATTGGCCAAATTTACAGCCACAAAGCCCGCTCAAAGGCGAATTACGTGAATACGGCTCATGCTGGTCTTGGTGGTCTCTGTGTCGAATTCGACGACGCTCCTGCTAATTCGTGAAATTGAGGTTTTGGGTTTTTCAACGTAGTGAGTGGTGATAATGGGCTTTATTTATTTCATTGTGTGAAGCCATTCACACAGTCTTCGTGCTTGTAAAGTAGAAGAAGAAAAAAAAAAAATCAATTAAGGAAAAGATCCAAAGGTTTGATCCTGTGGGGCTGGCTACAGCAGAGATTTTAGCGGTACTTCTCAAAATTCTACTCGATATGGTTGAGGAAAACAAAAAAAAAAAAAAAAAAAAACTCGATATGGTTAAAAAGAAATTAGCGTTTGCGAAAAATAAAATTTAGTTAGATGCGGTAAGAGAGTATTCAAAGATGATGACAAAAGACAAAAAAAGTTTCTGTCTAACCGTATGGAATAAAGTCCAATTACATTTACATGTTTCAAATGCTTAATTACAAGAATTGCCTAAACACACTTCTTTCGTTCTTCCAATTTTTGAGATGTTTATAGTTGACCTAATTAGTTCTATAGAATTATAGTTTATGAGCTAGCTAAACCAAAAACTCAGTATTTGTGTAAAAAGTGTGACAAAGAGAGTGGTACTTTGCTAATTACATTATGGTACAAACTACAACGTAAACAAAATAGTATAATGAGATGCGTTTTGATTGTTTTTAAATGTCAATTTATACGTTTGCGTTTACTTTTGAAAAAACAAACTAAAAAGGGATTAGTACACAAAGGCAGATACAAAACTAAAGCCTATTCTCCAAACCATGCAACATGTTTTGTATATGTTTTTCTTCTTCTCTATTGCCAGTTCTTCTTGAACTTAGAATACTAAGTTTACTTTTTTACATATATATAAGTACCAAACTCTAACACAGAATTCATTTTAACAATCATGACCACATCAACCAACATTTGCGCTGCCTCCCACCTCGCCGTCCTCCTCACCACTTCCTCTAACATCAACTCTTCCTCTGCCGCAGCATCCCTCCTTTGCTCTCACATCTCAAAAATCTCCAACAAATTTTCAGACACAACTTTCGCTGTTGATACCACATACCTTCTTTTCTCTACGTACATCGTCTTCACCATGCAAATAGGCTTTACCATGCTAAGCGCTGGTTCAATCCGCGCCAAAAACACCAAGAACATCATGTTGTGTAGTATCCTTGATGCTGCCTCAGGATTCATCACTTACTACCTCTTTGGATTTGCCTTGGCCTTTGGTACGCCTTCCAACGGTTTTATTGGTGGCCACCGCAACTTCTTTGCCTTAAACTCGTTCCCTGAAGGCTCTGGCTTTGACTTTAGCTTCTTCCTCTTTCAATGGACTTATGCTATCACTGCCTCAGGAATCACAAGTGGCTCCATGGCCGAGCGCACTCAGTTCGTTGCTTATATTATATATTCTTCTTTTTTGACCGGCTTCGTCTATCCGGTAATCTCACATTGGTTTTGGTCGAGCGATGGATGGGCTAGTCCGAGTCGGACCGACAATAATCTTTTTTTAGGCTCTGGTGCGATTGACTTTTCCGGTTCGGGTGTGGTTCACATGGCCGGTGGGATAACCGGTCTTTGGGGATCATTAATTCTAGGACCAAGAATCGGCCGGTTTAACTACCGAGAAAACAGCTCCACAGAAATCCGTGGTCACAGTGTACCGCTTGTTGTCCTCGGTACACTCATGTTGTGGTTGGGATGGTACGGGTTCACTGCCGGTTATTTTTTAACCATTTTAAAAACTTACGGGGGATCTCCATATTATGGTCAATGGAGCGCCATAGGACGGACCACTGTCACAACGACCCTGTCTGGATCCACTGCGGCATTGACCACAATGTTCAGTAGGCGACTTCTAGTTGGTCATTGGAATGTGACACATGTGTGCACCGGTTTACTAAGCGGCCTCGTGGCTATATCATCGGGTTGTGCTGTTGTAGAGCCTTGGGCAGCCATTATATGTGGCTTTGTCGCATCGTGGGTTACGATCGGACTTGACTTGCTTGCCAAGAAATTCAAGTACGATGATCCGCTTCAAGCCGCTCAAGTGCACGGTGGTTGTGGTGCGTGGGGATTATTATTTACAGGACTTTTGGCAACAAAAAGTTACATGAGCGAAGTTTATGGCGGCGAAAGTGGAAGGCCGCATGGTTTGCTGATGGGTGGGGGAGTGAAACTACTTGGAGCACAGATAGGTCAGATAATTGCGATCATCGGTTGGGTGACGTTGACAATGGGGTCATTATTTTATGGGTTACATAAGATCAATCTTCTTAGAGTATCTGTGGAAGAAGAGATAGTTGGAATTGATATGACACGTCACGGTGGCTTTGCTTATGGGTCTCATTTAGAGGATGCAGACTGGGTCAAATCATGGAACCAAGGAGCTGAGATTGAGACAGCAGCTTGAGTACATACGGACGTGCGTACCATTACTATACGATCCTATGAAACTAACAAAATATCTCTCAAGTTACTTGGTACGGTTCCTAATGTGGGAAATGCTCGGATATCTGTTTTCTGCTATTTGGAAATCTTTTATATTGTAAAATTAAACCCAATTGTTGGAGAGATATGAATTTGATAATTTTAATTATATATTTTCTTAGTTTGGGAGACATGTTTATAAGTTTCGAGGGTAGGTAATAACAATCTTGTTAGTTTCTGTTTGACCAAAAAGAAATAAGCAAAACTAGTTAGTAATCTAGTACGTGGATTAATGTGGTATTTTTCATATATATGTTAGATAATCGATGGTTCCTTAAATTTAAAATCGAACGAGGTTGAAGTTCTATGGACTCGAATGTTTTATATTTTAATCAAAAATGTATTTGTACAGTCAAGAGATTCAAGTTTGTTTATGAAAACTTGTTCTCGTAAATTTGAACAATACGACTTTTAAAAAAAAAAGAAATTTCAATTAAAAAACGAATCGAGAAAATATAAAACGAGAACATTTGTGTATTAAAATACAAGTCGTATTAATCTTTAAGCTAGGGACTTAGGAGGAGTCATCGTGGTCACCTGACTTCCACAGAGAATGAAAAAAAAAATAGTTAGTGGGGTATACAATAATGTGAATGATCTCTTTTAACTTGGCATAGAAAGTTACATATTAATATATTATTTTACTAATCATTTATGAAAATGTGTTGTGTTGGGTTATGTCTTTTGATTTGTTCGTTTAGATAAATATACTTGCTCCTTTATCTCAAAAAATTTGACTAGTTCCTTTTTACAAGGACAACGATCATTTATGTTTAAAGGAAAGGTTTATTCATCATTTGTTTTAAGTACGTAGTGTACAACCAATGGATAAGTTTTCTTCCAACCAAAGTCGGAAACTTTCAAACTTCTCAAATTCTTATAGAATTAGTTTGTGTTGCATGTAAAAGAAATTTATTAAACATACCTAAAACATACTTATATATATTGGGAGTTTGGGACTATCGATAAGGTGAGCTCCACCCACATAAGCATTACTATGTTAGAGAGCAGCTTAAAACTTTTAATAAAAAATTATCTTAAAATGTTGGACTTGGACTAACCGTATTGGCTGTAGACCCAATCACAATGAGCCCATCATTAAGTCATAAATAAAACATTCTGAAATTCTTTTTTATAAAGACAAATTTCATGTATGTTTCATGCGATCGCAATGGATCTTATATATATGAAGAAATTTACATCGCAGTGAATCAAAGATATCAATCACAATCCGATTATACATCATATGAATCATAACACTCCAAACAAATCCAAACTAATAATGTAGTTTCCAGGTTTTTGCCAACAAACTACCCTGTACTAACATAAATTTCTAAAACCGCTACCAAAAAAGCTACACTACCAAAAGCAGTGAAAGCTTCAACCTCACTGAGACGATCCAACTTGAAACACGACGATGAGAAGATAGTGAAGCATTCTCTGAACCATTAAGATCATACTATACACTATATAATTGATGCTTCAGCTTCAGTTACCTCCTTATCCGAATGCCCGACTCTGTATTTAGCTTTCTTGGCCTTTCCAAAACAACAAAAATATCGATTACATACGTATAGGGATTCTAAAATCATAAGCAGAGAAGACAGTAGATTTCTGATTACCTCTTTATCCCAGTTTGTAACTAATGTGATGATGGAAAGAGACAGCACTTGAACAACTAAGGCTGATACGATTCCAAGCCAAAGGCCCTTAAATAAATACACAAGACAATGATATTTTAAAATGCAGCTCTATTCTTTTATCATTATGCTGTCACAGTAAGACAAATTTTGAGTTATTAGCTTACCCGACCACCAAAATGTAAATGGAAACCAAGTAATAACCCCAGTGGAACTCCAACTAGATAATATGAGCCGAGATTCACACAAGCTCCAATCTTCTGCCATCCACATCCTCTAGCAACCCCTACAATCAAAAACGTACAACCAGATTTGGTTTCAACATACCAGAAACAAATAGTTGTTACTCTCTCACAAATAGATTCCCTTTTTCTGATGGAAGAACCTGACAGAACGCATTGGAATCCGTCAAGGAAGTTGCCTGCAGCGACAATTGGTATCATCGATGCTACATATTTGATGACTTTTGGATCGCTGCTGAAGGCATATCCCAATTTATTCCGAATCGCCAACAAAACCGATCCAATCATAATACCCTCTACAACTACTGTGGCTACAACCACACGTACAGCCAGCTTTGCGCCTTTTGGATTCCCTGCTCCTAACTCGTTCGAGATCCTCGTGCTATGACCGAGAAAAAAACAGTGTTACTAACAGTACTGAGTTTTGTGAAATATGTCAGTTTATATGCTTGTTTTTCTGGTACCTTGCTGTGCCACCAAGGCCAACCGGGATCATCCAGACAGTTAATGATGTATTAAGGCTGTAAAAATTTCCAGAAATCAGTAAAAACAAGAACTCTGTAAACCAAAATGATGAATGTAATCCGTCTTACCAGATTGAAAGAGTTGAAGTTTCTAAAACCGGATTAGGTAGTAAGCCTGACAAGAGAACCAAAAGCTCAAACGACCAGAGCTCTAAGCTGTCCACCATAAGCATACCACACAAAAATCATGACACTATAAACAAGATTAAGTAACTAACTAACATGTACAAATTGGAATAAGAACAATGTACCAGACCATAACCGCAGAAGGAAAACCGAGCTTCATAAAAGCAGGGATGTGGCTAAGAGCCTCTTTAGAGAAACCAGTCCAAGTTTGTGAGCAAGAAGCTGAGAACTTGACATAACACGAGAGGAGAATGACATTGACCCAATAAGAGACAGAGATAGCAAGAGCAGCTCCCCTGTGTCCTAAACCAGACTTCCACACGAAGACCCAACAAAGAAGAACGTGAAGACAAGTAGTGATTCCAGAGGACACAAATACAGGGAACACATTGTTTTGCGTTTGCAAGAACCTGTTTAGGCATTGAAGAAGCGCGTAGGCGTAGATGCTAGGGATCATGTATCTAGCGTATGAGCCTGCAAGTCTCGCTATGGACTTGTCTTGGTGGACAAAGACGAGAATGTCCTCAGTGTAAAACCAAACCATCGAGAGAGGAATTGAAAGTATGAGCAGAACAAACATAGCTCTCTGCATGAAAATGCCTAGCTTCCCATACATCTTTGCTCCGTAAGATTGCCCACAAAGTGTCTCCAACGCACTCGCTGTACCCATCTGTTGGAAAAAAAATCGATTCAGCTACAAAATTTCGAATCAATGCAATTCCTCTACCACCAAATTGGCTCCAATGGATAAGTACTGAGAGAGGAGAGAGGTTACAAACCAGGAAAGTGAAACCGGTGACGGAGGCGAAAGAGGTGGCGATGGAGGCGGCGGAGAGAGGAAGTGATCCGAGATGGCCGACGAACATGACGGAGATGACTTGGAGAGAGTATTGGAGGAGGCTGACGCCGATGAGTGGAGCAGAGAGCCAAAACTGCTTCTTCACCTCTTCCTTGACACTATTTCCGATCATCACATGTTGTGCCGCCGGCGAAACTGTTGTAACCTTCTCCGCTTTTTCAGCTTCCACCTCCATATCTTTTGATTTTTCCTTGTCGTGTGGCACATCACATATGAATGAAGAAAATTAATAACAGAGAGGATTTACAAAATCTGCGACTTGCTAATAATAATTTTATCACTCTTGTTTTTTAGGTTAATGTTGAAATTTGTTTGTTATCAGTCGCTATTAATCCATCCACTAGACAAATCAAATTTATATGCATTGGTCAATACATTTTTTAGTTTAATAACTTAGCATGCGTTACACAGGAATGATTGTTTTTGTATAGGTTAACACGATATTATAAATGATTAAATTTATATGTCATGTTCATGAAGTATAATATTTCCAAAAATCAACTTTTATATTATTAAATTATTTGTTGTTGTCATCAATAAATAGTTTAATGATTTGTGATAATATACTATCTAGCTATGACATTGATATTGACCGTAAGATTTTAATTGTTGTAGAGTTTTCAATTTTAAATCAACTGGAAAGTGATAAGCTGATTATTTTAATTTGATTCTACAAGTATTAATGGTCACAATTTTGCCAACGATCTTAGTCAAGCAATATAATGCATGCGTATACTTATGTACAGTCGCTAATATTTTAACCATATGGTGGTGGTCCAGTGGTTCTCGTTTGGTTGGAAGGATCGCCCTGTTGGTCTAGGCCAGGGATCGATCCTCCTCAGACGCAGTTTCGCTCTCTCACTATTGTGGCTACCTGGGAATTTACATGCGGAGGCCCTTAAGTGGAGGCTTAAAAATTCATGTGACGTGGGCTTAGGCCCAGTGAACTAGTCAGATCACTGTGTTGTCTGGATACTGGGTTATAAAAAAAAAAAAATCCGAGTCAAGCAACACCAAACTTCTGACAAACACGTACAGGGTAAATGAAAATTTGCTTGCAAAAACTAATAAAGACATGTTCAGTAAGACAATATATACAAAGTACTTTTATAATATACACATAACTACTACACCTGATAGACGTAATTGATTCATATAAAACCAGGAACATCAATAGAAAATTATACATCATAGATTAAAATAACTCACGTCCTACCGAGTAAGTACCCTAGAAATAGTCAGATACTCACTACTCACACTCAAATTCAAGGACACAAAGAAAACCTGAAACCCACATGATTAACTAATTGAATTAGCATATATATAAAGAAAAAAAAAGAGATATATGTATATCTTAAAAACTCACCGGAGAGTTTTGAGTTGAAGTGGAGAAATCGATCACGTACGAGAGAAGAGGAGGAAGGTCAGCAAAAAAGGAAAAGTAAAATTAAGCATGGAGGCCGGAGAAAAAGGAACTAAATGGTGGGCTTTTATAAGTCACAGAAACTAAAAAGTTTTACAACTTTACGTAATTAAAGTTTAGTTTGTTCACTTGAAGATCCTCCTCCTCTTGTTTTTTCTCTTTTGTTTATTTTACATGGTCCATACTCCATATAGTCCATACCTCTCTCAAAGAATTTTCCGTATATATCTCTCTCAACGAAATTAAATATCTACACGAACATAGAACAAGGAATCATTTAGTTGATAGTATCAACTAGCATTTTATTTAGCTTTGTAATTTCGTTTTAGAATCTTAATATACGTTCATTTTGGGATATATTAAACGTTTTTATATAAAACTGAGTGAGTACTAAACTTCAATCTTAGAATATATATAACATTTTTGTATTAAAGTTGTTTTGTATTCAATCAATTATTTTTGAATTCAATCAATAAGTTTATAAATGATTTTTGGTGAAATTTGAGAAGTTGTGTCCCTAAAATTAAGTGTTATATACCCACCAAATGGGTGTAAATTCATAGAAAAACAAGAAGCCAAAAGGAGATGTAGAACTCTTACTTCATCCAGCAACTGTGCTGTTACGCTTTCGGAATCTGTATCACATCGTCTTAAGAGCTTACTTGTCATGTTTTCCGTCCGTGGAACAATAAGTTTCTTGATCTGCAAACAAGAAAATATATAAGGCCCAAAACATAACACATACCTGCTAGCTAAGAACTGAATTTAATGGATTTTATTCTATGAAAACATATAAAGACAAGAACGTATCACCCACCTGATCTATGAAAGATAGATAGACAGTTCAGGAGGCCCAATTTCAATATCTTTCAAATTCAACAGATAGGGAACAAAGAAAGGAAACCAACTTGAGTGAGATCGAATCAGAAGAAAGAAAGTAAAGATTCGATCACATTGAAACAAAAAATTAAAAAGCAGTTAAGAAAATTGACAATGCGTGAGTTTTTAAGTCTACCAAATACGGATCTGCAACGTGAGAGGAGATACGACGAGACAAAACCCACACAAGAATGGTTCTCCTCTTTCAAAAAAAAAAAAGAAATGACTGGTTCTTCTTTTCTGTTTTCTCAGATATTTTTAATAATGTAGAAGAGGCTATATATCCTTTTGTTACCACAAGGAACCGAAAATTAATAAAGGGCAGTGAAGGTAGTTGACCATTTAGTGACGAGAGAGCGACTGGAGAAGCAATAAAGCAGAATTCCAGTTTTATCCTTGTCCCCATCCACTTGTTACGTTTCTAGTTTGCCTTCCAAGTGAAGAGCTTCCCGCCATATACGGTTGCTTAGAGCAATTCCATTGATGATTTCTAAACATAAATCTCTTATTTTAGAGAAAAAAAATGTATTAATAAAAAAATGTGTAGGTTTCTTGAATAGTGAAGAAACTCTCTCCAAAGTATGTCAAAGTACCTAATATAAGAAATTTTAGAGAGAGTTTCTTCACTATTTAAGAAACCCACACAATTAAATAATTATATTTTTGTTGTCTTAATGTTAAGAGACTTAGTTAAAAAACCATTATTGGGGTTGCTCTTATACACAGATTGACTTATGACGTCATCATTCTTGATGAAAACTAGTTAGAAATTAACTCATGTTAATGTCTTGAAAACCTGGAGTGGGCCACAAGAAAACTTGTAAATGGCAATGGAAATATATATCGCTGATAGATGCATTTTCCGCGCTTATTTGTTCTGTAGATCAATGTTGTTTTTTCTGTAGTATAATGGTTTGTGTTCGGGTGCAGAAAATGCAACCATTAGCACATGAATCCCTCTTGTTTCAGAGTCCAAAATCATGACTCCCGAAGGTTTCGAAGCTTGCTGCTTCATGTAAACACAATCTTTGACTTTATTAACTAATTATCATAAGAGATTGATATTTAGAGACAAGTATAAGAACTGGGATAAATCATAATATATTACTCTATTTGAGTGTGTGTATCATCACTCTTTTAATGAGTTTAATGGTGTCCTATGTGGGAATATCTACTTTAAAATTTGTGTTCGTTCATAATGATCATATAATATGTCGACAAGAAACCTATAGTTGATCTGGACCGTCAAAACTAAAGAACTTCCATGGCAGTGGGAAGTTCTCACAGCAGATCTGGGCCGTCAATACTATAGTTTCATCATGTCAGAGTCAATAATCAACACGTGGCCGAACCATGATTTAAAACCAAAGCAACACACGATTAGACCCCACAATGTTTGTTCACCAACTCCCGTGGACCCCAATTTAGCTGACGTGTCGACATCAATAGTGGATTTTCTTCCTTTCAAAGTACACAAAAATTCATTCTTTCTCATTTTACTTTTGGATTTTGCTAATTCGAGTTGGCAAAAGATTGTTTAATTGTCTTTTCATCATCAACAACTGAAAAAAAAATGCAAAGAAATTTCGTTTTAAGGTATTTTATAAAATTTGTCACCTAAATTTCTAATAAACGACAGCCGTATAAAACGAAGGAAAAAAAGTATTTTCTAGAAGGATATTTCAACGATTATAAAGTTTAAAGCTTTTGACTAATTTGTCAATAATATACACAAATTAACACTCAATTATAGCTACCAAATGTACGCTATGGAGAAACACCAATTATTTCATCACACATACGCATGCGTTACGTTTCCAACTTTCTCTATATAAATATATATATGTATTTCACATAAACAGCAAAAGCGTGAAAGCAGATCAAGAAAGAGCATATAAAACAAAGAGAGAGAGAGAGAGAGAGAGATAGAGAAAGAATCATCAAAAATGGGAATAATGGAGGCAGAGAGGAAAACAACAGGCTGGGCTGCGAGAGATCCATCTGGGATCCTCTCTCCTTACACTTACACTCTTAGGTTCATTACTTTCTCTTCGTTTCGATCTTGGAGTTTCGTTTTTTTTTGTTCAGTTTCATCAATTTTTGGGTTTTTGAGTACAGAGAGACAGGACCAGAGGATGTGAACATAAGAATCATATGCTGTGGAATCTGCCACACCGATCTTCATCAAACCAAAAATGATCTTGGCATGTCTAACTACCCCATGGTTCCTGGGTAATCTCTTCTTTCTTCTTCTTCTGATGATGATAGAATAAACAATAGAATCTGAGATCGTGTGATGTTGATTTCAGGCATGAAGTGGTAGGGGAAGTGGTGGAGGTTGGATCAGATGTGAGCAAGTTCACCGTAGGTGACATAGTTGGAGTTGGTTGCCTCGTTGGATGTTGCGGAGGTTGTAGCCCTTGCGAGAGAGATCTGGAACAGTATTGTCCCAAGAAGATTTGGAGCTACAACGATGTTTACATCGATGGTCAACCTACACAAGGCGGCTTCGCTAAAGCCACCGTCGTTCACCAAAAGTAAAACTCTTTTTTTCTTTCTTTAACTTTGTGAACTTCTTAAATTAACTAATGTAGGTCAATTAGTTAATCTTGATCTTGTGCTCTATTTGATCAATGATTTTTAAAAAATTTAGTTGAAATTCAATCATTGTCTTGGTGTTGTTCAACTAACGATTTTGGCATATACTAACTACTAATAGAGAGTCGTAAGATTTTTGTTTTTCTTTATACTAAAATCAAGGAGATGCATATGAATGTGAATTTATTTTAATAAAAAATCAAGCTTCAAACCGGATCTTTAGGTTTTGGTTTCGGTATCTTGGGGAACAGGGTAGGGTATGTTTGGCTAAAGGGTCAGTTTCTTGTTTAGGTTTGTGGTGAAGATTCCAGAAGGAATGGCGGCTGAGCAGGCTGCGCCACTACTGTGCGCTGGTGTGACGGTGTATAGTCCACTGAGCCACTTCGGTCTGAAACAACCAGGCCTAAGAGGAGGCATACTAGGGTTAGGTGGAGTTGGTCACATGGGTGTGAAAATAGCCAAAGCAATGGGTCACCATGTGACTGTCATTAGCTCATCAAACAAGAAGAGAGAAGAGGCTCTGCAAGACCTTGGAGCTGATGATTACGTGATCGGATCCGACCAAGCAAAGATGAGCGAATTGGCTGATTCGTTGGATTACGTAATTGACACGGTTCCTGTTCATCACGCACTTGAGCCTTATTTGTCTCTGCTTAAGCTTGATGGTAAACTCATTCTCATGGGAGTTATTAACAATCCCTTGCAGTTTCTTACTCCTCTGCTTATGCTTGGTGAGTCACTTATAAAAAACTTAGCCCTTTCTTAATGATTGTGATTTTGAGGATTATTAGTTAATTGGGGATGATGATGAATTGATTAGGGAGGAAAGTGATAACGGGAAGCTTCATAGGGAGCATGAAGGAGACAGAGGAGATGCTTGAATTCTGTAAAGAAAAGGGTTTGAGTTCGATCATCGAAGTTGTGAAGATGGATTATGTTAACACTGCGTTTGAGAGACTCGAGAAGAACGATGTGCGTTATAGGTTCGTCGTTGATGTCGAAGGAAGCAATTTCGACGCTTGAATTCATGAAAACTCGAGGCTTTTTACGTACTCGATTTCGAGAATCTTCTGTTTGTTTGTGAGCTTTGTCAATGGTGTGTCACTATTTTTCATGAGAAAGTGGTAAAAGATACTACTATAATGATATTGGGCTAAAAATGAATGTGTTTTTTCGAGCGTTTTTAATCATGTATCATTTGATACATGTTTAACATAAATGCCTTGAGTCCTTATGTCGGGTTTGAGTCGTACCATGATATAAAACATTATTGTTCGGAGTTTTGGACTAAAACAGTGACTGAAAACGAAATCCAACCAAAAAATACGACTTGGCCCTTGGGTAATATTTTTTATTTGTTAATATTTTTAAGCGGTGTTTGAAGAAACTTGAGGCGAGTGTTTGGTCCTTGATAACAGCGTGATTTTATGTTTATCAAAGTGAGTGGTAGGTTAAAGAAGACTTATTTAGATGTCACCACAAGGACACCGCCCGGTGATTATAAATTTTTCATATATAAATGTAGATACATGACACATTTGGTGGTGCAAATTAGTCAAATGCGTAGTTGGTAGATAAAGAGTCTTGATGCTACGTCAGAACTTCTCTTGGACCAGACAAGAGAGCACGGCGTGAATATTTATATTTGAAGTCGATAATTCGTTACCCTATTGGGCTTTATGTATGATTCCCTCTTCTTTACAACAAGTGGTTTGATATTTCTAAAATTTCAGATTGAAAAAAAAATGAAGAGAACTTCAATATAGTCTAAAGAAAACCGTGGAATAAATCACTACATCTACCAGCTATATATGAGGAGTCAATAACTAAGATATAGAGTAATATGTTGGATCAGTGTCAAAATAAATATCTTATCTCAGGTTAAGAGAAAATGTTACAGATCATTCTCTAAGTACAATCTGACCATCATTCTTGACATATATGTGCAGAGTTCTTGGGATTCACTAGTAGGGGAGAGAACCATCACTATCACGATCCCGATAGCGATAGGGTAGAGATTTTTCAGAATAACATTAGAAACTACTTACCAGTCACATCTATGTCCTAAGTGAGTTTGCTTCTCTAAAGTTTTGACTTTGAAAACAACCGATTTATATGTCATGCTTTGCAATATCTAACCATGTTAACACTTAATACAAATAAGATTAAGACGCATATTCCGATTCCAGAAGGTTTAATGCAAAAAAACTGAAAATGTGTGTATTCTCCATTTTTTTTTTTACAACAGTGTCTACTCTTCTAATTATACTTCCCAAATGAATCTACTTCTCAAAAATAACTCAAATAAAATGCTCCAACAATTCCGGTATATTTATTCTATGTGTCTATCTATAGACTATAGCTCTAGTCAAATTATTAAGATCCATTGTCTACAATAAAAGATGACATTATTGGCTATCAGCCTCCGACCATAAAAACAAGGCATTGAATGGATGGGTATATCTTTAGAGTTTTTTTAGTTTATACTGTAGTTTTTTTTTTCTGAAAAATAAAAGGACAAACTTAAAGAAAACTAATTTTCAAAATATTTGATTGAATTATCATATGATAAAATTAATTTGAATGAATCTGTAGTTTGTTCGATTTATTCAGTTCTATTGCACAAATTTGGATTTGTTGAATTTTTTTATAAAAATTAATTTGATTCCGGATTCATGAATTTCGGTTCTATTGAAATATTTTACCCATTCTAAGTTATACCCAACACCCAAATAGTATATGATAGATGAGAGACTTTTACACTGGGGTAAGAATGAAGTGAAAAAAAAATCCAGAAAAAAACATTATGCCCAGAAAAAAACAAGAAAGCGAATGATAAAGTATAAAGAGTTGAGCGACATTAACCCGTGATCGTTACGTCTAGGACCAGTCAGATGAATATACTTTATAGATTGTATTTTTTTTACTTATGTCCAAAAACTCTTATCTTGTGTGTTTTAGAAATGGACTAGGTTTAATCCCCATCATATCCATAGGCCCCTTTTGTAATGCACATGTGAGGATTTTTAATGATCATACCATTCTAACTTTCTCCAGCGTTTACACAAATTTCATATTTTAAACCGTTGATGAATATTATTATACTTACACGACAAGAAATTGTACCTAATTATGTTGCGAATGAAGCAATGTATTAAGATAATATGTACGTTTATGCCTAACTATTATCTTAGTCGACAAACTATACCGTGAGATCCATCAATCTACCCTATATATAAGTTTATTCACAATTTACCAAACTGTTTTGTGTGACTATTTGGCCACTTCTCTCTTGGACAACACTGTCGTTATTTTTGCATCAATTATTCTCATTCTTATATGACTCACTTAAAACCAAATAATATGGACCACTGGAGCCTTGTTTCTGTTTTATATTCGTCCACAGGCTACACTGAAAGCGATGCGGTCATAGCCCTCCCCACTCGTCGCTTTCGTGTTTGTTCTCCAAATCTTTTTTTTTCCTTGATTATGCTTTGGCTTCTCTCACTTCTTACATATTTTTTTAAAAAATTTTAATTTCAGCTATAACTTTTTTTAATATAGCTAAATAATTTTCTTCGTTAGATTAAGGAATTCAAGAATTCCTTGAGCATATTTTTATCTTTTCAATTTTCAAAAGACTGATGCTCAGTTTGCCAAGTTGTAGTGTGTGAACATTTTACACAAAAATCAAACTCTGCAAGGTCCCAAAAAAATTATTATTGAAAAAGAAACAAATAAAGATGAGGATAACTGACATGTCAGTTTTGTGGTGTCTCCTGTTTTGTCTTTGATTAATGTGTGGTTCATTTCATACGAAACCCTCTGTTTTGGCAAACCTATAACGGATTTTCTCCTGTAATTTCTAAGATTAGAAAGTACTACATTGAAATATAATCACTCAATAACATATGTACTATTTAAATTTAATTCTTATTCGGTGATTATCCTTTAAACTTTCTATGGATCGAATTTTCCAGAAAATTTATGCTATGCAAATAATTTATACTCAACTTTATTAGCTTTTCTTCATGTAAACCAAAAATAACCCAAAAGCAAACGGTAATAATTATTCTGTCTCCCATGAATTGATTTTCTTTTTTTAATGAATGAAATTAATTTTAAATGCGAAAATATGGCTGCTGCTGCTCATTTACAGTTTTACACTAATGAATAAATGATCCAGAATCATTGATTCTACACCTTGTCCCATGTCAAGTCTAGTCAAAAGCTTCTTTCATCAACTCCGGCTCATTAAGATTCCCTCTCTCTCTCTCCTTCACCATCTCAGAGATTGCTCCACTATCTCATAGATTTGGTTACCAGAACAACTTATCACTTGAGTGGTTCAACCTCTATCTCTCTCTTTCTGCTATGAAAATGCATAGCCAAATTTAATACTTTAGAGAGGGATATACCAAGAACTGAAAAACCATGACTTCCAACAGAAGCAACCTCCTGTTCTCATTAGTCCTCTTCTACCTTCTTTTTGTCCCCACACAACTCCAAGCTCTTAACACTGATGGTGTTCTTCTGCTTACTTTCAAATACTCCATCCTCAGTGACCCTCTCTCTGTTCTAAGCAACTGGAACTATGATGATGCAACACCATGCTTGTGGACAGGTGTCACTTGTACAGAGCTTGGGAAGCCTAACACACCAGACATGTTCAGGGTCACAAGCTTGGTACTTCCCAACAAACACCTTTTGGGTTCCATCACTCCGGACTTGTTCTCGATTCCCCATCTAAGGATCTTGGATCTGTCTAGCAATTTCTTCAACGGGTCACTCCCGGACTCGGTGTTCAACGCCACTGAGCTTCAGGTTATCTCCCTTGGAAGCAACAATCTCTCTGGTGATTTGCCCAAAAGTATCAACAGTGTGACTAATCTCCAGCTCTTGAATCTCTCAGCCAACGCATTTACTGGAGAAATTCCACTCAACATCTCACTTCTGAAGAATCTAACGGTCGTTTCCTTGTCAAAGAACTCCTTTTCAGGTGATATTCCAAGTGGTTTCGAGGCAGTACAAGTTCTTGATCTTTCTTCAAATCTTCTCAACGGCTCTCTTCCCAAGGATTTGGGAGGAAAAAGCCTGCATTACTTGAACTTATCACACAACAAAGTCCTCGGCGAGATTTCTACAGGTTTTGCAGAGAAGTTTCCAGCAAACGCCACAGTCGACCTCTCCTATAACAACCTCACAGGCCCAATCCCAAGTTCCCTTTCTTTACTTAACCAAAAGGCTGAATCTTTTTCCGGTAACCAAGACTTGTGTGGGAAACCATTGAAGATCCTTTGTTCAGTTCCTTCTACTCTTTCAAACCCTCCAAATATCTCTGACACTACTTCACCGGCAATAGCAGTTAAACCAAGAAGCACAGCTCCAATAAACCCTTTGACAGAATCACCAAATCAGACAGCAAAAAGCAAGCTAAAGCCAAGCACCATTGCCGCAATCACAGTTGCAGATATAGTTGGTCTAGCTTTCATTGGTCTACTCGTGCTCTACGTATACCAGGTCAGGAAACGCAGAAGGTACCCAGAATCCAGCAGATTCAGCTTCTTCAAATTCTGTCTGGAGAAAAACGAAGCCAAGAAATCGAAACCAAGCGCCACGGAGGTCACAGTCCCAGAATCACCAGAGGCAAAAAGGGCATGCGGTTCGTGCATAATATTGACCGGAGGAAGGTACGACGAGACATCAACATCAGAGAGCGATGTAGAGAATCAGCAAACCGTTCAGGCATTCAGTCGAACAGATGGTGGGCAACTGAAGCAGAGCTCCCAAACTCAGCTAGTTACAGTCGACGGCGAGACTCGGCTAAATCTTGATACTCTACTAAAGGCATCTGCTTACATATTGGGAACTACCGGAACCGGAATCGTGTATAAGGCGGTGCTGGAGAACGGCACGGCATTCGCGGTGAGGCGGATCGAGACGGAGAGATGTGCGGCTGCGAAACCCAAGGAATTCGAGCGGGAGGTTCGTGCCATCGCTAAGCTTCGACACCCAAATCTCGTCAGAATCCGTGGGTTCTGTTGGGGAGACGACGAGAAACTTCTCATTTCCGATTATGTTCCCAATGGTAGCCTCCTCTGTTTCTTCACCGCCAGTAAGTTCCTCTGTTTCTTTAAGCGCACGATATAAAAGATACACTCTCTTATCTAAAATACGCCTGTAATTTGGTATACTTTAGCACTCTAAAATACACATCACTGGCTTTTAACTTTGGTTTTGTTCCTTCACAAACAGCAAAGGCAAGCTCAAGCTCGTCTTCTTCGTCGTCATTACAAAACCCTCTTAGTTTCGAGGCACGGCTCAAGATAGCAAGAGGAATGGCTAGAGGACTATCTTACATCAATGACAAGAAACACGTGCACGGTAACATCAAGCCCAATAACATTCTCCTGAACGCTGAGAATGAGCCCATCATAACCGATCTAGGGCTAGACCGCCTCATGACACAAGCGCGTGAGTCTCGCACCACTGGACCAACTTCGAGCTCACCGTACCAGCCACCGGAATGGTCCACAAGCCTGAAACCAAACCCTAAATGGGACGTTTATTCCTTTGGAGTCATACTTTTAGAACTTCTCACAAGCAAAGTGTTCTCGGTAGATCATGATATAGATCAGTTCTCAAACTTAACCGGTTCTGAAGCAGAAGAGAATGGCCGGTTCTTGAGGTTGATCGACGGTGCAATTAGGAGCGATGTGGCTCGCAATGAGGATGCTGCAATGGCGTGCTTTAGGTTAGGGATTGAATGTGTCTCTTCCTTGCCTCAGAAGCGACCGTCCATGAAAGAATTGGTGCAAGTGTTGGAGAAAATGTGTGTTTTAGTTTGATTTCTTAATTCGTAGCCCAAATTCGTTTTGGCAATATAGAAAGTGGATTTGTTATGTATGTTTTAGATGTGTTGCATAAGCCGTGTAATAAAAATATAAAAAAAATACTAATTCCTACTTTTGTTTTGTTATATCACAAACCAAAATAAATCGAAATTATAATCTTAACCGATTAAGCCAAATAAACCAACATAACAGAAAACACCTAATTTAACTCGGTCCAACTTCCAAACCAAACTTCAGAACAAACCGACCCAAACCGAACCAAGTTTCTAATGTCCACGCCTCAACATCATCTTCTCCGATCAACTCTTCTGCTCACCACACCAAACTTTCTTTTCAGACCAGACATTTCTATGGTCTGATCACACTACAGTGTATTAAAGAAGAGATTCTGATACCAAAAGAGATTTCAACAAATGGAAGGAGAATCTATAACTCCCGGTCCCGGCGAAGATAAACTGGAGATCCAATCTCCAATTCCGCCAAATCAGATCTTCATTCTCTCCGGGCAAAGCAATATGGCCGGACGCGGCGGCGTCGTCAAAGATCACCACCACAATCGCTGGGTATGGGATAAAATCGTTCCACCGGAATGCGCACCAAACTCATCGATCCTCCGCCTGAGCGCAGATCTCCGGTGGGAAGAAGCTCACGAGCCACTCCACGTTGACATCGACACCGGTAAAGTGTGTGGAATAGGTCCAGGAATGCCGTTCGCAAACGCGGTGAAGAATCGCCTGAAAACAGATTCGGCTGTGATCGGGTTGGTTCCGTGCGCCGCTGGTGGAACGGCGATAAAACAGTGGGAGCGTGGAACCCACTTGTATGAGAGGATGGTTAAGAGAACGGAGGAGAGTAGGAAATGCGGCGGGGAGATTAAGGCGGTGTTGTGGTATCAAGGAGAGAGTGACGTGTTGGACATCCATGACGCCGAGAGCTACGGGAGCAATATGGACCGTTTGATTAAGAACCTCCGTCATGATCTCAACCTTCCTTCTCTTCCCATTATTCAGGTCTCTCTCTCCTTTTCCATTAATGAAGTCGAAAGACTTTATCTAACTAACGTTGATTTTGTTCTAGTTTCTGTCAAGAAGTTGGATTTGATCATTGTCTCTGTCTCTTGTTTAACAAGAAGCTTGTGATTTTCAGCTCCTAGGCAGTCTTTCTTTGTGCGATTTTAGCTTCCAACTTCACATCTACATAGGTAGTGGTATTGGTGAAAGAGTTAAGTTGCAGATTATGTAATTGTTACATAGGTTGAAAAAGCTAAGACTAAGAAATGCAAAATGTGTGCCCTTTTAGGCTTTTACAATGTAAATAACTATTGCTGAAAGTGATGTTGTCTTTTAGAAATCGGTAGTTCAAATTTCCATTGGTTAATCTTTGTGGTTTGAATGAAGCAGGTGGCAATAGCATCGGGAGGAGGATACATAGATAAGGTGAGAGAAGCACAGTTGGGTCTGAAACTTTCGAATGTGGTTTGTGTAGACGCTAAGGGATTGCCGCTAAAGTCTGACAATCTTCACTTAACCACTGAGGCTCAAGTCCAGCTTGGTCTCTCCTTAGCACAAGCTTACCTTTCCAACTTCTGTTAGACAATCAAGTAAGTTTGTGTTAAGCTTCATGAGTCTTTCTGTATGTATATGGATATCACAAAACTGCTTTAATAATGGAATGATAAATATTATTGTTCAAAGTGAAGAACAATTAGTTTGCTCTAGAGACTGGTGGATTCTGAAATCAATCTGAAATATTGTTAGCAGCTATGTGTGTAGTCCTTCGTTCATTATACTTCTAGGATCAATGAAATTGCGAATGTTGATGTAATGCACTCCATTCTACATAAGTATACTATAGACTAGAAGTAGATTAAAACTATAGAGAAGCTTAATGTTGTATTTGTGATTGATAATTGTTTTTTGTTTGTTTGTCAAGTTATCCAGGTTGAAGATCGGGTACTTGGTGAGAAATTGCTCTATTTTCCCGTGTTCTTGTTTGTTTACATCTCCCAAATGGTGATATGTGTGGTCTAAGTGATGGTACTGGTTTTATCTAAATTTGTTATCTATATAGAGCACACATAATATCTTCTAGTTTGTCACATTATTATCTATCTACATTAACATTAAAACTACTAATAGACAAGGCAGAGTAATTTCATGCGGATTAGTCAATTCTATTTTCACGATACACAATAGTCTAATGCAGCTTACAATATCATCTTTTCATAAAAATGAATGACATGAACACGTTTTTTCTCATGCTATACCATTCCCTTCTTACAATCCAAATTTGTGAAAATAACTAAAATCGGCCTTCACTACACAGATTTTTGAAAACATATATATAGAATACTTATTAAAAATATAAAACGATCATCTGATTGTTTTTTCTTGTGATCATCCTTAATTTCATTCAACAAAGGCTAGCTAATACACTAAATATGTTATTATACGAAAATTCAACAGTACATTATCAACGCGCGGCTGCGTTGAATACTATATGGGGGTTGTCGACAGGTCGACCTACCAAAAACAATGCATCTCTAAGCAGTTGCAAAGACGCACTTAAAGCAAATCTTTCACGTGCAATAAATTATACTTACGTCACAGCCATCAGTATATCCTTTGAAATATTCCTCCTCACAAGTAAGACCTAATACTGTAAAATTTGACCACCAACAAAATAATTTTGTTTTTTGTTTTTTTGGGTTTTTGTATCTACATGTGTGTAACTTGACACAAACAGACCACTTGCCCTGAAAACTAAAAAAGGTCCAATTCAATTCAGATTTGAAGTCTTCAAATACTAAAAAGTGCGGCTCTCCCTCTAGTGTCTGGCCTCGTTTACTAGTGCGGGGACCTTTTAATCTTTTATTACTACTTGCGTTCAAGCATGAAGCATGGAGAGACACTCGCTTAATCATGTAATACCAAAATTCCTGCTTCATTTTGAAATTCCATCGTAAAATTATGATTTGGATCTAGAGATACCAACTCCTCTAGATCTAAGAACTTATTAAGTCTCAAATTATTGTCGACTAGTTTCTTTGGTCTAAAACTTATAAACGCATACTACTACATTTTAAGACGGGTTTTGATTCAACGATAATATATATATACATATTTTATTTTTGTCAAGAATTCAACCTGAAATTGTTTATAATTATTAAAAATGACATCAATATAATTTAGTAGCAGAAAACCATCCCTAAAATATTATTACAACTTTTTTTTGTCTTTTTTTTTTTTTTTCATTTCTTTGGGACGTAAATGTTAAAATCTTTATTAGATACTCAAGTTCAAACTAGCGGCAATGATCTGTCAGACATCGTGATCGTGAGACCCCACACCCACATCGAAATAAGGCTTCTCCAAGATCTATTTTGCATTGGGGAAAATTCCCAAAAAAAACCTCGTGTAATTTTTATTTGAACGTTTAATACCCAATTGTTTTCGGTTGGAAGAAAAATACACATATTAATAAAACTGTGCGATTTAATACCCAAACAATCAAATGTTGTTATTTTCATACTTACGAACTCACAACAAAAAATATATTCCAATTTTACCCTTATCATCTCAATTAATTATTAACTTTTAAATAAGGTGATATTTTTTTTCTTTAAATAAAAATTAATTTTGTTAATGCTTTATTTTATGATGCCTAAAAAATAAATTTTAAATTTATATAATTATTTTATTTTAAAATTAAACATAAAAATTAGCAGAAAATCAAAAATATTAAAAATAGTCATTTGTACAATCTTATTCCGTCTTTGCAATGTCAAAGAGACGTTTTCTCTTCGGTTCTAATTTTTTCGATTAATATCTACGAGAATTACCGGTAAACAATCTCCGTCGATCTTTTGCAACCATCAAATTCGATAACCATTCGCAATCTCCTTTTAATCCTATCCAAAATCTTCATCGCCAATAAAACTAATTTGATTTGATTCGTCGTGATGCATATGATATCAACGAGCATCAATATGAACTTTTTTTTCGTCGTGAGAAACTCTCTATTCGAATATAAATCCTTCACGAATGAAACTATTTTCGACAAAATCTCAATCCGAATCTCATCGTCTCTCTCAAGATTTATCAATTCATAAAAATGGCTAATTTTTTTTTTATTTACTTTTTCTAAATTTTTTGCTAATTAATTTTATTTTTAATTTTTAAAATTAAATATTTGTAAAATAAACTGCAAATTATTTTGAATTTTTTTTTGAATTTTTTTTTGGGATAACAAAGAAATGAAATATTTATAAAATTAATTTTTATGTAAATAAAAAACTATTGTGACGTAATCTAAAAGTTAATAATTAATTGAAATAGTAAGGGTAAAATTGGAATTTTATTTTTGTTGTGAGATCGTCAGTATGAAAATAACAACATTTAATTGTTTGGATATTAAATCGCACAATTTTATTAATATGTGTATTTTTCTTCCAACCGAAAACAATTGGGTATTAAACGTCCAAATAAAAAATAATTGAGGTTTTTTTTGGGAATTTTCCCTTTTGCATTGGCAAAATCTTCGAAGCTGTAAATATTTTTTGGTAGATTGATCAGATTTTGTTCTTGGTCAAGAGATATGTGTAATAAATAAATAAAGTTGACTATTCCTCAAAGCTCCCCAAATTTGTTTTTTTTTTCTCTTTTTCGTTTTGGCTATTTTTCCGGTAAATGATGCAATTCTATTCGCCGAACATTTTGCAAATCACGAAACCAAAATGAATCACACGCGCGAGGCAAAGGAGCGTGTTATTCCATCACCTTCGTCAAATACTATCACATCACACCAAACCCCTGAGCCGACTATAAATAAACCTTTTAGATCTCTCTCTCCCTCGTGCTGTATTACTCCGCCACCAACAACAATTTTCTCTACTCATTCACTCACACATTCACTACTCCATAAGCGGTAGCAATGTCAGCCACCGCCGCCGCCGCTTCCTCGATCTCTGTCGCCACCAATTCTCTCAAAAACGTCACTCTCTCTTCCAGATCGCCTCTTCCATCAGCCATCTCCGTCGCTTTCCCTTCTCGCGGACGCAATACTCTTCAGCGACGGCTCGTTCTCGTTTCGTGCACTGCGGGAGATGGATCTAAGCCTACGATTCTCGTGGCGGAGAAGCTCGGTGAGGCTGGTGTAAAGCTCTTGGAGGATTTTGCGAATGTCGACTGTTCGTATAACATGACTCCTGAGGAGCTCAATACCAAGATCTCGCTATGTGATGCGTTGATCGTGAGGAGTGGGACTAAGGTTGGCCGTGAGGTGTTTGAATCGTCTCGTGGACGGCTTAAGGTTGTTGGACGCGCTGGTGTTGGGATCGACAACGTGGATCTGAGTGCAGCGACGGAGTTTGGGTGTTTGGTTGTCAACGCTCCGACGGCGAACACGATCGCTGCAGCTGAGCACGGAATCGCTCTTATGGCGGCCATGGCTAGGAACGTAGCTCAAGCTGATGCGTCTGTTAAGGCTGGTTAGTAACTTTTTGATTCATCGCCTCAATTTCATACTTTCCATACTTTGCGAAATATTTATTGATTTTGTTCTTTCGATACCTGTGATTGATGGCATGTTGAGTTTACATATTTATATCATGAGCTTTCCTTTTCCTGCACTGTTGTTGACGATTGTGAAATTTAGGATTGTGACATTTGCTGATTCTTTTGAAATTGAGTTTTGATGATTCATGTGCGTGGAGTGACTGTAATCTAGCTGACTTGTGGATATCTTTTTCTCAAGGATCTTGGTTTTAATAATCTCTCTGTGATGCAGGAGAGTGGAAGAGGAACAAGTATGTGGGTGTTTCACTTGTGGGCAAGACCCTTGCAGTGTTGGGATTCGGGAAAGTTGGGACGGAAGTTGCTAGACGTGCCAAGGGTCTTGGTATGCGTGTCATTGCTCATGATCCCTATGCCCCAGCAGACCGTGCACACGCCATTGGTGTTGACTTAGTGAGCTTTGATGAAGCCCTTGCGACCGCGGATTTCATTTCTCTGCACATGCCTCTTACGCCAACAACATCGAAGATACTCAACGACGAAACCTTTGCCAAAATGAAGAAAGGAGTTCGCATTGTCAATGTTGCTCGTGGAGGTGTCATAGACGAAGATGCGTTAGTGAGAGCTCTGGATTCTGGTATTGTTGCTCAGGCTGCACTTGATGTCTTCACCAAAGAGCCACCGGCTAAAGATAGCAAGCTCGTGCAGCACGAGAGGGTTACTGTGACACCTCATCTTGGAGCCAGTACCATGGAGGCTCAGGTGTGCAATTCATGTTACAGTTCAGGTGATATTTAATCATGAATTTTCTGTTTGGCTTCTGTTATTTAGTTGGTGTTTTGGCTTTGACAGGAAGGAGTTGCCATCGAAATTGCTGAAGCTGTTGTTGGAGCTCTGAATGGAGAGCTTGCTGCTACTGCAGTCAATGCACCTATGGTTTCTGCTGAGGTGAGCACTGGCTTATGTCTAGTAAAATGTTTCAAAGAGGCAAACTTATCAGCCTCTTTCCTATACTGTAGCTAGCCTAGGATTGAATGTAGCAAATTACATCTGTTCTGAGTAGGTTAGAGAGAAGTTAGTAAACGGCAAAATTGTTGAAGTGCGGGTGGGTTGTCTTGCTTTAAGAGCCTCATTAATCAAGCTTCTCCTATGTGTTCTTAACAGATTCCAGCTGGAAGGTTTCAATTGTTCGACTCTCATTTTTGTTATTTTCTCATGCTTACATCACACTCTATCCGCAGGTTCTGACCGAGCTGAAACCATATGTGGTACTAGCCGAGAAACTTGGAAGACTGGCAGTGCAATTGGTGGCCGGAGGAAGCGGTGTGAAAAACGTGAAAATCACATACGCCTCAGCAAGAGCCACTGATGATCTTGACACCAGACTTCTACGAGCCATGATCACCAAGGGAATCATCGAGCCAATCTCTGACGTCTATGTCAATTTGGTCAACGCTGATTTCACAGCCAAGCAGAGAGGTCTCAGACTCTCAGAGGAACGTGTGCTCTTGGATGGTTCACCAGAGAGCCCGTTGGAGACAATAACTGTTCAGCTAAGCAATGTGGAGTCCAAATTTGCCAGTTCGTTGTCTGAATCAGGAGAGGTCAAAGTGGAAGGAAGGGTTAAAGACGGAGTCCCGCATTTGACAAAGGTTGGATCTTTTGAGGTCGATGTAACTCTTGAAGGTAGTATCATACTGTGCAGGCAGGTGGATCAACCTGGTATGATCGGGACAGTTGGAAGCATCCTTGGAGAGTCTAACGTGAATGTTAACTTCATGAGCGTTGGGAGGATTGCACCGAGGAAGCAAGCGATTATGGCCATCGGAGTAGATGACATACCAAGCAAAGATACACTGAAGAAGATTGGGGAAATTCCAGCGATTGAGGAGTTTGTTTTCCTCAAGCTCTAGTTTGGTGTGTTGTTGATTCTTGAATCTTAAATCTCACCGGTGAAGATTTGATGTTGTTTGTTGGTTTAGGCAATAATGTTATTTTGGCTTTCTACAGTTTTGGTAACGTTGAGAGTAGTGGTCTCTTTGATGTTTCAACTTTATGGTTTTGAATTTTGATTATTCGAGTGCTTAGTTTTCTTGAATAATTGTTTTCCGCTGCTGTTTCAATCAAACATCGAAGACAAGTTCGTCGAACTTGAAAATTAAGAGGTGGGATCTTCGAGAATTTACGAAAATAGTAACTGAGGGGAGAAATTGTTTCTTACCCGAATAATGGCGCCAATAGCATCTGTAAAATAAGCGAATCAATTTTTAAATTGGTTAAGTTTGGTTCAGATTTGGTTCGGTTTTGCTCTAAGAGATGCATTAGTCTGTGAAACGCCGCCGTTTGTCAAAACTCTGTATCTCGAAAAGGTGAAACAAGATACGAACTTAATGAGTGGAGAGAAAACACGTGTCCTCAGCTTGAACAGATAATTTTGCGACTCTTGAGAAAGGAAGACGAAGGATTTAGTAGAAGAAGAAGAAAGAGAGAGAGTCTTGTGATATCGAAGGAAGATGGCCTTATCTCAAGTCTCTGCGTCTCTCGCCTTTTCTCTTCCCAGTACCCTCTCTTTCTCGCTTTGCTACCTTCTTCTTCCTCTAGTTGTACTTTTTCTCTATAATGTATCTGACTAGTTTCGGATTTTATCTTGCCAGATTCTGGTATCACAAACCCAAGTTCTGCTTGTCGGGTTCATATTCCGCAACTTGCTGGAATCCGATCCACTTTCGCTTCTGGTTCTCCTCTCTGTACGTCTTCCTTGGCCCTGACCAATTCTCCAATTCTCTAAATTTAAGCTTTAGGTTGAAAATTGGGTTTCTGGGTATCCTTAGCAGCTCAATTTCTGATTCGTTTTACAGACTTAATCGTTCACATATGGTTTGGTTCTCTGAATTCTATTTATCATAAAGTTATCTAATTTTTGTGAAGTTGCTTTGTGCATTGCCTTGGTTAGCTGAGTGAATCCGGGAAAAAGAAAAGAAACTTTATTTCTTTCATTTTGATTTTCTATGTTGTCTGTGTCCGTCTCAGTGCCATTGAAGTTGAGTATGACTCGTAGAGGAGGAAGAAACAGAGCAGCATCAGTTTCTATCAGAAGTGAGCAAAGTACAGAAGGAAGCAGTGGTTTGGACATATGGCTTGGTCGTGGCGCCATGGTTGGTTTTGCAGTTGCCATTACTGTTGAGATTTCAACTGGAAAAGGACTTCTTGAGGTAATCAAACATCATAACTGATAAGTTTGCTTCTGAAAATAATGAAACTTTGAGAGAAAAGTAAGAAAATCATAATAACTTAAGATTTGATTTTGTCTTATTTCAGAATTTTGGAGTAGCAAGTCCATTGCCTACGGTTGCTTTAGCTGTTACAGCATTGGTTGGTGTTCTAGCTGCGGTTTTCATCTTCCAATCTTCTTCTAAAAACTGATCTAAAAGAATCTTCTTGTATTAAGAATCTTGTTTGTGATGCTGCTGCGGAGCATTTTCTTGTATTAAGAATCTTGTATCATATATCACTGTAACTTCTACATCCATCAGTGGAGGAATCTTACATTCTTAGTTTTTTGGCTATATGTTATGTATGATACATGATCTTGAACTTAGGATACACGAAAATATATTGAACTTATATAGCCTCTAATATATATATAAAAACAAATCTTAAGAATGGGAAGTTAAATTCGGTTTGTTTTCGACATAATAAAATTTAACACTTAAATATGTTTTTTTTTCCGTCAAAACATTAGATTTTATTGCATTAATCGATGTGAAAAGAATACAACTGATGGTGTAGCCATGGAGGGACACTTAAATATGTTTAAAATGAAAACATTTTATTGAAATTAAACCTTTAAGTTAAATCAAATAACTTACTTAAAATAATGTGAAAAGTTTAAAATTAAATCTTATACTTTTTTGCGTCTTATTCTTAAATTTTAGAGGTTTTTAACCTTTTTCAAATCTATTTTTGTTTTTAATAATTGTTAAGTGTTAATTTTTTTAATTTTATGTAAACTAAGGGGGTGTTATTGGTTTGTGATTTAAATAGAGTATTGGTGACTTTAAATGTTATGCAGAATCTGTTGTTATTCAATCAAGATTTTTAAAAAGTTTGTTAAAGTTTGGCGTTATTAGTTTAAGATTTGTAAAAAGTAATCTAAAATCTTCATAAATCTGGAGTTATTGGATTCATACTTTTATAAAGTCATTAAAAGTTTTGTGTTATTCAATTACAACAAAAGAATCTATGATTGTTAATGAATTAAATTATTATGTTATTAGATTATGACTTTCTACACTTTTCTTCACAAAACAAAGTCATGAAAAGTATCATCAAAATAGAGAGATTGTCTGGAAAAATCTACAAGATTATGACATAGTAATCAACAAGATAATAGAAAACTCTCAAAAACTCTCTAACAATAGTTTAGAATCTTTCATTTGTTTACTTTCTATGATTTTATTAAAGTCATCAAAATTCCATGTAAATTAAGAACCAATAACACCCCCTAGTTGTCACCTAATTTTTAAAATGTAAGTTTAATCAAAATTAAAAACATTTTTTGGGTAAGTGTTAAATTTATATTATGTGTAAACATGGTGAACCTAGAACACCTCTTAAAGACCAAATACTATTGACGGGATGTTGTGTCCGGTTTGCTTTCACAAATTTAAAATTTAACACTCAAAAAAATTAAAACAAAAATAACATGTATACTTAAACTAAAATAGTTTATGTAAAATATTGTTTGAAAAATAAAAAACTATCAATTTTAAATAATGATATATAAATATAAATTAAAAACATTTTTAAAAAAAGAAATAAGTGTTAAAAATTTAAATTATGTACCTAAAAAAATGAAAGAGTTTATCCAAAATATTATTTCAAAAATAAAAAAAAAACTTCAAATAAAAAAAAGAAGACTCACAAAAATGCCCATTTTTCAATACCCCTTTTCAAAAATGCCCCATTTGGATGTCCATTTTTAAAAATACCCCTTTTTATGTACAAAATGACTAAATTACCTTTCTTTTAATAAAAGATATCATAAATATATAAAGATTATAACAAAATTAGGTCCACAAAATACAAAATATTTTTTTGCGGGAAAAGTGATCCCCCAATTTTTCCCGCCAAAACACTTGTAAAAATTTGTAAAACCTTTAAATACCTTGTAAAATTTTCCCGTAAAATTTTTTCCCGCCAAAAAATTTTCCCGCCAAAAAATTTTTTTGCGGGAAAAGTGATTCCGCAAATTTTTTGGCGTTAAATTTTTGGCGGGAAAATTTTTGGCGGGAAAAATTTACAAGATATTTTAAAGGGTTTTTACAGGGTATTTATAAGGTTTTACAATGTATTTTAAAAGGTTTTACAACGTATTTATAAAGTATTTATAAGATATTATAAGATTTTACAAGCTATTTTATAAGGTTTTACAAGTTATAAGGTTTTACAAGTTTTTTATAAGGTTTTACAAGTTATAAATACCTTATAAAACCTTATAAGTACCTTGTAAAACCTTTTAAAATACATTAAAAACCTTACAAAACACTTGTAAATACTCCGTAAAACCTTTAAAATACCTTGTAAATTTTTCCCACCAAAAATTTTCCCGCCAAAAAAATTTCGGAATCACTTTTCCCGCAAAAAAATTTTTTGGCGGGAAAAATTATTACGGGAAAATTTTACAAGGTATTTTAAAGGTTTTTACAAGTGTTTTGGCAGGAAAATTGCGGGATCACTTTTCCTGCCAAAAAATATTTTGTATTTTGTGGACCTAATTTTATTTCAAATAAAGGTAAAATGGTCATTAAAAATTAAAAGAGGGCAAACTTAAAAATAGATTCTCAAAAAGGGCATTTTTGAAAAGGGGCATTTTTAACAATTTCTCATATAAAAAATGATATAAAATGTAAGTTTAAAAACATTTTTTAACAAAAAAAAAAAAACAAGTGTTAAATTTTTTAATTATGTGTAAACCATATTGAACCTATAACACCTCTTAGGGGTTTGGATGTTGTGTCCAATTAGTTTACACAAAATTTAAAAATTTAACACTTATCCAAAAAAAAAACCTTATAGTTTTAGTAATATAAAATATAAGCCTAAAAACATTTTTAATAAAAGAAAAACAAGTGTTAAAAATTTAAATTATGTGTAATCCATATTGAACCTAGAACACCTCTTAGGGGTTTGGATGTTGTATCTAATAAGTTTACACAAAATTTTAAAATTTAACACTTATCCAAAAAGACCTTATAGTTTTGATAGTGATATAAAAATATAAGTTTGAAAACATTTTTTAATAAAAGAAAAACAAGTGTTAAAAAGTTAAATTATGTGTAAACCATATTGAACCTAGAACACCTCTTAGGGGTTTGGATGTTGTGTCCAATTATTTTACACTAATTTTAAAATTTAACACTTATCTAAAAAAACTTGAAGTTTATATAGTAATATAAAAATATAAATTTGGAAACATTTTTTAATAAAATAAAAACAAGTGTTAAAATTTTAAATTATGTGTAAACCATATTGAACCTAGAACACCTCTTAGGGGTTTGGATGTTGTGTCCAATTATTTTGCACTAAATTTAAAAATTTAACACTTATCCAAAAAAACCTTGAAGTTTAAATAGTTTTTAATAAAATAAAAACAAGTGTTAAAGTTTTAAATTAGGTGTAAACCATATTGAACCTAGAACACCTCTTAGGGGTTTGGATGTTGTGTCCAATTAGTTTGCACTAAATTTAAAAATTTAACACTTATCTAAAAAAAATTATAGTTGTAATAATAATATAAAAATATAGGTTTAAAAACATTTTTTAATAAAATAAAAACAAGTGTTAAAAATTTAAATTAGGTGTAAACCATATTGAACCTAGAACACCTCTTAGGGGTTTGGATGTTGTGTCCAATTAGTTTGCACTAAATTTAAAAATTTAACACTTATCTAAAAAAAATTATAGTTGTAATAATAATATAAAAATATAGGTTTAAAAACATTTTTTAATAAAATAAAAACAAGTGTTAAAAATTTAAATTATGTGTAAACCATATTGAACCTAGAACACCTCTTAGGGGTTTGGATGTTTTGTCCAATTAGCTTACACTAAATTTAAAAATTTAACACTTATCTAAAAATAATTATAGTTGTAATAATAATATAAAAATATAGGTTTAAAAACATTTTTTAATAAAATAAAAACAAGTGTTAAAAATTTAAATTAGGTGTAAACCATATTGAACCTAGAACACCTCTTAGGGGTTTGGATGTTGTGTCCAATTAGTTTGCACTAAATTTAAAAATTTAACACTTATCTAAAAAAAATTATAGTTGTAATAATAATATAAAAATATAGGTTTAAAAACATTTTTTAATAAAATAAAAACAAGTGTTAAAAATTTAAATTAGGTGTAAACCATATTGAACCTAGAACACCTCTTAGGGGTTTGGATGTTGTGTCCATTTAGCTTACACTAAATTTAAAAATTTAACACTTATCTAAAAAATAAAAAAAAAGGAAATTAAGAAAGAAATACCTTTGCTTGTGAATAACGAAACACAAGATTTTCAGGTGATGTCGTCGGACGGTCGGAACCATGGAAACAGAACCAAACACAGATCATGATTTGGTTCTCTACTCGCTCGTCGCTCACTGTCCCAGTCTTCTTGATATCCTCTTTCCCGCTTTCGCATCCTTCGTCGTCGTCGTGTTCTCTTTCGCCGTCCTCATCAGAATCCACCGTCGAGATCTTTGATTGTGTGAAATTATGGGAGACTTGACATGAAACCGATATGGATTGAATTAAGATGTATTCACAACAGAGGATGGAGATGATACACGAAAAGAGATGGTTTCTCTGCTCCGATCAATCTTACGGATGAAGTTAATTGCAGAGATCATCGGTCATCATCAGCAAGTCTCTCTGTATGATATTGGCAGAGCTAATGAAGAGAACTACATAAAGAAAAAGATGATTATTGTTATTTCTGGTTTAGGGTTTCGAAGAAGAAGAGAGAATGCAGATTTCTCAAGGAATAAGAGAGAATGCAGATTTCTCAAGGAATAAGAGAGAATGGATGTATTTATAAGTAACGTTTGTTCAATGAAAAAAGAAAATTTTCTATTGTTTCCTTTTTCTTATTTGAGTTGCAAAAACAAAAAGGAAATTTTCTATTGTTTCCTTTTTCTTATTTGAGTTGCAAAAAAACAAAAAGGAAATTTATCACAACGGCAATAAAAGATTCACCTAATCTCGTATGTCTTTTAGAATCATTAATATTATATACAACAAAAAATATTAAAGATAATTATCGTCAAACACTAAACTTGTGTTTATATATGACACTAAATATGGATTATAAAATACAACATCAATACTAAACGATCTTGATAATGAATATCCATTATAAATTCCACCATAACTTGGTATGGATTAAGGCTTTGTACTAAACATTTCAACAAAACCACACTCTAATCTCTTTTGGTCAAAAATCACTCCTAAAAACATCATAATTTGTGACTGTCAAAAACTGCAGATCTTTGACGCAAAATGAAACAAACAATGAAAGAAAAACAGGGAAGAAAAGTGAAAATACTATGAGAAATATTGTGTTCTTTCAAAGCTGAGGATTGCGTTTCATTGAACCTCTATTCATTTCTTCTCTACTTGAAGCAGAAGGATTTAAGCCATACTCACTTGTTCCACCATATTCACTGCTTTGATATTCTTTACTCTCTAACGCCAATTTCTTGAATTTTTTCTTTATTCTCTAACGCCAATTTCTTGAATTTTTTCATGTCTGCACTGTAAGAGCTTGCATCATACTCCGAGCTCACGCTTCCGGGGCTCAAATAGGTGCTTTGTCCCGGTCTTGTTCCTTCACTTAGATCCTCCATTGACATATCTCCTTCTAGTGCTCGTACAATCTTTCATTTATCATACACATGTTTCAAGATTCATTAGTATGTCACATTTATCATCAAGATTAATTGTGAGTAAATATATATAACAAAAGAATCAAGAAGTGGTATGAGTGTTTGAACCTGGCTCATCTTAGGCCGTCTTCTTGCTGAGTGTCTGATTGCTGCAGCTGCACAAGAAGCCATTTGAACCATCTCTTGATGATTGTAGTTTTGCAAGTGTTTTGGGATTAATGAAACAAGAAACCGAATGAAGAGGCGGGGACCGACTTACCCAGTCGACCAAGCTGTCTTCCATTTCTCCAGTTAGATCCACATGAGGTCGTCCGGTTATGAGCTCAAGAAGCATTACTCCAAATGAGAAAACATCAGATTTGTCGGATAACTTTCCACTTGAAGCATACTCTGGAGCTAAGTATCTGAAACAAAGAAAATGTTTAAAACAAGTGAAAGACACGAAGTAAGTGTGAATGAGTTAAGACAGTTTACAAAGCTGTTTACCCAAAAGTTCCCATGACTCGAGTAGAGACATGAGTATAGTTGTCTTGAGATAACTTAGCTAATCCAAAATTAATCTGCCACCTACGTGTATATAAAAAATAAGACTGATACACACATAGACGCAGATTCGAAAGAAACTGAGAGAAAATGAAAGTAAAAGTAGTACATGAGCCAATGAGTAATGAGTAATGATATCAACCTCTGCTTGAAACTCGCGTTCACCTTGTTTAAGACTCTTCACTGCAACTTCTTTGCCACAAGGCAAAACTCCTTTATGAACATACCCAAATCGTCCTTGTCCTAGCAAATTTGACTGAGTGAAAACCTTCTGTTGCAATAGACAATTCATCGTACGTGAAAGTGCTTTGGTTGTGACCAAGAGTTGCAGCTTGAGGTGACATAGTAGCAGTTCGACCGGTTATGTTGGAAGTGTCATCATTTTCAGTTTAAACCGTTATCGTCTAATTCGTTGGCTAATCTCTAAATAATATTTTCGCATTATAATATTTTTTAGTTCTATATACAAAAAAGAATGTTTCAAAAATTATTTCCCCTAAAAGAAAACGTAGATATTTAAAAACGAACCAAATATAATATTTATTAGAGTTGGAAATGTGAATTAAAACAAGTATTTTTAGTCAATATAGACGGTTTTGCTAAACTCGAAAGTCAAAAAGTCAAAGGTCAAGGAGTCCATTATTATATAAACCATAGCTTTAATCATTTGATTATCAACTACAGTAGTATCGAAATTGAACCCGTTAACCCGCGACCCGAAACAATGACCCGGTCCGTGAATTTCCCTGTCTTCATCCTCGCCGTTGCACTCTCCCTTTCTTCTTCTCTCCTCGCCGTCAACACTCCGATGATCCCAAACCAATCCGCCGTGAGGTTTATGAAGGAGGTAAGATATACGATATCAGCCACCGTTACACGCCGGAGATTCCAGCTTGGGAATCTTCGGAGGGATTGGGAAAGACGTTCTTGCGATTAGCCGCGAGTATGAAGAATGGATCATTCGCTAACGTATCGGAGATGAAACTATCTGTTCACTCTGGAACTCACGTCGATGCTCCAGGTCACTTCTGGGACAATTATTACGACGCTGGTTTTGATACTGATTCGCTTGATCTTCAAGTCCTAAATGGTAATCTTAAATCTCATGTTTCTTTGATTTTAGTTGGGTTAGTCGTAAAGTTTTAAAATTGGGTTTTGTGTAAATTCTATATAGGTCCTGCTTTGTTGGTTGATGTTCCAAGAGATAAGAACATTACTGGTGAGTTTGTTGAATTTGTAACAAAATTGTTGATTTTAAAGTTAGGATCTTTGTCTAATGATTTGTTTTTGGGTTTGATTATTATTATTAGCTGAGGTAATGGAATCGCTTCATATTCAAAGAGGAGTTCGTCGTGTGCTCTTTAGAACATCCAACACTGACAAGTAAGAGTCTCAATATTATGAATGCGTGTGAAATAAGAGAGTGATTCAAGCTTACTCACTCTGTGGTTTAAATATCAGGCGGCTTATGTTTAAGAAAGAGTTTGATTCAAGCTTTGCTGGGTTCATGACCGATGGGGCGAAATGGTTGGTTGAGAACACAGACATCAAACTTATTGGTAGGAGATTGAAATTTCTGTTTCTTAGCTTTTCTTATCTTCATTGTGTTTCTGAAACCGTTTATTATGCATTGTGGAATCCAGGGCTTGATTATCTTTCCTTTGCTGCTTTTGAGGAATCACCTGCAACACACAGGGTTATACTTAAAGGACGGGTGAGTATATCTTTCTCTATAAGATAAAAGTATTCAAGTACCTAAACATTGCCAATTTTCCTGTGATGTTTGGATATCAAGCCATGGGATATGATTGAATATTGCTATATTTCACTGGACAAGAAAGTGAGAGAGATAGTTGGTTAGATAAGTAGGCGTAAATGTGAGACGAACTACATCGTAACACGTGAGATACACATGATTACAGGATATAATCCCTGTGGAAGCGCTGAAGCTGGATGGTGTGGAGGTAGGAACATACTCGCTTCATTGCTTACCGTTGAGATTGGTTGGAGCGGAAGGAGCACCGACAAGATGCATTCTCATCAAGTGATTCAGTTCATCTTCTTCTGTGTAAGTTGTTTAGTATACCAAACTGATAATGAATAACATGCTTCATATTTACATGGTCTCGGAACCCATGAAGCAGATGTGATGATTCAGTTGTAAAAGGAAGCATGCCTTTATAAACGTGTGTATGTAATGTATGTATGACAGTAATTCTGAAGGACATGATAATAAAATTAGACTGAAACAAACGAATAATATAACCACTTGTAGAGAATGCATGAATCTGATTAGACATGCGACCAAAGTAAATCAAAGGTAATCTCACATAGAATATATGAAAATAGATGTTGATGTTTGAAAGCCTTGTAATAAGAAAACACAAATCCAAATTAACTACTAGTCTATTTTTTGAGGTGGAATATAGTAAGGGGCATAGAACTTGCTTCTTAAAACTAGATTAGTATTGAAGCTATCAGCCAGATTGACAAGTCCGATTTCTCGGAAACTAAAGATGTGGACTGTGTTAGGCCACAGGCCGGGAAAAGAGCTAGCAGGGACACAAAAAGGTTCAGAGTTTGAGAGGAAAATGCAGAGATCTCCTATGTCTTTAGTGTAAACCGCATTTCCTTGTTCGTCTATCTTGAAGACCATCAGAGCTTTTGTTTGCGTATCAACGAAACCATCCTTGAAGGTCCCGAGGAGATTTACCTTTATGTACCACTTAACCAAGAAAGCTTCACCCGTGGATCGTGACTCCACCAAGTATGTGCGGCTGTTACACGAAAGCAAAAACTGACGTTCGGCCTCGGTCAGCTCGGGAAATTTTTTATATCGCAACTTCTGAAGCTTGGGTGTGTGCTTGTGTTCGTGGAGATCCCATGATCCAATAACGTGCCTTCCAATTCCGTTTATGCGAAACATGTCATCTTTCTTGGAAAAGATGACTTCCGATTCATAGAAGCAAGGGTCGATTTTGATGTTTATCCACTCGGAGTTATTTTGAGCCGGTCTGTAAAAGCTGAGTTGAGGTCCATGGAACTTGACAGCCACAACGCAGTCCTCATCCTCTGGAGAAGATGAGGACATTGCCACATTGGTGACATATCTGGCTTGGCAATTAGGCAGAGTTACAAAAGGAGGCAGCGGAATGCGTTTAGGAGCTGTATGCGATGCAAACGGGTTTAGATCGTCTTGGAGATGCATTATCCCGTTGCCCTTCATAGTAGCTACCCACCCATGAGATGAACCGATCGTTTTCACGTCACTAAGATAGTTATACACCAAATCTAGAGGTACCTTCTTATCCGAAACAATGGGTTCACCACGTTTAGTAGCATATGCAAACGCAAGTTTTCCTAGATCCGCTCCACATTCTTCAGCGCAGATGATAATACAAGGCGGGGTTTGCTGCAGGGAAGAAGATGAGGAGTCATTCGGAGATGATCTTACAAAGACCGGTTTCCGAAAGCAGAGCTTTGGAGGCTGGCAGAGAAGCAGAGACATATGATATGAATGTTCTTAACGCAAAAATAAAAGAAAGATTTAAGAAGGAAAAAGAAAAACAAGTAGAACCCTAATTGGTAATTCACGCCTACGCTACCTAAACAAGTAGAACCCTAATTGGTAATACATGGGAGGGAACTTGGCCACCAAGTTTTCCATCTCCAAAATCTTTGTTGCTTTTGACATAATCTTTAATTATGGATATTTTCCTTTATTGTTTTTTTTTGTTGGTTTTAAATTTTAATATCAAAATGGACAAGATCTTCATCACGCTGGTTTGTAACACTTGAAGGTGGCTGTTGTCAACATGAAGTCTGTGAGACATGGCTTCAAGGACTTGCTTCAGAGCTTCTGTTTTCTTGCGGAACCTTTTGGTGCTTTTGGGTACTTCATTAAAACAATAACATGCAAAAGAACTTGTATTTATCAATCCAAGAAACTACAGAGTAATCCTGTGAAGCTGCCTCCTCCATTTGCCCCATTTGGATCCCTGCGTTGCAGATGTTTGCAAAGGACCTCATGTGCTTGATACCGTACTGAGACAGCGATCCACAGTGCCTCTCAAGCTCTCACTATACATACAAAGATTATGCAGTTCTACTCTATATAAACATCAGTCAATAAGATTATAATTTGAAACTTCATAAACATTAGGATAAGAGTAATCAAAGTCCTGCATTACAATCAGTATGGCCTAGATTTATGAAGCGATTTCTATAGACAATCCAGTGGCAACGCAAGTTTCTTGACTTCTCTGCAGCCTGGCTAATAACAGAGTGCTCGGCTCAACAACCTCTATGAGATTTTTTCAATCTTACATTATGATCGATGTGATCCGACTATACCAATACGTTATTTTTCAATACTAACCATAAGGGCTGATGATAACATTGACACTACAAAGACCAAAGTATTAAGGGGCAAGTGACGTATTTATCACCAAATTTTTGAGGCAGTTCCAGTCATCGACTAGCTGTTGCCCAGCAGACCGTACAACATGAAGTCTGTGAGACATCGCTTCAGGACTTGCTTCAGAGCTTCTGTTTTTCTTGTGGAACCTTCTGGTGCTTTTGGGTACTTCATGAAAACAATAACATGCAAAAGAACTTGTATTTAGCAATCCAAGAAACTACAGAGTATCCAAAATATGCAAACAAGAATGGAGAAATAACCTTTTCCCAAAAATGGACAAGATCTGCATCACGCTGGTTTGTAACTCTTGAAGGTGGCTTGAGTGAGTTCGCATCCGCAAAGGTGAAATTGTCATTGGCAGAGTTTGTTCCCATACAAAGGTCGAGCTTATCCTTGCTAAGTCCTACATCGCCATATTGCATGACATGAGAACCATAAGCGAACCCAACACAGGTGCAGACCTCCTTTTCACCTGAAAACACAAAGACACACTTATGATGCACATATTTGCTAACAATCTAATTTATAGTTGAGAAAGTTTTAGCTCCATCATTACAAGCTTTCAATGGAAACTAGAAGCTTACCAGTTCATATTTCTGGTGCAGAGTCTCAGTCTGAAAAATGTGCATACCACTGTTGCAGAGTCTCAGTCTGTAAACAAATCAGAATCAATACATGGTACCATTCATAGAGATTTCTAAACATGAGAAATAGAACACTGCTAGTCCTATTAGAGTACTGGAATTCTTTAGCTTATCTATCTTCCATCCAAGCAACACTGTGCAAGTCAACTAAACAAGTTTCATACTTCAGTGGAGGACAAGGTTCCTCTCCAGGGCAACTGCTTTTTTCAGCGTTTGATGCAGTTGTGGCATAAATGTTCAAACCCTCTGGAAGAAGAAGCCCTTCAAAGATACTTCCAGATTCACAAGCTTGGACATAAAACACTTGCAGGTTTAGATTTGTTGGTATTACTCACAGGAAGTACCAAGAAGAAAAGTATTACAGAGGAACCTTAGTGATTTACCAAGCTTTTATAGGTTCCTGAAGCATGTATTACAGCTGAAGATTCTCATCAATGATCCTATAAAACCACACCGCAACTTAATATCTAGAATTTACCAAAACACCACATAGATCTTATATAAAGCAAAACTTCATGGAAACAGTTTATGAACAAGTCGTAGCATCTATTCACAGAGCCAGTACAAATGATGCAAGAACTCAATTTTTTCCTCATCTATAAAACCATAATTCAATGGTCAAATTAGGTATTTCTTAATGAATTGGATTAAGTGTCACACCAAAATCAGAATCAAGAAGCCAAGTATCGACAGATTCTGGGAAATTAAAACAAACAAGGTTAATGGAAGGCTCTATAGTTGCAAATGGTGGCCTCCATTTTTAGAATCACGAGAGATATTCATCCAGTTATCAAAGTGGTTTACCCTTACCAAATCAATCAGAAACATTACCAAGATTAAACCTTTCAACAATCATTAAAATAACCAAGATTAAACCTTCAACAATCACTTAAATAACCAAGATTAAACCGTCAACAATCACAAACCAAAACATTACATCTGAGAGATTTAACCATGAACAACCCCTAAAATACCAAAATATTACGATTTCCAAGAGACTAAACCATAAGCTAAACCATCAATCTTAAGAAATCCCTAAATCCCTAAATGTTAAATCTCTTCTCTTTCTCCTCCTCCTCCCGTGCTTCTTCTCTTTGTCTGCCTCCATCAATCTCTCTTCTCTTCTTTCTCCTTCTCCTCGAGTCTCTTCTTCTCTTCTTTCTTCTTCTCCTCGAGTTTCTTCTTCTCTTCATCTACCTCTGTGAGTATGTCATAGTAGTTTTTGCTGAGGGTTACCTTTTTCATCCCATGAACAGTTAGCTTGATTCCTTTGTAAGCACATCGGATTGAACAAAATTCTTTCACCCCCTCCAACTCAAAGTAAAAGATCATATCATCCCTGAGATCTTCTTGGGATGGTTCCTCAAAAGTGAAATATCCACTTTCTCCAAAACGTGTCTTCAACGCATAGTCAAAGAACTTGTTCCACCGAGCATGGCTTTCATAGTGAGAGCCACGCTCGGTGGATGAAGGAATTCTGCTTTTTGCCAAAGCTTCTATCTTCTCATACTCTTTCAAAGCCTCTTCTTCAAACTTCTTAAATTTCTCTTCTTCTCCACTTACCTCTTCAAACCCATTTGTTGCCTTCACTTTTTCTCCATGGGTTGACACACTAGACCCTAGCCAAATTTTTCCTAACCCATTTGTTTTGGATTTTACAGAAACCCCCAAGTGTTTGTTGACCAAAACATGAGAAAGAGGAGAAACTGGTTTAAACACTTTTCTGGGAAAAAAAACAGACGTTGGAAGGAAAAAAGAAGCCATTTTTGTTGTGAGAAATGAAGATGCTCTAGGTAGAAAATTAAGAAGAAGAGATGTGAAGTAAAACTGATAATGTACTATAAAGCAAATCAAAGAATCGTTGAATGGACTACATTTTGAATTTGCAGAGAAATTCATGATCCTGAATCACAAAAAAAGAAATTTACCAAGACAAGGGAAAGAGAAGGGTAAAACTGATTTTTATGAGAGAAAATGGAAAGAAGGAGTTAATCTCTCTGTTTACGTGTTCCAGCTTTAGATGACAGCGCAACACAATGTATTATTATTTTCTAATAACTACACACATATAAAATAGTAAGAGATAAAGGATCCATAGATAAATTAATATTGTACAAGCTAGCTAGATTTTTCTTGTTACCGTTGAACTTCTATGGAATATTTTTACTACTTAACATGTCTACAGTAGTTAAAAAAGAGCGAATAAATCTCTAACACTATTTCCCTATTTTAAAATCTATTTCTCACTTTTGTTTTGGATACAAATTTATGCTAGTATTTTTCTGATGAACGTCCATGCAGTTCTTCTATGTTGCATGAAACATGCGCTTCTACTTTTTTGGTGAACATGCGCTTCTACTTTATTGATATATAAATTTGGAGTTACCTTACTTTGACTTTGTTTTGTAATTCGTTTTTTATTCTCTTTGGAGCCAACATTCTTTTTGTTTATTGGGTTTCTGCTAAATTACATAAAGTTCCTTTAAGTAACCTAATAAAATGGGTGTTTAACTATAACTACCCTACATTTCTTAAATTTTATGGGCTGCTTACGAAAACCTTACAAAAAATTATTAAGAAAATTAAAGTACCGCATAGCATGCATCAAGATTCAATTAACATGACCACATCAAGAGGTTATCTACTTATATCTAATTCTATTTTATATAACCACATCGAGATTGGTTATATACTTATATCTAATTCTATTTTGATATAATGTGAGCATAAACAAGAGGGACGAAAACAACACTAACATGAATATCGAATAATGAATAAATATTTAAAAAATTACCATTAATTATACGGACCCAATTCCTTGAACTTAGCGGTCCCGTCCTTAGCCGTCAGATCATCGACGCCCAACCGGGAACTCTACGCGGTTGATCTCTCCGTCGCTAGAGTCGTCTGCAACTCGGAAGACTCCCTCGTCGTCATTGGCCAGCTTACCGACGAGCTGATCATGGAAGTCTTCAAGAGCCACTCCACTTGGTCGTTTTGGAAACTGGGTTCCTCGAGATCTAGATCAGGTTTTGGAACTAGTAAGATCGAAAAGAAACTTCTGGTTGTAGCAGAGAACAGGGTAAGGAAGATCAAATGTGGCGAGGTGGCCTTGTACTGGCTTGTTTGGATTCACACGTGTTTTGCTCACTATCCTTATCTTCATGGTGAAAAGAGAGTATAAACTAGCCTTTTGAACTGCTTTTGGATGTGAGACGATAATGTAGTGTGGAGTGGTGAAGAAAGAACTAAAGACGGTAGCGAGTAGTTGGGTTACTCATTTAATGTTCCTAGGAAGTAGTTGGCATTTAACTAATGACTCAATCAATTAAACTCTTTTTTTTTTTTTGGATTAAAACAACTAAACTCTTATCTTTAGATTTATCTTACTTGATCGTTGATTAAATCTTTTATTTGTGATTAGACGGTAGCGAGTAGTTGATTAAATTTTAGCCTGAAAAGTTGGTAAAACTCAGAAGTATCCGCTTGCGAGGGGAGTTTAATAACATCATCCGGGCCTTCTCTACCGGCGGAGACGGAAATCACCGAGAGAAAGAAAACGAGAAGAGGAACGCCGACACGTGTCATCGTTATGGCCCGGGTTTTTGGCGAGTGATGATGATAGGAATTTTTTTTTATTGCCGGAATATTCAAAATAATTGAATCTTTTATCTGATTGGATAACACATACGTTGGTTTACACGCAAGCTAAAAATTGGATATTTACTTATTTAGTTTTATAAATGGTTATATTTGCACATTTAGCCATATTTTAAAAATTCTATTGCGTAATGACCCTTCCTTTTTTTCACATTGGCTCGCGATTTATTTATGATTTTTGTTTACTTGGTCAACAAAAAAATGGACATGTTTTCAATTTGGAAAAAAGATGGCTGGCTACACGAAGTATCCGCGAAAACATGGTCACACATGCAAAGTTTAAAAATGTATCTCTAACTATACAAACTATATGTATCGCATGCCCACATATACGAACTATATGTAGTCATGTCGCCAACATCACAAACATTTTTTTCCAATATATTTTTCGCCGGAATCTGGTATTGACCAGTTTGACCGGCGTTGACCGTCGTTGACCAACATAAAAATTCAAAAAAAAAAATTTTTTTTAGTTTTTTAATATTTAGAAAATTATGTTATTGAATCATTTATAATATTATATAATTAAAAAATATATACAATATTCAATATAAAAATATTTTGTATATATATTCAATGCATTGATTTTTATAATTAGTTAGTTTTGATAATTTCAAAACTAAACTAAAAATAAAATAAAAACCAATTAGGTAAAATAATTGTAAATATGAAATTTTCTATACTCTCTAGTCTAAAGTTTTTGTATAATATGTTGTTAATTTTTATATCTAAAATTATTACAAAAAATTCTTTTAATAATACAAAAAAAATTAACAACATATTATAAAAAAACTTTAGACTAGAGAGTATTTAAAATTTTCTATTTATAATTATTTTACCTAATTGATTTTTGTTTTATTTTTAGTTTAGTTTTGAAATTATTGAAACTAACTAATTATAAAAATCAATGCATTGAATATATATACAAAATATTTTTATATTAAATATTGTATATATATTTTTAATTATACAATATTATAAATGATTCAATAACATAATTTTATAAATATTAAAAAACGATTTTTTTTTTTTTTAATATTTATGTTGGTCAAAGCCGGTCAAACTGGTCAATGCCGGATTCCGGCGAAAAGTGTACCGGAAAAAAATGTCCGTGATGTTGGCAACATGACTACATATAGTTCGTATATGTGGGCATGCGATACATATAGTTCATGTAGTTTATGATCCATTATTAAACTTTGCATATGTGGCCATGTCTTCGCGGATAGTTCGTGTAGCCAGCCATCTTTTTTCCTTTCAATTTCATAGGCACATTTTTTAATTGTTTATTATTTTTTTTGGTTAAAGGGCTTACTTGAATTAATTAAATTTAATACTTATAAAGAAGCAAGAAAGAACCAATACAACTTAGAGAAGAGGAAAGGTGACCAATTCTGGTACAAAAGGAGAGATAATGATCCAAAACTGGTAAGAGTCTGAATAAAAGATTGAGGAGGCAAAAAGCCTAATCAAATTAGCCCGAACCGAACCAGCATTAAAGAATAGATAAACCACGCTTTGAACCAAGCTGGTGCATTGCTGAGCACTTGTTTTCCACAGAAACAATGACATGATTTGCGACCCTTACCGGAGGAAGAGACAAACCATCATGGTAATAACGATTTCTTTCTCGCCACAGTTCGTATATTGCACCTTGCCAACCTTGAAGGAGAGCCATTTTGGAGTATCATGATTGTGCCGCCATAGGGAGCCAACTGATAATTTGATCCCATTTTTGAATTCTTTCACTGTTTGCAAAAATTTCTGTGATTAAAACTAAAAGGAGAATACAAAGCAGAGAACATGAGAATCATGCCAAGGAAGAAAATAAGGCATCGTGCACCATTTTTGGTGATCATGTCTTTCGCGTTTAACTTGCAAACAATTTTAAGATGAACCTGAGGATGTTAAAATATGATTTGAACTTTTTCAACAAAATATATATATATATATATATATATATATATATATGATTTGAATTTCAGACTAAATTAGTTTAAACTATATATTAATTATTTCAATTTGGTTCCTTTTTTTCGGATTAAACACTTAATATTGGAATAGGAGCCTCATTTAACTTTCAGAAACAGTGTTAGGGCCAGCGTGGAAAAAAACATGATCAGCACCTTTTTGGATCCTCCAAAGTACTTAATGTATAACTTATCGCATTGGAGCGTTAGGCTTCATAAATCTTGAACTAAAGGTCATAGTATAATCATACTTGAACTGAGGCTGAGGTGTAGTATATTCCCGATGGTTACATTGTCCTGTATTGGACAAAACACAAACACGTCATTCATTCAACACAAACACTGAAACACACCATTACATTGTATTGGACCAAACACATCATTCATTCACTACAAAACATAAACTCCGCGTAGGTTCTTACATCCATCATTAAAGCACAAACACAATTGTCTTAATTATATTAAATATTATTCTTATACTCAAAATATAAACCTAAAAAGGAAAAACCATCACCAACAATCACCAAAGCAAATCTTCAAGCTACGGAGTTTGATCGCTGCTAACTAATTAGCGATCACATCGTCAAAATATAAACCTTAATTACACACCCCAAAAAAAGAAATGCTGCTAACTGGCACATAATAATAGGTTGGAAGATTGATGAAAGATGAAAGCAAAAGTTTCTCCAAGAGCATATTTATATCAATCTCACATAGAATATATGAAAATAGATGTGATGTTTGAAAGCCTTGTAATAAGAAAACACAAATCCAAATTAACTACTAGTCTATTTTTTGAGGTGGAATATAGTAAGGGGCACTGAACCCGCATCTAAAAACTAGATCAGTATTGAAGCATTCAGCCAGATTGACAATTCCGATTTCTTGGAAACTAAAGAGATGGACTGTGTTAGGGCATAGGCCGGGGAAGGAGCTAGCAGGGACACAGAAAGGTTCAGAGTTTGAGAGGAAAATGCAGAGATCTCCTATGTCTTTGGTGTACACCGCATCTCCTTGTTCGTCTATCTTGAAGACCATCAGAGCTTTTGTTTGCATATCAGGGATAACGTCGTCGAAGTTCCCGAGCTCCTTCTTGTACCACTTAACCAAGAAAGTTTCACCCGTGGATCGTGACTCCACCAAGTGTGTGCTCATGTCACACTTACACGAAAGCAAAATCTCACGTTCAGTCTCGGTCAGCTCGGGCGATTTTTGGTATCGCAACTTCTGAAGCTTGGGTGTGTGCTTGTGTTCGCGGAGATCCCATGATCCAATAACGTGGCTTCCAATTCCGTTTATGCAAAACATGTCATCTTTCTTAGAAAAGATGACTTCGGATCTATAGAAGCAACGGTCTGCGATTTTGATGTTGATCCACTCGGAGTTATTTTGAGCCGGTCTGTAAAAGCTGAGTTGAGGTCCATGGAACTTGACAGCCACAACGCAGTCCTCGTCCTCTGGAGAGGATGAGGACATTGCCACATTGGTGACAAATCTGGCTTTGCAATTAGGCAGCGTTACAAAAGGAGGCAGAGGAATGCGTTTAGGAGCTGTATGCGATGCAAACGGGTTTAGATCGTCTTGGAGATGCATTATCCCGTCGTCGTTCATAGTAGCTACCCACCCATGAGATGAACCAATCGTTTTCATTTCACTAAGATAGTTATACACCAAATCTAGAGGCACCTTCTTATCCGAAACAATGGGTTCACCACGGTTATTAGCATATGCAAACGCGAGTTTTCCTAGATCCGCTCCACATTCTTTAGCCCCGATGATGATACAAGGCGGGGTTTGCTGCAGGGAAGAAGATGAGAAGTCATTTGGAGATGATCTTACAAAGACCGGTTTCCGAACGCAGAGCTTTGGAGGCTGGCCGAGAAGCAGAGACATATGATATGTATGTTCTTAACGCAAAAATCAAAGAGAGATTTAAGAAGGAAAAAGAACAAGAAGTAGAACCCTAATTGGTGATTCACGTTTATGCCACCTAAAACCCTCCGTTATACAGAGGAAGGAACTTGGTCACCAAGTTACATTATTTTTGAATATGGATAGTTTCCTTCTTTTTTTTATTGGTTTTGATCTCATTAACTTCATATTCCAAGTGGAGTTCGTCGTGTGCTCTCATTAGAACATCCAACACTGACAAGTCAGTCTCAATATGTTTAAGAAAGAGTTTGGTTTGAGAATACAGACATCAAACTTATTGGTATGAGATGAAATTTTGGTGTCTTGGCTTTTCATGTTTATTGTCAAGAGTATTTCTTTGATTGTGTTTCAAATTAGACCGAAACGAACCATTTATATAACCAGTTGTAGAGAATGCTGAATCAAGTTAAACATGCTAACCAGAGTAAATCAAAGGTAATCTCATCTCCATGTTGGCCCAAAAGTGTCTTGTCACGAACCATTTATATAACCAGTTGTAGAGAATGCTGAATCAAGTTAAACATGCTAACCAGAGTAAATCAAAGGTAATCTCATCTCCATGTTGGCCCAAAAGTGTCTTGTCTTGCAACAATAGCATTCTTCCTCTTTATTGAATAAATAAATACAAAAAACACAACCCAGAAATTATTTAGACATACAATAGCAGAGACTCCAGGACAAATAATAAACAGATGGTCTTGGAATGTGTAGAATCGAAAGAAAAGAACGTTTTGTTGAAGCACGTTTTGTTTTGGACAGGGGAAAAAAGGAAACACAATCTGTGTGTGTTTGGTTGCATTCCATTATATTGAAAGAAACATGCAAGTCCCATCAAGCTTGCAAGAAGCTAGCGTACTTGGCACCAAGGAGAAGCCTCTGAATGCACAAGAGAGCGTTCTTGGTCACCTCAGTGTTCTCGTGGTTCATCAGCTTCATCACTCGTTCTTTTGCCTTGAGGTCTGCTACGATCACTCTTCCCGCTGCATGGTACTGTATGAACTGTGAGATATCAAAGCATGCAACCGCCAATGATCTGGGATCACTTGACGTGTCCAGGATTGTGAGGAGGACCCTTAGTATCTGCATCCACAAGTTTAACAAGTGGTTAGGGTTGTTGTGAACAGGATTGAACTAGCGCGCTCTAAGCACTACAAGTGGTGGTGTTGAGGAGAGAGGAATAAAAGAAGAATACCTGGAAGTCGTTCTCCTCAAAGCATGTGACATTCTCACGCCAGAAATTGGCCTCTTTGTGCATTGGGTTCCAGTCAAGATGGCCAAGAAGCACCTCTTGCTTATATTTGTCAAAGGAACTCAATTTCTTGATCTTGTCTTTTAGCCCTTCTTCTAGTTGATTCAGTGCATCCAGCAAGTCCTTACAAATCCAGAATTTAAGGGGTTTAGCTATCACCATTACTAAAACACATCTAATGTGACCGGCATCACTTATATCACCAGATTTAACAGAAAATTAAGAGATTCATGTTCCAAATAACAGCTAACAAGCATTTAAGTTGTCTTACCTCGTCACTCCATGCTTGTGTTTTTAGACTCTGGATAATATGTGGGAGTCCAAGATCAACCATCTGGGCACCAAATGTACCTTTTGGAAGCAGGTTCCTGAATGTCAATATGACCACCCTGACAACCTGTAACACAAAATACTGTCAGATAAACATAACAAGTGTATCACGCCACATTTATCCAAATTAATGATTCAAAACAAATAGAAGAAACAAAAGTCGTGGGTATTGCATGACAGAGATTCTGATTGATCAACCAAACCATGTCCTATGATCTTTAACTAATTGCAGGATAGCAATGACCAAGTCACAAAAGAGAACATAGCTCACCTTTTCCTTAGTCGAGTTCTTAACCACTTCCGTGAGCCTTTGCATTGTCCTCGATGTTGCCAAGTACTCTATTGCAGGTTCATAATAGGACAGAAGCCAGACGCAGAGACATGTTTCATACAGAAGCTGTTGGTCGAAAGCACACAAATCACATGAATTAGGTACTGAGAAATTATGACAAAAAAAAGAGAGAGGTGCTTCAGCCACATTTTAGAATAACGGAGCTATATAAATCAATAGATTTTGTAGTCATTTGAAAATGAAGTTATTTTCCCACAGAGTGTCTGTCTAGTCATTGCCTTTCCGTTAAGGACTAAGCATGATTTGGAAACTGCAATACTTATTTACTCCTTTATGGACATTTTTCACTGAAAACTACTTCCATTAGATATAAAAGGGACAAGTAACTTCACCCCATCTGCCTGAACAAATGACGATCTGACGACAGGTTCCTTAAGCAGCCTTAAGCAGTGACGACAGGTTCCTTAAGCAGTGACGACAGGCAACTGATTGCAATTGGAACACCACGAGTAGGATGAGAAGGTTGCTTCAACTGCATATCAAAATTAAGGATTGAGATATCTATGGTGGACATCAAAAGCTTTTCTGGATTCACTATGTCACAATATTAAAGGTTCCTTCCAGATCACCAAATTTGCATCTATTTACCAAAATCAAACAATTTTGCATACACCAATTGATATTAATTAGTGTTTGCATTTATGTAATATAACAAAGGCATGGCGAGGGTAACACAGCAAATACTAACTGCCTCTGTTTTCCCCTCTGTTTGCATGCTATACCAATGAGCTCTAGCTCTAACAATGGCATTTTCTATACGATAATGACAACTAACACTTAAACATTAATGCAAGACCAACATTAACTAGAAAGAAAACAAAGAGGAAAGAGAGAAAGAAAATAGAAGAAGAAACCTGAGCACAAAGCCATTCCACCAACCCCTTGAGAACGTCATCAATTCCATTACCAATAACAGCATTACCAGCTTTTGGCCTAGCACTATATGTTGAGAGAAGAGCAAGACCCACCAAGAAAATGAGGCTGTATGTTACAGTCATATTTAATTAAAGTATGATAAACGGTTTTGAATACCTTATTATCCAGGCAAGGATCTTGCAGCTTTTTTCTTGAATGAACCAATTTCCCTTCCACAGCAACCTGAAAGAGGACACATCCTTTAGCTTGCATACTTTTGAAGATAAGTAATTAAGCAGCCAAAATCAAGCAAAAATGTAACAATAGCATTTTACATATGTTTCCCATTTGTCAGGAAGATTGTAGTTAAAATAATAAAATGACTAGGGCCAACAGAAACAACATATTTGACCCAATAAGCGAATCTATCCTATAAAAAACTTGCCTGGACCAAATTACAGTTGTAAAACTTTTGCTTAGGGTCTCACCTCAAGAAAGGCTCATAAGTATCCTCATTTGCCAAAGATTCATCATGGAATAATCGAGCTCGTGTTGGGTTTGCTGGCAAACAGTTGATGGATTAATATTAGTCAGTCACTAAAATGAAGAAAAGGTACAAAAGCAAATAATTTCAAATTTCATTTACCTGAGAGCATTTCATAAATTAAAGCCAAAACATATTCCACAGTTTCTTCCTTGAATATATCACGTAAGATGCTAACAAACAGATGAACATAAGCTGGACCATCCTGCAATAACATTATAATGACAAGGTAGGTAAATGCTTGCGTGGTCATTATACAACTTCAACCACTAATAACAAAAAGAAAGTGACTCAAGTGAAAGTCTATGTAAACTGTTTGAAAGGAGAAAAAAAAGAGTAGTAGAAAATTTACTTCATCGAGCAACTGTGCCCTGGCACTTTCAGGTTTTTTATCATAGCGCCTTAAGAGCTGGAGACCTTTAGCTGAAACAAGCTTAGTGTTCATGTAAGTCTCCCATGGAATGTCCCTTTTCAATACCTGCAGAGTAAAATAGCAACAAGATAAACATTTGTAAGTAGTCAAGTTGCAAAGATCTATAACCAACGGTCTGCATCATCCTGTTTCAACTTGTCATCATTTATATATCTTACCAGAAATTGAAAGTTCAACAATGTATATTGATGTTAAATACAAAAATACATCTAATGAATTAGGTTTATTTAACGGAAAGTATCACCGACCTGCTCTATACTCAGCTCCGCCTGATCCATGAGTAACACCACTTGAAATTGAACTGATCCGAATCCCTACAAATGTAAGACATAATCGTATAAGAGAAAGCTAGAAATATTTCAGAAAAATGGAAAGATCTGATACGAAATTCGTTAATATCGTGTCACAATTGACCTTTCAATCAACGAGAATGCATAAGAAAGACGATCTATAAGCATCCATTGAAATGTCAAGAAGAGAAAACCAACAGATCATGAAGCAACGCAATTCAAATTTCAATAAAGAAGCATTCGTAGCTAAATCGATTGAATCAGAACAACAGATCCGATCACTCAAAATCAGAGGAGAGAGAGAGAGAGAGACAGAAATCGAGATTTTGGCGTAGAACAAACGAAGGAACAACATTACTAACCTGAAATTCTGCAAACGAGTTTGATCGAGACGAGAACGGAGAAGCCAAAAGTGAAAGATCTCTTCTTCTTCTGAAAAGATAAGCTTCTCTCAAACTCGGATATCAACCATGGGAAGGAAGGACTTTAGAAGAAAGAGTCGAGAGGCGATCAAAACAAAAATAAAAAAATCAATCAGATGCTGACAGTTTTCTATTCACTCGAATTCCAATATTACCCCTACATTTACTCACTTATTACGATTTTGGACTTTGATGAAAAGGAAATGTGAAAACGCTTAAAGCCCAGATCCACATCATGGTCCATGTCCATTGTAATGGGTTTTGAGTAGTGACAGGTAGTAGAAAGGATTAGATATATTTCTAAACTCTTTTTTCCATCAAACCTTCAAGGAAAGAAGATGACTCGAAATCTCATTTTCATTCAACATAAAGAAACACAAACGTATGAGTCTTCAGTGGCCTTTGTTTGTTTTTTTTTTTTTTTTTGGACAGCCTTCAGTGGCCTTTGTATGTCGTAGGTTTTTAAAATGTATTTTTGTTATCTTTGAGGTCTTAAAACTTGAATTTGTTTCTGTAAATACATTATCAAACATTATTATTATGTACTTCAGAATCACACACAAATTTACACATTTATTTAGGCCTGCTAAATAATTGGATCAAACACAATGACGAAATTTAATTGACAATATAAATTTGGCTCAAACACGCTTGCTCGTCTTTCATCTGGAAACAGATTCAACTTATTATTCCTCTTCTACTTGTCTTCGTCTTCTTGCTCTCTCGATTCTTGGTTCTAAACACAATGACGAAATTTTCTGAATTACCAACCGATGTTATCATTTCTTGCGTGGCTAGAGTTCCAATCAACAATTATCGTGTTCTTTCTTTGATCTCTAAACTCATCGCTTCCATGATAACGTCTTCGGAACTCTTTGTTGCAAGATCGGCTGAGAGATCGAAAGAGACACTGGTGTATTGTTGTTTCACAGATCTTAATCAAGTACCAAGATGATATTCGTTGTAAAGGAACAAGTTATTTGGGGGGCGTGCGTTCTCAGACCGTCGTAATCGGTGAGTGGATAGTAATAATCGTAAGGGGTCAAATAATCTCGTATGATAAAAACAATATGGTTTGGAGGAGTGTTAAGAGAGTTTTTAAGAGCTAAAACCACCGAGAGTCTCTGAAAAAGAGAAAGAAAGATTTATCACCGACGTTGGCGCCATAATATATTAATAGAAAAATATATTAAAATTAAACCTAAAAGCTTAGGGAATTTTTGTTTTTTTTTTCTTTCTAGTTTTTGCGGATGATGAAAAAAATAAAAAAAAAATTTGACCCAATATTGTAATTTGACTTAAAATAAAATAAAACTTAACCCAGTTAAACGTTTATATAACAAATGCAAACGCTAAAAAGCCTACAAAGTGAGTTCAGAGTGTTGAATAGAATTTTCAATTTTGGTTGGGTTTCAAGAGGAATTTCAAGGTTATGAGTGACTATAACAAGGACATGCGAGTGCATGCCTCTATTTCCCATACCAAAAAAAAAAAGAGATTTATGTGAAGATAGGTCAATCTTAAGAGTAGTAGAGAGAGAAGATACCCACAAAATCTTTGGCTAATTACAAGACATCCTTTTGCAGTGATGACTGATGAGACCAAACCCTCTTCATTACTTCATTCAGAATCAACACATTTATGTGTTAGTATGTCATAATAAAAATGAAAACATAATATTATTGAAAAACCAATCCATTGATTCGTTTTATTTTACTTTTTGTTTTGTTTTGTCAAATCTTTGAATTGACCTCGAATTTCTCATTGCAATTAATTTCTTACCCACACGTTGCTAGAAACAATTACTGACCCTCCCAATACTTCTATCGATTCAATCACTTTGTCAAGTTTATGTGGGTACATGCAAATTTTGACTCGATGTTGTTTCTATTTTCGTAGATGCAAGCTTTGATTAAACCCTGCATATATGTGTTGTCTTTGATTCTAGCTGGACCAGTCGGATTGAATATAACCATCTAACATTTAATTGTCCAAAATATATATTAATTGTTTCTGAAACATTCCCAAAACAGAAGGAGCTATAATCATTATACAGACACTCAATTTCGTTTCTTTTATAATGAATGATGCATATTTAATCAAAATCGACCACACTAATCTATGCTCACAAGGGTGGATTAGTTGCCATACTAATCATAAAACATAGGAGCATTATAAATCTCTAGTCTGGAAACATATCTGATTTCTTATCATCAATTAATTTATTCACTTAATAGATAGTTATCTCTCAAAAGGCAACTTAAAATTAAAGTTTGTCAACAAAAATAAAAAACTCAGAAATTAATGAAAAAGTTTCAGATTAACGTTAACCTTTTTTTATACAACAGTGTTTGTCTATTGTCTCTTGTCTAACCAAATGTTTGTAGATTGAGATTTATCTTGTAGGTTGAGATTTAGATTGCTTTTACATATTTTAGCATGGAATAAAAATATTCAAGAACATGTAAGATTCATTTATATCTTTAAATCTAAATGTATCAAAGAGTTGAATGTAATATATGTCTTTTTATAATGCTCAATAGAAAATACTTTACTTTTGGTTACTATGTAATAAAAATGAAAGATAAAATTCAATAAATATCACAAGTACAAGAGTAGTAATGGTAGGTAAAAAATAAGTTGAAATGAATCTTACAACTCATGAGGATAAAAAATGAAACGAAGCTCTGACTTTATTTAATATGTTGGCATAGTTTTGCTCATTCGTTTCCTCTGTCAAAATCCCGACATTTACTTGTTCAAGTAATACGTTCGTACGATCCAACCGTCAAGTCCATAATATGCATTATACCTACATATATGTCTTCTTTTTATCTACGAAGAAAAAAAAAAGTAAATGGAAATTTTTAGCGTACAAAAAATAAAAGATTCTGATATAGTCATAATTTTGTGTGACCACGATTTCAGAGTGAATCGTTTACCCACGAATTTGGACAACATGTAATACATATCTCGTGAGTTTCATCTTTCTTCTCTAATTGTTGTACCATATATATGATGATTACTTTTAGACAAAAAAAAAATATACTTATATATATGATGATTACCTTTACTCCAATACGACAAATACAATATGAAAATCTAAATCCTATATATATATATATATATATATCATAGATATTAAACTTCAAAATCCAAATATAATAATATTTAATTATTCATATCATTTATATATATATATATATATTCAATGTACAGTATATATTCAATATAGTTTCTTATTTCCAAAAAAAAAAAACGAGTTATCTTATTTCTCTTGTTTTTTTGTTTATTTATATTGTTGATAATTATCTATTAATCCCCTTTTTTTGGTTAGACTAGAAAAAAATATTACCTTGCTTAATGTTGGTAGATTGGTAGATAACAATTTAATTTGTAAGACACTCAATAGAAAGAGGAAATTTGATAAGTAGAAGAAAACAAACTGGGTCGCTTATCCAAAAGTTAGATATAGTAGTATAACGTAACAGCATGTTATTAGTTTATGCGCATTACAATATATACGTTTATTATCGTTATATACAAACGAATTTTCTAATTATTGCATCTCCAATTTCGTAAACCCTATAAGAATAATTAACTTCACATCATATATCATTAAAAAATTTGTCCAAAGACTATAGTGATTATATATACTTTTTATTTGCTAACAAGTATGTTGGTGTAAGAGCGTCCTATGAGATTCACACTGATAATCTCTCTTGATGTCATTCTAGTGGACAGAACGTAGAAACCAATTGATAACAAAATTGGTATTCTTATCATTTACTTCTTTCATTGTACATATATCACTATACTATATGCATTATTGAATGGATGTTAAAATAACTTATCGTAGAGAGTCTACTGTCGAAATATTCTAATTTCAAACAGCAACTGTCTCTCTAGCTCCAATCGATAAAATCATGCAAAAAAAGGAGAAAATGTTTGGGGATGTTTTGTATGTTTCTTGATGTTTCTTTGTGAAACCGTGAGATTTGAGATTTGGCTTTATCTATAAAATTGTGACCACTATTAAATTATATGGATACACAAATTCCACATTGGATACCAGTTGCAATATTGGGTTTGGTCTGTTTATATCAGCAAATATTTCATTTAAACATATACTCTTTTGATACAGAACAAGTATATAATTCAATAACCGTACCATTCATATATGCCTATGATTTTATTTTTGTATCTTATGAGCCTTTTTGAATCTTACCATTACTCTCACGTACGCCGAAAAAAATAAAATTACTCTCTTGTCTTCTATATTAACCTCTTTTTATTGTTCACCCAATGTATTCAACTCCATTTATTTATTTTGTGTAACTTTTTCCAACAATATATATATATATATATATATATATATTATATGTCACAAATATGTGAATTCACTTAACTAAATCATTTTTTTTAATCATATTATTTTTAAAAGCCTCATACGAATATTTGACTTTGAGACACAACATCGTGAATCTTCATAGTTTCGACATAAAAAATTATAGACACTTAGACAAAAATCCAGATATATACCTTCGTTATCTAAAAGGTTGTTAATAGAATAATAAACTAAATGTTACATTCATTTGGGTATGGTATATTGATTGAAAATGGTCTACAAAGGCTCAAATTGCTATGCATATATTATTCATACGTACGGATATTTAAGATAACATTTACAGGCTATAGCCATATAAAATAGACATAAAATATGCATGTATATATGAGAACTGAGAAGTGTGGAGATAAAAGCATACAATAATGTGAATCACGAAATAGAACAAGGGTTTGGGACCTGCAATCTGATTTGTCTTAAGGAGAGGGCCATGGGGACAGGTTCTGCAATTGCAGCTCACACTATACCATTTATTTTTTCCATCAATATTATATTTCAATTTTGGACCTACTTCATTTATAACCCTTATATTTTTCATTTTGATTTTTCTATCATTATTGCCATAATTGCTCAATTAATTACTAATGATTAGAAGAGATCTTTGGATGCGTCCCATTTATGTCTTATGTTGCATGTTTAATTTACATTTATTTTAACATATTCATTGGTTTATGCAGACTTTAATTTCTATGCAGAATTTGACCTTTGCCTAAACAAAACAAAAAATGTAGAATTTGACCGAGTCAGAAATTAAAAAAAAAAGGTATATAGTTCCGTTTGGTTTTAGTTTGTGTATGGTTTGGAACTTTAAGCTAACGAATTGCTTATACCTTTCTTGACCTTTGCCTTAAACACTCGGAATATAATAAGTCTTAAAACTAGGAAGGAGTCTGCTTCGCCACCCGCTCATCCTCTGAAGAACCTTTTTGCTCAATAATTATTTATTAATTAAATCATTTTAATTGAAAATTAAACTTTAATTGGTATATTATAATTTCCTCTTACAATTATAGATAAAACAGAAACTAACAAATGGCGTATCAGTATGCATTTCCATTTTAATGAACTGATTTGACGATATTTTGTAATAAAGATAATTGTTGACTATCGATCGTAGCTGTTGAAATATGGTCAGTACGTAGTTTATCAACTAATATAGTTGAAATAATTAATCTTTAGCTAAAAGTCTAAACCATAGATTCTAAATTGCAAACTGAAAGTCCAAAAAGTCCTATACTGAACATATTATGTCTCGGAATGTAATCCATTTTCCAGAAAGAAATTACCAACCCACGTTGAAAGATATAACATCAAAACCTCAGTTCTAATTCCCGTATTGACTGCGAGACACTTCAAAAAGTATATATAAGTGATCATATGAGATTAAATATTTCTTTTGTTTATTTATTATAATTTCCCCCATATGAATTTTTGTTTTGTTTTATTTACTGCATTGGACCAATGATTACTTGGTTTTATGAACCACCATATAGACTTGGCAGCTGTGAGACATAATCATGGACTACAAATTTGAGAATGCAGCTCTTTGTCACTTTTTTGTTTGTTTTTTTTTTTACTTCTTTTCATCCCACTTCCTTTGTTTTGAAGCTAATCATGTCCTAATTTTTCAATGCATGTGATTTTGTCAACAAACCTTGACTAGTAAAAAACGTCTGTGCAGTACTCATTATTGTAAAAGTAAAAATAGTTTATGATATATATGTACTTTTTATTTGCTTCGATTAAATCGTCAACAAAGAGAATAATTCAAGTCATCTTCTAAGAAATTCTTAACACGACGAGGTATCTTCTTTACATGTGTAAACACAGAAAAAAATTGAAGGCTTACACTTTTATCTCTCGATGATTGCATGTGGCAATTTACTGAAAGTACATGTACTGTTTCTGTTTGTTAATTATAGTTTCTAATATAAATCTAGCAAAATGTGTTTTTGGAGTTCCTTTTAGTTTTAAATGAGACACATAACTTTGAAAGTACTCTTGATCCTCACGATTCAAACTCAGAATGCATGGCACCAGATACTAAAAATGCAACTATTAAACATTTAATTTTATACTGTATCATAATATAAATCTGTAAAAATGTTGGGTTTAATTAAGAAAATTTACATATATAAACGAAGAGGATGGAGACATGCGCTAAACACACCGAAATGTTCAAACAATGATGTCCGATTGTTTATTTGTTTAGCCATATGGAGCAAATTGTGCTCGTAAAGCTACATGCAAGTTGCAACGTTAATTAAGGAAGTCGTGTGCATTGATAGTATATGCAAGTAGCGCTACTGTGGTATGAGACGTAAAAAATGTGCACACACAAACGATGCAATTAACCTAGCTAACCGGTGAATTACTTTGTTTTGTTTGAACAATGTATTAGCTTACTATCCAAAGGAAAGAGTTTTCTAAATTACAGTCTCGAACACCGATAAAACAAATGAAGTTTAAAATAATGATCCGAAAAGACTATGGATCTATAGCTAAAACTTTTTGGTAAAAAAAGAAAAAAGAGATCGAATGCAAGAACTAATGTAAAACATATTGATGAATCAATTTACTCTACTTGTGATTTATCTAAATTTACCTCAACTACTCCTATTTCTAAAAGAATACTGATAAGCATAAATGCAGTTATGCAACAAATGTTGATGTATTGGAATCTTCTCCCCGTATAATATTTTGACCATACAACCACATTCACTTCACTTCAAATCACAATAAAAGAAAAAGAAGAGTGGAAGTAAAAAAGGAAGAGACTAGGTCAAAAGAAGAAATATTTAAGATATAAAGGTCACCAAAGCCATTGAGAATGATAATATTATTCTATAATTATCGTTGTGGGGACACATTGACCTCTTTGCTCTTTCTCCATGTTGGGTGCAAGCTGTTTTCCTTTTCCATTTTACTAAACATTTCTCATTTGTTTTTACTTTTACCAATACAGATATATTTTGATTTTTTATTTTTAGTAACTGAGTTTTCTTCAATAAAAAGCATCGATTTTAACCTATTAATTAAAAATATAAAATAAAACTACCAAAATTCAAAGCTGACTAAGAATAGTTTCACATCTGGTTGATGGGATGGGATGTGATTGAATGGGATGGAGGGAATGAATTATTCAGGAGATTAGAATATATACTATACCAAAAATAAAAGAATGTATATATATATACACAATTATAAATAGATTATAGATGTGAAGAATTATTTTTTTCGCAGCAAATAATATCCTTTTTCATCTTATCTTTCAGGAAAAAAATAATTTATGGCAAGTCATTATATGGTTCACGAGATGCGTATGGTACCATGATATTGATAACATACCTTAAAGAGGAGAAGACCATTAGAAGAGACAAAAAAAAAAAAAGAGGACAGACAACACATTCTCCATAACAAATTAATTATTTAAAATTTATTATAGAAACGAATAACTACAAAGATTTTTTGGTCTCCCATTTTGAAAACCTCCCGATTTTTACATACATCCTTTCTCACTTTTCATCAATTATGTAGCTACATGCCCTACTCCAGATTTTCAAATTTATATCATAAACTCTTACATTCATGGTAATGCATGTGGTCGATTATTATTTTTGTTTCAATTTGGCATGTAAGTTTTGATATATCATCTTAATTTGTTTATTTTAAATCCAATATTTGAGTTATTTCATTAGAGATTCTTTTATTAGATTAACTACTAAAATTTCGGTAATTTTATTGTTTAGTTGTGTGATAAATCACATTGTATCCCTTTCTTCTGCAAATTATAATATGTTATGTATTCGTATATATTAGCAAAGTTTTTTTTTTTTTTTTTAAACTACGATATGGAAGCATAGTTGCTCAAGAACAACAGCAAAAATAAAACAATCATATATTTGTTCATTTTCAATTATATATACAAACATATACCTATTTTCTACAGCCAGTAAACTTGTGATTAAAGACGATATACATATTTAAAAAATAAAGAGCCATGTTTTGCTAACATGCTAATATTTGTGCTTGATTTGATACTCGAATACATATGCATGGGTGTTAGTTAACTTTTATAGTTGAAGTTAGAGAACGGATCTTTTGTTTTAAACCATACAAAACGTATACCGGTATATCCATCCGTATTGTAAGATAACATAAACGAGAGAAGTTTAAATGCTTTGGTGACGTGAGGCTGAGCGTTAAGAAACGACATCAGCTAAAGCAATTCGTTTTTTTCCAAGTAACGAAATGAATTGGGAATATAATGGAAAAAGAACGATAAATCCCCCCAAAGGAGAAAATTCGTGTCACACGTGAAAAAAGTTGAGATTTAAATTCTCTTATTTTAATTGCCAAAGAAAAAACAAGTCCAAAGAGAAAATAAAATTGGAAAAGAAAAAGTGTAAAAGAAGGAGCCAAGATTTCACACCACCTAAAGTTTTTGTTAAAAATGAAAACAAGATCTAATTTCTCGTGATACAATCGCATTATCATATAAGCTTTTCCGTGATACAAAAGGGAATTTATAATAGTAAATTATCAATTTAATGTCTTCAATTTTCATATTGGCTTTCTTAGCGACTATAGAAAAATAGTAACGATGATTGATGTTATTAAAAAATAAAAAGAATGAATAGTGACGATGAATACTTTTGGCCACGTGGCTTAATCCCAGGTGCTCAGAGTGGAAGCAGGTTTACTTTGGTTCTGGTGTTACTACTGCTGCTGCACCAGATTTTTATCGACGAACAACACTCACCTATATATGGCGCGTCTTCTACACTTCCTCCTTCTTGTCTACACTTCCTCCTTCTTGTCTACACTTCCTCCTTCTTGTCTGTCTGTCTGTCGTAATTAATTTATCTATTTGGTCAACAAAAGATCTAAACTCTGTGGGTTCGATTTTTTAAGTTTCGCTGTTTGAATTTAAAACGTTTATAATCATATGTTATTTTCGACAACTTACATGTTCATGTGTAGTTTATTTAACTGTGTTTGGGTTTAGTTTGATACGCCACTAGCTCATGTAGAGCAGGTTTGCTAAGACTTTAGACAAAAACATCTAAAGCAATTATAGTGTTACCTTATCAATTTTTTTGTTTTTGTTTTTCTACTTTCCGTTTTTTTTTGTTTCATGTTTGAAAGCGATTATTTATTTAAAGACTGACCAAAAAAGCAACGATTGGCTCTTCTCCCAAAAGTCAAAGCTAAAAACGCTAAATCCTTCACTTTCGATCATAAACAAAACAGTCTCATTCAATTCATATATTAAACATTGACATCTCATTTCTTTAATTTGTATTATCCACCATCCTAGACAAAAGAAAATGTATTCGTCAAAAAAGTTTACATTTTGTGTCGCTGAAGTGGATTTAAATGTGTTAAACAAATTTTTTTTTAATTCTTTTCAGAAAAGGAGATTTTAGAACATACTACTCATAATTGAATAACGCCGGAGATTACGGCCCAAAGATTGCAAAAGCCTCAAAATTTACGCAAGATTATTATTATTTCTAATGCTCTCCTCCATCACATCCCATGCAGTCAAATGTCATGAATACCCTTTACCCATAAACTATATCAAGCCATGGCAAGTAAGGGCATTCGCGACATTTCGTATATGCAAACGGGCAAGCTTACTACAACAAAGATTGTTCTCAAAAGTTTAGAAAACAGTAAAATATATATATAAACGAAATCGAGCTTTGGATTATGGAGTGGCTACGATTGCCCACGGCAGATGCAAAATCGGCTTCTTCTTCTCATTCTCTTGACCTCCTCTCATCTTCTTCAATGGAGGTTGTTGCTGCGAGGAGGACGACGACGCTGACCACGAATCGTTTGAGCTTTCGTCGCTATTGAAAGGGTTTGAATCAATCACGCAGCTTGGGCTGTCCAACGATGATGATGATGAATCGTGACTCTTGCGTTTCTTAGAAGATTGGTTTTGGATCTGTAAACCGACGCGGTCCACTGGTAGTTGGAGGATTAAATCGTAGCAAGTTTTCACCTTTTCCTGATAATGCACGAGACTTGTTTGAGAAAATGTCTGAGTGAAAACAGAGTTTTTACTAGTAGAGAGAGATGATTAAGAAGCTAACCTTGGTTAAGTTAAGGGCACCTAGGAGATTAGTTTGGTATGAAGGAGGGTCAAAGGGCTCAAATTGCTCTATAATTCGCATCATGGTAGCTGCGGCAACTACTGATGGGAGGTACCCGACAAATCTTGAATCTGACAAAGACAATGGAGGAAGATAAGACAAGAATGTAAGATAATTACTCAGATTATGGAGTGGGTTTTTTCTTTTTGTCGTTTACGAACCGGAGATTACATAGAGGAGGAGACGGTGGCATTTGTTGAGAAAATCCCAGTGAGCATTGTTCTTAAGTCCCAATCTCCTGATAATGTGGTCAACAAACGAAATTGGAGTAATGAGATGCATCTTCCATTGGAGAGTAGACAGAATCAGTAGCTCCATTCTCTGTATGGTTTTAGCTTCAAACACATACTTTGTCTCCTCCACCTACAAACCCCAAAAAAAAACAGAGAGATGAGAAGGGAAGAACAAAAGACTTAAACTTTAAGGAAATTTATTGCAAGTATCATCATTTACTTGAAAGTCTAGAAGAAGAGGGACTTGGGTTTCTTCGACTTTAGCGGCTAGTGAGAGACAAGCGACAGAAACGAGCTGAAGCATCCAAGGTTTGTCTCTCTGTAAGCTGTAGCTACAGATGAACTTATCGAGATAAGTTATGGCTAAAGCAGCTGCCAAAGTAGAGAAGCCATAATGAGCGTTGACTCTCAGAATCCAACCAACAGCTTCTTTTCGATCCGTGGAGAGATAAACATCATCGAGACAGCTGAGTCTTTGTTCTTCTTCTTTGGAGAAGAGAGTGACCAGATCTTCATCTTCCCAGAACAAATCTTGTGGCAAAAGAACGAATGGAGAAGTAGAAGAAGAAGAAGACAAGGAAGAGTTTTCTTCAACTTCTTCTTCTCCTTCATCTTCCCATTTCTCTTCTTCACAGTATAGAGCATCAAGAAGATACGAATTGCTCTGTTCTTCTCTACTTTCTTCCTCCTTCCGAATCGCCATTGTGGGACTAAACTCAAGAATGAGAAGAAAGATAAGATCTTTATCTTCTCTTCTATATTGTTGTTGATTTAGTTATTGGGGTTTTGGCTCAGAGCATTACACGGAAGAAGATAAGATGATAGAGAGAAAATCTCTCGGAGAGAGACTCATCTTTCCTCTCTATGGAAACGTGCAGTGGTTAGCTTAGCAGGGGAGAGCTACAAAAGAGATACTAGAGAGAGAAAAGATGGAAGTGGGAAGGAGAGTGATAAGAAGAGAGATTGATTTATGAGAGAAGGCGAGATGGTTTTTACGTTTGTCTTTTACTTGCTTGCGCAAATATATTATTTGTTTGTTTTCTTTTTGTGATATTAAATGTGGAATTTCTTTTTCTTTATTTTTATTAAATGTGTGGATTTCTTTGGCTGTTTCCCGCTTTACCCACTTTTACTCATTGGAGTAGAGATCGAGAAACCAAAGTGCAGTAAAATCTGTCGGCTAAATTCTACTACTTTTGGTTGATTGTCAACAATAATATTTTTGTTAAAACTTAAATATATTGCCATACATTGACCAAATAACTTTTTCTAATCGTATCTGAAGTGCGACGCTTAAACGCCGATAGTTCCATTTCTTAAGAGTTAAAAGACAGAGTCGAAACCCTTTTTTTAAGATAATTTTGACTCAAGAGGATGATGAACACGCAAAACGAAGGATTTAGAGTAATAATTCAATAGATTTGCAAGAGAATCTGCGATCTGGTCAAACATGAAAAGATCCAAACTTCGCAATGAGTTTGGCTGACCATCACAAAAATTAACCATCACGCTAGCAATAGCACAAGGAAGATATTAAAAAACAAAGAAATTCGTAGCCAAATTCTAGAAAACACCATCACTATTATCTCTATACATCATAACCACTTCCTGTCAAATTCTAAACGTCTGAGGCTCTAGTAAGGAGGAGGTGGGTATTGTCCTGGGTATGGACCTGGAAACAAGAAGAAAAAAGATCAACCACCACTGAATATAGTTAGAGAAAAGCAAGCGCGATCAATTAAAGCACAAAGCAGAAAAGAAAGGAACATTTATGTACCTTGTGGGTAATATGATGGTTGAGGAGGGTATGGAGGAGGAGGGTAAGCTGAGGATGGCGGAGGAGGAGGGTAAGCTGAAGGAACCGGAGGGTAGGCAGAGGTTGAGGGAGGAGGATAGGCAGATGGCTGAGGAGGATAAGCTGATGAAGCTGGTGGGTATCCTGATGGCTGAGGGTATTGTTGTACTTGTGGGTATAGAGATGGTCCAGAGTATGGTGGTGCTGATGAATACGGAGATGCAGAAGGCGGTGCTGAGTATTGAGGTACTTGAGGCGCATACGGTGCTGATGGCGCACACCCGTAATTTTGTTTCTGCGTACAAGAATGGATTGAATGTTTAGCCTTTTGTTTATAATGGAACATGTAAATCAATGTTGCTAATTGAGTCTCGGCTTACCTTTGCTCCTGCATAATGCAGTATAAGTCTTACTTCTCCAGCGAATCTGCAAGACAGAAAGGTTGATGCATTTTCAGAAGGTTTATAATTATAAAAAAACTAATATTTTTAACAAGCTACAAGAATCTTTGCATATTGTAACCGACTTTTCAGGAACTTGAGAAAACAAAACACAGCCATGGATTGAAAAACTCGTTGATTTTGCATACCTATAACTTTATATCAAAACAAAAATGGTATACCTCAGAGACCAGTTTTAAGCTAATTTGATGCTACAATGTTTAAACGAAACTTTATTTCTCTTTTTTGAGGCAAGGTAACAACAAACAATAGAAGCTCCATATATCTCAAACTGTCTAGTTGTCTTTCATAAGTTCCAGAGAAAACCCAATCTGAATGCTACATCAATTGTGAGTGTGGTCAATGTAGAAACAGAACATTCAGAGCTCCTCGTCATAATTGTTTTTCCACATATAATATTAGGAATGAAAGAACAAGTACTTCACAGATTAATAATGAAAAGAAGTGCAGGTTCTTTGAATTCAAGCAGTTTGCATTAACACCAAAGATGACAAGAAACACACATAATGTCTCTGATCAGTGAACAAAACCATGTCAGCAATGTAAGTAAATGGCAAGAACTAGAAATTCACTCAATAGAAAGCATAGAGGCATAGAGCACACGAACATAGCCACGCAACTGGCGAAACTATATATTCAAGCTCTATATGGTACAAACCACATCAAAAGTTCCACTGATAATGAGCAAGGCCATCACGAAAATAGGTTAGACCAATATGCACCATGCAACTATCGATTACAAAACATTATATACTTAGTGCAAAGGAGCCAAAACAAGTAAAGCCAAAGTTATTACCTCCCAGTTTTAGTCTGCAGAGTCCAGGTACAGTCGTCATATCCCTGAGAAAGAACCTTCTGCAATTGAATCCTATACAACAACAAAAAACCCAGCAAAAAGACTCAATTTCAAATCTAAAGCGGGTATTTAAAAGCATAAAAAGGCAATCATAAGAAGTAACATACGTTGCATTCCCAATGAAGTCATCAGTGGAGAGAGTGTTGCTATTCCAGACAGCAACCTTAATATCCCTAAGCCCTTCAAGCAAAGTGAACATAAACTTCTCTTGGAAAACAGCGTTCTTTCCACCATCTGAAACAAACCCATCAATCAAATTCATAGATTATAAATAGAAAGATCTAAACTTTATTCAATAAAACCGCAATTTATATGGATCTGAAACAAACAAATCATGAATAGAAGAGGTAATTAATAATAACCTGTGCAGGTTCTGGTACGATGCCTTGTGCTGCTATACTCAATGACGACGTATGGATCTTGCCTTGAAAACCATTCCGTGTCTTTCAATTTCTGGCACCCAACAACTGAAACAATCCCACAAATTTTAAAAAAGTTATAAACTTTCTGAGATCAATCAATAAAAGGATGAATATTCAACGGTTTTATAGATAAGGTTGAAGAACATAATAAAATTAGGGATGTGAGAAAGGTACGAACCAGTGACCTCGAGAATCTGGCCTTGTATACCCGCCATCATCGACATGAATTGATGCAAGAATTCGATTGTTTTAAGAAAGATTAGGGTTTGAAAGAGAGATTGAGAAATACGAGAGAGAGAATCGGCGTGTGTTTAAATATAAATAAAATGGAAACTTTGTAATGAATAACGCAGAAGTTGCTTTCAAGAACAAGACGCGTACGTAATGCGTTGACCGTAACTTTGACTTTACATTATTAACTTTTTTTTTTCTTTTTTTCTTCCCACGGCTTTAGATTATACGCGTTTTTTCCTCAATTATCTAAGTCCAGTATAATTAGGCTTTCTCTTCCATTTGACATCTGTTGATAATAATATTTGATGAATATTGTATTTCTTTTAACAATGTTTTTCCAATAGAGAACTCTATGATTGATCAAGTTGACAAGTTATATAGTACGAGAATATGCCAAAAATCGGTTTTGCATACCAAGTTTTTATAGTAACAACGGTTTCTAATGGTTCGACACCGCATTTTATTTTGCTATATATTTTAGATTACATATGTCATTCTTATTATTTACGATAATTGAAAACATAACAAACGGCTCTACACAAAACCACACAATGGATAATTCTATTCCCACACTATTAAAGATTCACGAGTAGATGATGATGCTATACATCACAATCAATAAGTAAATATAGAATAGATATAGGCATATAGCTTTGCTAGATACAACCACTTATTATCTTGTGGATGATATCAGGCCTGGCTCAAGGATGGACAGAAAAAAAACAAAAAGTCTCCCGGATGTATCACTAGCATGCGTCCAATGGCCCAAATTGACATATCCAAACCACAACGCTAAAATGCATTTACATCTTTTTGAAGTTTAAAATGGCATGATTATCTAGAAACTCAAAATTAATATATTATTAAGCAATTCCTGCAATTTGTTTTCTCGTGGAACAAGTCATCCTAATACAAAGGCAGTCACTTGGAAATAGCACTCTCTGTTGAAATAATTTTATTCAAAGTTGCAGCATTTCAAAAATAAAAAAAATTGTCTATCCGTTTACGTATTTGAAAAAGATGGTTCTACAAAGAAAAAATGGATATCTTTTTTTTCTTTTGTAGCTAATTATTGGCTGAAAAGATTCAAACATATAAATTGATAATATGTTTGGTACTGATGCATGCAACATAATATAAACTGGAGAATTTACTTGATGGGGGTCAATTGTTTTATTCAGGATGCTTCTTGCAAAATTTACGAATGTAGGCATCCTCAAGGAAAACAATCTTAGTCTCTCATCTCTAAGATTACAGGAAAAGAGATCAACATATAGTATATAACCATAAATCAATATCCAAATCCACTATATTGTTTTCTTGATATAAATCGAAATCAACTTGTCTGTAGCGTACTTCGATTTCTCATTCTACTGCTCAAAATCAGCAAGTAAATGATTCTAAACTCTTACAAGTCTAGATGATATTTGTCTACCTAATGCAACCTCTATTGTTATAAGCCAATCCAAGTAATATAGTAAACACAATTTCGCATTCTTTAGTAATATATGAACACTTAAGAGTCCCATATAGAGTACCTCAGATTATTTCCTTCTCATTTGAGGAAAACCTAGCCCTACATTCCCAGTGTTGCCCACTGCTTGTATCGGTTCAACCAAACCTTTTGTATTCTTCCCTAGCGTCTCACCCTGCATTAGCATTTCCCCAATAATCATAAATTACAGTGACACCAAATAACATCACAACTCAAAAGTGATAAGATTCACAAGTTACCTCCTTCCAACCCATGTTTCCCATTATCCTCCTTGCATAGCTTCCAGATCCAAATGATAGCTCCAATGCTTCTGCTACAGTATCCTCTTCAGAAGCAGTGTCGGGAACTGAATGCTCGTCCGTGTCATGGCCCACTGTTGTTCCTTTTTGACCTGGTCCAACACCATATCCACCATGCAAATTTCTTCTCTCAGCGGCTCTATCTCTGTATGAACAGCTTCTCTGCTGATAAACACCAACGAGCAACAATGAAAATAGTAGCTTACTAGGTTTCTAACTATGCCAACGAAATGCTCTTAGCAGATTTAAGTTTCTCACTGAATGCCCCATACACAGAGCTTTAGAAATATGTCTCCTGCTAGATATTGGGCAGAAATTCAAGACGTAGGATGTTTACATCCTTCACAAACATTTTGAAACATAAAATACAAGAATCCAGCCATGAAGGTGAATTTGGAGTACCTCTTCGATCATGTTGACTTCATCTCGTGGCTTCACTGTGAGTTTGCAGTCAGTTTTTGGTTTCACCTTCTTAGCTTCGTGTTTTGTCTCTTGCTAGATATTAGACAAAAATTCAAGAAGCAGGGTGTTAACATCCTTCACAAACATTTTGAAACAAAAAATATAAGAGTTCAGCCATGAAGGTGGATTTGCAGTACCTCTTCAAACATGTCGACTTCACGAGGCTTCACTGTAAGTTTGCTGTCAGATTTTGTTTTCACCTTCTTAGCTTTGCGTTTTTTCTCCTGCTAGATATTTGACAGAAGTTCAAGAAGCAGGATGTTTATATCCTTCACAAACATTTTGAAACATAAAATACAAGAATTCAGCCATGAAGGTGGATTTGGAGTACCTCTTCAATGTCGACTTCACGAGGCTTCACTGTAAGTTTGCAGTCAGTTTTTTGTTTCACCTTCTTAGATTTGCGTTTTGTATCAGGATTTTGCCATGCAGTTGAAATATCAGGGAATCCCCAATCTTTTGTTGGGTTGGAGGAGTCATATACTGACAAGGATGCAATGTATTTGGCACTAGGATTTTGAAGTTTATAGACCTGACCTGGAAAAAAAGATTTGAGAATCAAATTCGATTACTAAGTTTCACTACATAACAAAGCACATAGGTTTAACAAAAATCTATTCCAGCAAAACAATATTTGTTAACAGGAACAAGGCTTGGTTATAAGGAAAATGGTAAACCTGTCCTAACTCGCACTAGGTGAAGCCGTGCTTCACAAATTGGAGCAGTTTTGAGAAGTGTGCTACCAGAAGCCACAGATGGATGAAGATTGGCAGACCGTCTGACCAGCCTCCCTACTAACCTAGCCACTTGTTCATTGTCAGCTTCTCTGGATTCACATACAAGTTTCCAATCCCACAAATCAACAGACGGGATCTCAGGCAGGGTCTTCCCAGGGGATTCAACGACTTGACCATATTGTGCTAGCCATCTTTCTTCCTCGCTTGAAGGAGCAGCTAGAAATGAAACTATGAGCATCAAAGCTATGTTTATAAGCCGAAGAAAGCACATCATCAAAGTAATAAGATTCCTTAAACAGTACTACGGGTTAGTTAATCATTTCAAATTTTAAGATCAACTTACGAGAGAAATATACTATACGCCATGAGGAATAAGGATTTATTTAGCTTCGTATATCAATAACTATAACCAAGAAAGCTGATACGGTGCAGGATAAAACCAAATGACAAGAACAGAAGGAGAAAACACCTTCATCAAAGTTCTCTGCCTGTGGATCAAAATCTTCTTCAGGAATCCATTCTCCGTCTTCAAGTTCCTCAGCATCATCGTCTCCTGGAGAACAAACACAATTTGTAGCTTCTCTCCTTAAATTCCAAACTTGAAGAGCAAATTCATTCCAAAGTTTGCAATATAAAAGGCTAATAAGCATTATCCCAGGCAAAGACCATTAGCTGACAACATCTGGTAATCCTGATTATTTTTCCCAGAAGCCCTCTCATAGCTGGAAGCACTGGGATGTTGATTATAACCAGCCAGATAAAGTTCGATTAGTGTATCTTCCACCCTGATCCAAAGGAAAAAAAAAAGTTTCATAAACCATATGATGAAAAAACATATATTAATTTCCATGATGTGATAAAAGGTATAACCACCAACCATGAGGAAGGTCGTTGATTATGTTCAGGTTCCTGGTCATTTGAGCACCCTGTTGTCTCTTTCAAGCAAAAAACGTGTCTATCAGTTATTTGTTATAGATGCTACACAATAATCCACCGGAACACTACATGTAAATTTACCTGAAGGAGTTTCTCCAGGATTACTCAGTGAAACTTCACATCCATTTTCTACATTCTCAGCATATTTTCTGCCTGAGTCATCATCTTCAGATGGCTCATAAGTGACAATATCTCCAGGAGGGTTGATGGCAGACTCGTCGTATTCCAAGGGAACATATTCGCCATTTTCATGCTTGTAATAACGACCATCCTTGATACAATAATACCAACCAGCATTTGGGTCATGGTAAAACCCACTACTGCAATTCACAAATCCAAACAAAAGTTAGCATTCAAAATTGAATAGAGTCCTTAGTTCAATGGAATTAAGCATCACTCTCAATAAAGTCTCTGCCTTTTTCATCACTCTTTATAGTTAAAAAGCTAAATAGCAGATATACTGCGATATCTTATATTGCAAATTATGTAAGATCCAAGCTTTAATACAAAGACAATCAAACCCAAACACAATGGACAATTTCTGCTTATATCCAATAAAAACTAAAGCAAGCTAAGGAAATTAGGCTATAAAATCCATAGGTTTGGAAAGATACGTAGCCTGTGATGGATATAGAGCTGCTTATCGCTGTCCCAAACGTAGGAGTCTTCTTCCTTGGGTTCCTGCAACTCTTTATCGTCGTCGGGCATGAGGATTGATTGCTGGAATCTCAACGAAACGACCAAAGATTGCTGAAACTAAAGCCTGGATAATCAAATTGAGCAAAAGATCATTACTTTGACGATGATTCTCAATAATCGCTTGTCAAATTTGGTTTCAAAAACTGGATTTTACAGTTCTGATGAAGAGAAAAAAAAATAAACACAAATTTCTAAAGAAACGAGGAGAGGAGGGTTAGTCGGAAAACCATCTCTCGGTTTCGAGTCCAATTTACGGTTCATTGTTGAAAAACCGGAGTGCTACGGTTTAGGCCCAGTAAGGTTTAAGCCCATCAAGTAGAAGCCCAAGTCAACGACAGAAGCTTTAAATTGTGAAATCTTTCTAACTGTATTGTTTTCTCATTCACCATCTCATGTTATCGTCAAAGGGAAATGTGATTGCAAGGAGTTGTTACCAGAATTATACACTGTATATAAGAATCAATGAACCTAAATAGTGGAATTTAAGAATTTTTTGAAAATTTTAAAATCAATTTACTAATAACCATTCTTAAGTCCTAACAAACTATTGTTGTTGAAAGAGAAAAAGACAATAGAAGATAACTCAAAGAAGAATGTTGATAGAAAGAGTGAAAAAAGGGAAGAAGAATGACGAATGCAATGACGTGAGATTCAACTCCTACCAAAAGGATATCAAGTCTTGTTGTTTGTAATTAGACATGTCATTGTCAATGCTGACAAAATAACGAAGACAAACAAATCCGACTTGGAGATAAGCCGATTTAGATTTATTCAACTCCTATCATAAGGATATCAAATTTTCCATATCATCAACTTTAGAAAGTTTCTCAAATCTCTGCAACGATTGATCTCTTTTCTTCTTTTAAAACATTAATTTGATATGGCCATATGGGGTCCGTTTTGTGATTGTAACACATGATTGCAACATTTTGAGTCATATCTTGTTGACAAAACGATGCAGTTTCGGACTTTCGTTAACATATATTGTAGTTGTTATATATCAACCAAGCGTTATCTCCCAAACTTCATTCTCTTACCTCGCCTCTTGCTTCAACCTCCTAAACACATTCTTATTAGCCAGATCCTGATTTTCTCATCAGCCAAACATGGGAACTTCCGGCAAAGTCTCTAAGCTCCATTTCTTGCTCTTCCCTTTCATGGCTCATGGCCACATGATACCAACTCTGGACATGGCCAAGCTCTTCGCTACCAAAGGAGCTAAATCCACTATCCTCACTACACCTCTAAATGCCAAGCTCTTCTTCGAGAAACCCATCAAATCATTCAACCAAGACAACCCGGGACTCGAAGACATCACCATCCAGATCCTTCATTTCCCTTGCACTGAGCTTGGTTTGCCTGATGGATGTGAGAATACTGATTTCATCTTCTCGACGCCTGACCTAAACATAGGTGACTTGAATCAAAAGTTTTTACTCGCAATGAAATATTTCAAAGAGCCACTAGAGCAGCTCCTTGAGACAATGAGACCAGACTGTCTTGTCGGCAACATGTTCTTCCCTTGGGCCACTAAAGTCGCTGAGAAGTTTGGAGTACCGAGACTTGTGTTCCACGGCACAGGCTTCTTTTCTTTATGTGCTTCTCATTGCATAAGGCTCCCTAAGAATGTAGCTTCAAGTTCTGAGCCCTTTGTGATACCTGATCTCCCGGGAGACATTGTGATTACAGGGGAGCAGGTCATAGAGAAAGAAGAAGAGTCTGTAGTGGGGAGGTTTATGAAGGAAATAAGAGACTCAGAGAGAGATAGCTTTGGTGTGTTGGTGAACAGCTTCTACGAGCTTGAACCGGCTTACTCAGATTATTTCAAGAGTTTTGTGGCGAAAAGGGCGTGGCATATCGGTCCGCTTTCTTTAGGAAATAGAAGGTTCGAGGAGAAAGCAGAAAGAGGCAAAAAAGCAAGCATTGATGAGCATGAATGTTTGAAATGGCTCGATTCCAAGAAATGTGATTCAGTGATTTACATGGCCTTTGGAACCATGTCTAGCTTTAATAACGAGCAGCTGATAGAGATTGCAGCTGCGTTGGATATGTCAGGACATGCTTTTGTCTGGGTGGTTAACAAAAAAGGCAGCCAAGGTATCATAGACATCTCTGTTTTTGCAGCATAATCCTCTGTTTTTGTTTTAGAGAAAACCAATGGTTTAATTTGGATTCTATTGTTTCAAACTCTAACTTTTGTGTTTGCATTACATTTAAATAGTTGAGAAGGAAGATTGGTTACCAGATGGGTTTGAAGAGAAGACGAAGGGAAAAGGATTAATAATCCGTGGGTGGGCGCCACAAGTGCTGATACTAGACCATCAAGCAACTGGTGGATTTTTGACGCATTGCGGATGGAACTCGCTTCTAGAAGGCGTGGCTTCGGGCCTGCCAATGGTGACGTGGCCCGTGGGAGCCGAGCAGTTCTACAATGAGAAATTGGTGACACAAGTGTTGAAAACAGGAGTGAGTGTGGGAGTGAAGAAGATGATGCAAGTCGTTGGAGACTTCATTAGCAGAGAGAAAGTGGAGAGAGCAGTGAGGGAAGTGATGGTTGGAGAAGAGAGGAGGAAACGGGCCAAGGAGTTAGCGGAAATGGCGAAAAATGCGGTGAAAGAAGGAGGATCTTCAGATCTAGAGTTGGATAGGTTGATGGAAGAGCTTATGTTGGTTAAATTGCAAAAAGAGAAGGTATAAAGAAATTGAATGTATTGCAAGTTATGGAATAATGTTTTTGTAATTCTGTTGGTTTGAGTAACGAAAAGAAAGTTAGTAAAAGATTGTATTTGTTCATTCAAATTTACAATGAATGACCTTTTAGTTTGTAGTATTGGTAGATGAATGTGAAGTTAGGTTCTTGAGCCATCAGGACACAAACCCAACAATAGTTCCGTTAAGTTTTGTTCGTTCTGTTAAAATAAAGAACAAAAACCACGAGGAGTCCACTAAGATTTGGTACACACCAACATCAATACCTAACCTTTAATTCTTTCTAAAAATTAAAATAATTTTAAGAGAAATTTTAATTACAAGACATTTTATTTGATTAGGATCGTCAAACTATCTCTAGAAGAAACATATCTGTTGGGTGACTGATAAATACGATCTTCTAAGTCCTGATAAACTGGTGGACCAAATAACCTCACTTTTCTCTAATGCAAAGATCCAAATTGACCAAGACAAGTAACCCAATGCATTGACCAAATCAAGAAACCCAATGCATTGACCAAGTCAAGTTACCCATTGCTTTGTATTGATGTTATCGGTATGTGTTATCATGATTAAAAAAAATCATGAAAACAAAATAATTGTTATAGTTAATACATTGATATTAATATTAATCCGGTGATTTTTTATTATTGGTCAACTAATCACACTTTTTTGTGGATTAATTTGATTGTACACATATGTTTTTTCTCTTCTCTCATTTTCTTTTTATAAAAAAAATGATCATAATTTTGTTGATCTCGAAATTAGTTTACAAGTTACAAGGTTTTGGTTCCAAAAGACCTTGAAACTGATACCACTCTGACACGTTAAGAAGATAGGAAGTACCAAAGAAACCAAAACTAGAGACGTATGCAAAGACGTCAGTATCCGTTACCCATCTATTATCATTCCCAAATTTTCGTGATTTATATATAGATATTTACTCCACTCTTACAACCATTAAATCACGACGAGGGAAAACAATATTTTCTACGAACTTCAGAATCTTTCATCTCTCTTAATTAATTTTCTCAAATTTCTCAAAACATCTCATTTTCTTTTCAACCAGTCAATCATGGGTAGTGACCATCATCATCGAAAGCTCCATGTTATGTTCTTCCCTTTCATGGCTTATGGCCACATGATACCCAACTCTAGACATGGCTAAGCTTTTCTCTAGCAGAGGAGCCAAATCCACAATCCTCACCACACCTCTCAACTCCAAGATCCTCCAAAAACCCATCGACACATTCAAGAACCTGAATCCGAGTCTCGAAATCGACATCCAGATCTTCGATTTTTCTTGCGTGGAGCTCGGGTTACCTGAAGGATGTGAAAACGTAGATTTCTTCACTTCAAACAACAATGATGATAGAAACGAGATGATCGTGAAATTCTTTTTTTCGACAAGGTTTTTGAAAGACCAGCTTGAGAAACTCCTTGAGACAACGAGACCAGACTGTCTTATCGCAGACATGTTCTTCCCCTGGGCTACTGAAGCTGCTGGGAAGTTCAATGTGCCAAGACTTGTGTTCCACGGCACTGGCTACTTCTCTTTATGCGCTGGTTATTGCATCGGAGTGCATAAACCACAGAAGAGAGTGGCTTCAAGCTGTGAGCCATTTGTGATTCCCGAGCTCCCTGGGAACATAGTGATAACTGAAGAACAGATCATAGATGGCGATGGGGAATCTGACATGGGAAAGTTTATGACTGAAGTTAGGGAATCAGAAGTGAACAGCTCAGGAGTTGTTGTGAATAGTTTCTACGAGCTAGAACATGATTATGCCGATTTTTACAAAAGTTGTGTACAAAAGAGAGCGTGGCATATCGGTCCTCTCTCCGTTTACAACAGAGGATTTGAGGAGAAGGCTGGGAGAGGAAAGAAAGCGAACATTGATGAGGCTGAATGCCTCAAATGGCTCGACTCCAAGAAACCAGATTCAGTCATTTATGTTTCCTTTGGGAGCGTGGCTTTCTTCAAGAATGAGCAGTTATTCGAGATCGCTGCAGGGTTAGAAGCTTCCGGCACAAGTTTCATATGGGTTGTTAGGAAAGCCACAGGTAATGATATTGACGTTTGAAGCCTATATAGTATAACTGTAATTTGGGTTGCTTTGTTTTTAATCTGATACAAAATTTGGAGTGAACAGATGACAAAGAAGAATGGTTACCAGAAGGGTTCGAAGAGAGGGTGAAAGGGAAAGGGATGATAATAAGAGGATGGGCACCACAGGTACTGATACTTGACCACCAAGCAACCGGTGGGTTCGTGACCCATTGCGGCTGGAACTCGATTCTTGAAGGAGTGGCTGCAGGGCTACCGATGGTGACATGGCCGGTTGGAGCGGAGCAATTCTACAACGAGAAATTGGTTACACAAGTGCTCAGAACAGGAGTGAGCGTGGGAGCGAAAAGGCATGTGAAGGTTATGATGGGAGATTTCATTAGCAGAGAGAAAGTGGATAAAGCGGTGAGGGAGGTTTTTGCTGGGGAAGCGGCAGAGGAGAGGCGGAGGCGGGCAAAGAAGCTGGCGGCGATGGCTAAAGCCGCCGTGGAAGAAGGAGGGTCTTCCTTCAACGGTCTAAACAGCTTCATGGAAGAGTTTAGTTCATAATCTTCATACAGATTATATAAGAGATATAAGTTAATTCACTGTTTGTCAAGTTAGTTAACAAAAATGGCAGCTACCTTACCATAGGCATCTCTCTAACTATTATCTTCAGCATAATCCTCTGTTTTGTTAGAAGAAAACCAATGGTTAAAGAATCAATATTTTTAAATGCTAACAATGAATTTGATAGTGTACTGGTTTGAGTTACTTCAACAATTACGTACTTGTTTTCTATTAACTGTTGATTCAATGTCACGTGCTTCGCTGTCAAAGTGTTTTAGTAGTATTTTCATATGTGAAAAAAAACTAGCATAATATTTGGATTTGTTCATTCAAATTTAAAATGACCTCTTAGTTTGCAGTATTGGTAAATGATGATGGTGTTCAAAAAAAAAAAAAACTGCAAAGGATGGTGATTATCGGTTCTTTAAATTAGTTAAAAAGAATTTTAGTTTCAAAACTTTACCTGATTAGCATACAAACTCTAAATATTTTTTTTTAATTTTATTTTTCATTATAGCCAGAAGCTTTTTGTGTGGATAATATCCAAATATCCCATAAGGCAATGGCAATTTGCATTCTTCTAACTGGTGGACCACCACCACCAACCCACATGTTATGACTTATGATCATAAACTTTTCTCATTTTCCTCTGATATCTAGACCCAATGCATTAGAGAAATAAACAATTTCTTAAATGGCAAAATATAAATCTTGACAAAAAAAAAAAAAAAAATATACCTACTTAGTATTTTTTTCGTACATGAATAACTAAAGTAGATAAATAGTAATACAATTTCTTCTCGTGATTAAGACGTCAGACAAAATAACAGTAAATCGTTAATCAAATTAAAATAATCGAGTGAGTGATTATATATGGTTATCTTATTTATCATAGAAAAGTTAACATATGATGGATCTCTAAATTGATTTTCTTCAAAAAAAAAAAAAAAAAAAAAACTGCAAGCGACGTATGCAAACACGTACCGGAAACAAGTGATGTATGTGAAGACGTCAGAGTCCACTATACCCAAAATAGTCACACCCATAATACATATAATATAGATATGTATAAAACTCTTACAATCATTCAACACGACTAGATAAAACATTTGTTTTCAGATTCTCTCATTTCTTTTTATTAATTTTTTCTCAAAAACATCTCATTTTCTTTTCGACCAAACTCAAACATGGGTAGTAATCATCATCGTAAGCTCCATGTTATGTTCTTCCCTTTCATGGCTTATGGCCACCTGATACCAACTTTAGACATGGCTAAGCTTTTCTCTAGCAGAGGAGCCAAATCTACAATCCTCACCACACCTCTCAACTCCAAGATCCTACAAAAACCAATCGACACATTCAAGAACCTGAATCCGAGTCTTGAAATCGACATCCAGATCTTCGATTTCCCTTGCGTGGAGCTAGGGTTACCAGAAGGATGTGAAAACGTCGATTTCTTCACCTCAAACAACAATGATGATAGACAGTATCTGACCTTGAAGTTCTTTCTGTCGACAAGGTTTTTCAAAGACCAGCTTGAGAAGCTCCTCGAGACAACGAGACCAGACTGTCTTATCGCCGACATGTTCTTCCCATGGGCTACTGAAGCTGCTGAAAAGTTGAATGTGCCAAGACTTGTGTTCCACGGCACTGGCTATTTCTCTTTATGCTCCGAATATTGCATCAGGGTGCATAACCCACAAAACAGAGTAGCTTCGAGTTGTGAGCCATTTGTGATCCCTGATCTCCCTGGGAACATAGTGATAACAAAAGAACAGATCGCAGACCGTGACGAAGAAAGCGAGATGGGGAAGTTTATGATTGAGGTCAAAGAATCTGATGTGAAGAGTTCTGGTGTTATTGTCAACAGCTTTTACGAGCTTGAACCTGATTACGCCAATTTTTACAAGAGTGTTGTAGTGAAGAGAGCATGGCATATCGGTCCGCTCTCGGTTTACAACAGAGGGTTTGAGGAGAAGGCTGAGAGAGGAAAGAAAGCAAGCATTGATGAAGTTGAATGCCTCAAATGGCTTGACTCCAAGAAACCAGATTCAGTCATTTACATTTCCTTTGGGAGCGTGGCTTGCTTCAAGAACGAGCAGCTATTCGAGATCGCTGCAGGATTAGAAACTTCTGGAGCAAATTTTATCTGGGTTGTTAGGAAAAACACAGGTATAGAAATTAACGTTTCAAACAATTGCAGCTTATATAATTGGATTTTTGGGCTGCTCTGTTTCTTACTCTTAACAAAATTTGGTATGAATAGATGACAAAGAAGAATGGTTACCAGAAGGGTTTGAAGAGAGGGTGAAAGGGAAAGGGATGATAATAAGAGGATGGGCACCACAGGTACTGATACTAGACCATCAAGCAACTGGTGGGTTCGTGACCCATTGCGGCTGGAACTCGCTTCTTGAAGGAGTGGCTGCAGGGCTACCGATGGTGACATGGCCGGTTGGAGCGGAGCAATTCTACAACGAGAAATTGGTTACGCAAGTTCTTAGAACAGGAGTGAGCGTGGGAGCTAAAAAGCATGTAAGGACTACGGGAGATTTCATTAGCAGAGAGAAAGTGGATAAAGCAGTGAGGGAGGTGTTGGTTGGGGAAGAGGCGGATGAGAGGCGGGAGCGGGCAAAGAAGCTGGCAGAGATGGCTAAAGCCGCTGTGGAAGAAGGAGGGTCTTCTTTTAATGAGCTAAACAACTTCATAGAAGAGTTTACCTCCTAATTAGCAGAGACGAAGGCAGAGAAGAGGTTGTGATGGCCAAAGCCGCGGTGGAGAAAACAGGGTGTTCCTTTATCGTTTTGAATAGCTTCATTGAAGAGCTCAGTAAGAGAATGAAGAGTAGTTCGATTCTGCTTGGCCTTTGATTTGGTGATAAGAGTAGACTTGTGCTACAATAAAATATAAGCTATACCATTTGTCTTCAGTTCTGAGTCTGAGAAATGTTACTCCTAAAGTAACAAAAAGAATTGTTACTGAGAGCCGAAAATTAACAGAGAATGAGTGCATATATATACTTATATCAATGGAATAAATAGATTTCGCTATTAACTATGGCAGATTCAAGGGATCTGCCTTATCACTGCTGCTTCCTAGCTATGTAGAGTTCTCGGTTTCCCGTTTGATCTGCAGCGCAGCCCTTACAACGTTTCCCCTTGTAAGGATCCCAATCTTGTTGCCCGGAAAAAAAAAAAAGAATGTGTTTAGAAACTGAAAAGATAAGACAAAAATCAAACTGCAGAAAGAAGAAGAATTGGGATTCTCACCAGTTTTCCATCAGCATCCACGACTGGTAATCTTCGGAATTTTGTTTCCAGAAGCAACCTGGAGACCAAAAATGGTTACAGTTCTTGTAATGTCACTAGAAAAATTGGATTGAACTCACTCCCCCTAAGCTTCTACCATTTAATGTTTGCAAAGGGAAAAAATAAAGAGGAAGATACCTGGCTGCATCTTCTAAATTGGTAGAATCACGGACAACGAGAGGAGATGGTGTCATCAAGTCTCCAACAACTTTTCCATATGTCTTACTGATCAGTTTCTGGAGTTCATTAAACGTCTGGCGAAAAGAGAATCGAATATGGTATAAGTAAACCTCATTCCCAGGAATTTCATGCAAATGAAACAAACACTAGTCCTCAACTAAAGCAAACGATGAATAAACGGATAGGGAGAAACATACTTTCCAGGTACTGTCAACATCAGGGAACAAGTTTGTATCATTTTGACTGCGGCCTATAATATAAAAGACAAGAGGTTAAGTTGTTTTCGCCAAACTGCGCTATACAAAACCATAAAACGTACTTGACAACAAAACTAAACATGAAACTACGTGCAAACAAAAATAAGATCATCCACAAGTCCAGAAGTGAAATCCTAGAAATAGATTATGACTTAACTCCTTAACTCTGTTCCTAAACAATAAGAGTATTCCTAGGATTATATATAGTGAAACTGAAACCGTATGCTTTTGTGATCATCACACAAGGGGTTTCTCTTCTTGCGGAAAGAAAACCAACAGAAGATTTTACAAACTTGGGGTATACATTACCAGAGATGGAGTCCAGTGCAAGCAAATCGTAATCAGAAACAACACCAACCTGCAGGAGAAATAACAACAGGGTAAGTAAAAGATCTCAGATAGATAAAGCATATCTTGTTAACTTCTGAATCCAATAAATCAGTAACTAAACCAACGACGCTAGCTTATACGACTATGGATAATCATGAGCTTGTTGCTCAAGAATCTAAACAGAGGAACACAATGACAAAAGAGATCATTTATACCAGTGTCCAATTATCATCAATTACAGGCAATCCCGTGACTTTCTTCTCAACCAGAAGTTCCAATGCTGGAAGATAACCAAAAAACCAAAATTTAGAGACTACTACAAGGATTGATTGCTGGAAAATTTGTACCAATTTTCTGAATAATTACCATCATCGACCGAGGTTGAGGGCTTAACAACGTGCAAATTCTGTCTCGGTGTCATGAAATCCCCAACAGTGTAACCTCCATTTTTTGCCTGAAACACCCAAAAGAGCCAAAACAAAATCTCAAAATATAAGCCAAAAGGGTTAGGGGTCAAAAGGGTTTATCTAAAAGGAGGAAACTTGACTCACCGGAACAGAGTTATTATTAACGCTGGCAGGAGCTGCGAAGAAGGCAGAGACGGCGATTGACGGTGAAAAAGTGGAGGAGCGACGACGATTAGAGAGAGGAAGAAGAGGGAAAGATGAAGAAGAAATCGGAAGGAAGCATTGATGATTGAGTGATGTAAGTAGTGGAAGTCGCGTTATGGGCAGAGAATAGGATAAAGAGATGGAACCCATAATCGCTTATCCTCTGTACCTCACCAATTCCAATGAAAAATTTAATCTTTTTTTATGAAATCTGAGAGAAACAAAGGTAGAAAATTTTGTTGAAGGAGAGAGAGAAGTGAAGAAGAAGAAGGAGAAGCGTTTTGATTGGGTGGGTAAACTTCGGGGAAAAGGTACTTGTGATGGTGGTGGTGGGGACATGGCCACATATCAATTTTCGTATTTGGTTGATTGGTCGGCATTTTTACTATTCCTTTGGGTCGTCGATTTCGAAACGATATTTTCGACTCTTTTTTTTCGTCAAAATTTGTAAAAGTCCAATTTCGAATTAACAAGAAACCCTAATTGGAACCCTCTTTTGGTTTTAAGTGTTACTGGACTTTTATGTCGTCATTGTTGAATGTTGACATGAGTTAAAATATCTAGAGAGTTTGATAATGGGAATAATGCAAATTAAATGCTGAACTTTTTCATTACGTCGTTTTTAATTCCCAACTTTTTCTGAAACGATTTAAATGCTGAACTTTCTTTGACTTTTCATTTAAATGCCAAACTTTGTTTGACTTTTCCATTTAAGACCCGACGTTCATAACCCTAGAAATTGATTACACTTCGATGGCACACCACAGACTCCGACAACGTTCGATGTTATAGAACTTGAACTCATTATACCAAGTTGAGAGAATCACAAGAATGAATCCAAAAGAGAATGAGTAAATCCCAGAAGAGAATGAGAGAAATCTGAAGCTTTCGATTTCTAGGGTTATGGGTTTGGGGATTTTTCGATTTGGGGCAAATGAGTTTGATTGGGGTTTTGTAAATTCAAAAAACGACGTCGTTTATGTGTATTAAAACGGCATCGTTTTAATTTAAGAGGAGCTATTAACGGCATTTAATCAGCGTTTAATTGTTCCGTTGATCGACTTAACGTCGGGTCTTAAATGGCAAAGTCAAATAAAGTTTGGCATTTAAATGGAAAGTCAAAAAAAGTTTACTATTTAAATCGTTTCAGGCAAAGTTGAGAATTAAAAATGACGTAATGAAAAAGTTCATCATTTAATTGGCATTTTTCCCGTTTGATAATAGTCGGTCACACTTTAATAAATACTTCAGAATTAGTTCACAAATGTCATCAGACCTAAAAGCTGTCTCGCTGCATGTCATCTAGTTGTCAAATACACACAAAGAAAACAAGTAGACGATATAGTTCATGCGCAATGTGCTGGAAAACAAAATTCATGTATGAAAAATCCGAATATCCTGAATACTTAATGTAGATAAAAGACTTTCTTTTCTTGTAAGTAGATAGTTTCTCATTGTCTAATAGATGCAGAAAAAGTATTCCAAAAGCAAAATCAATAACTGCCAAGTGCCAATCAACCAAGAAGCAAGTGGATTAAAAAAGTATTATCTCATCAAACACTGTAAGCTGATAATGAGACCAATCATCCAATTTTAGTTTTTACCACAACGATTTTATCCACCTTTCACCATAAATTAGAGCTTCAAAACTGGTAAGAAAAAGACTAGAAGCAACAATCACAGTCCTTATCGATATCAAGTTTATCTTCCGTGAAGACTAGATCGAATAAGCAAGAACATGCAACTAAATCAGAAGAACAAAGCAGATGGGTTTTTCCTTTGTGGTTTTGAAAACGAAGGTTTAAAATAACACAAAAGCAGTTATGTGGAGGAATCCAAATTCCCAGGTAGGGAACGAATAGAGAAAGAAACAACTCCAATTGTATGGGAGAGACAAAAGCAAAAGATCAAATGGTAAAAAACAAGTTAAGAGAGGTTCAAGGAAGCGAGCTGCTCGGCTGCACCACCAGCAGCGACGCTCCTGAGAACATCCATAGCCTCTGCAACTTTGGCCTTGAGAGCTTCTGGTGACTCCAACAGATGGAGCACTTCAGTCTGGTCCATCTCCAAAAGCATCCCAGTCACTTTGGCTGCAGACTCTGCCTCAAGCTGCTCCACCAACGGGTACAGACTCTCACCCAGCATCTGCACACTCACCAAAGGGTCAACATTAAGCATTATAATAATCAAAACAAAACCAGTCTCTCTATCTGGTCTTTTAGAGATTCTCTCACCGTCCTCTGTTGCTCTGGAGAAGCATTAGCTAGATGTGAAGCCAAAGCTCCAATAGGCAATGGCATGTTGTTGCCCATATCATATGGAGGCACCTCACCACTACCACCACGTCCTTGGGGATACCGGAACATCCGACCCCTTGGATGCATCTAACCACCAGCCAAACAGAAAACTCATATGATCAACTATTTAAAGAGAGAGGAGCAAGCAAAGCAGCATTATTGCAACTAAATAAGGAAAAGAGAAGAACCTGTTGTTGCATCATGGGATTTTGCTGCTGGGGGTGTTGGATTCCCCCAGGACGTCTTCCTCCCCCAGGACGCTGCTGCTGTTGCTGAACCATAGGCATGAAGAAATTGGGTCCAGGGCCCCCACCAGGTCTCATTCCAGGAACAAGCTGCTGTTGGTATCCAAACCCAGGCTGTGGCATTGCACAAGTACAGGTTAATATTAGGTTAAACATTATCCCAACAGTTTCAAAATAGAATTGGGAAGCATCTGGGCTCATTTGAGCAAAATCGCATACGGCTACTTAAAGTAGAGCAAACATGATGATTACCTGGGGAGGAATCATGGTAGGAGGGCCCTGACCATAGAACATTTGTTGTCCAATACCAGGACCACCCGGGGGATACACTGGCATGCGGGGACCAACAGACGGCTGCATTGCAACTGGCCTCACTTGGGAAAACTGAGCCTATTCACATCAATGCAAACACTCAGCAGTTAGCAGCAGGAGATAAAAAATGAGATTTTTATGTCTTCCTAATACTAGGACATTTGTTGTTTTTACTTTATACATTATTGTACTGTACAATGGAAATTGTTACGAATTGAAGTCAATTTTATAATCTTATCACAATTTATTTACATATGTTCTTGCTCACAGCCTAAAACGACATATCTACATCTTCACAATACCATATAATTTCCAAACGACATGAGTAGGGCCTGGATTATAAAGATGCATCAGTATTGAGATATGCAGCGGAAAACATTTCAAGACTTGGATATGATGGGTCCAATGGTTTAGAGTTGACACTCCAACAGACAAAGTAGGAGTAGTAAGTATATCACAAGAAGAGGTGATTCCAAGAGACTGACCCTTCTGTCTTCCTTCCGCTGTGCAATAGCCACATAGAGTGGCTTGCTTTCGATCATTTTACCGCTCAACTGTGACATCTGTACAGTATTCCACTGTTACTAACAATCAAAGTGCCTTTCCTCACACATACAATCACAAGAAAATACAACTGACTTACAGCTTCGGTTGCTTCTTCGGGAGTTGAGAAAGCAACAAAACCTGAGCCTTTGCTTGTTCCATTAGGATCCCGCATTACCTGTCAAATTTAATGAAAGAGCTTCTTAAATAATGATTATAGAGAGTCAACTCACTACAGATAAAAAGAGAGAGGGCTATTGGACCTTGCAAGATGTAACGGTACCAAAAGGAGAAAAGATCTCTTTAAGCTTCTCATCTGAAATGCTAGGATCCAAATTCTTCACATACAAGTTTGAACTTTGAAACTTGTCTGCAGCTTCCTTCAAATTCTGTTCATAACGGACCCTTAATTCTGTTTCCCTCTCCGACTTCTTCTGGGCTCTACCAACATACCACTCCTTATCATCAAATTTGTGCCCATTGAGAGACTCCACAGCCCTAGCAGCATCATCCGCATTTTCAAAGTTAACAAACCCAAAGCCCTTAGACTTCCCATCTCCATCTTTCATCACCACAGCACTTGTTATCTTTCCATACTCGCCAAAAGCGTTCTTTAAGTCATCATCGGTAGTACTTTCCGCGAGATTCTTCACATACACATTGGTGAATTTCGTTTTGTTAGCAGTGGAGTCTCTTTCTTGTCTCCTCAGGAAAGGACCCACATACACTTGCTTGTCATTGAGCAACATGCCGTTCAGTTTCTCTATAGCTTTCTGGGCAGATTCTTCATTGGCGTATTGCACAAACCCATAGCCTTTTGATTGGCCTGAAGAATCAACAGCTACCTTGCACGACACAATGTTTCCGAACACTGAAAAAGTATCATGCAGTGCTTTGTGGTCGATGGACTCGTCCAAATTCTGCATATTTATAGCCAGATTTAGCAGAGAAAGAACACCCAAAAAAACGTACACAACTAAAGAAATCAACTACTTTTGCCACACTTTTCAATGGGATAATACAAGACACAATTTTTATCCTAACAATCATCTTATCTTACAGCAACTCAAATGTCAGAAGGATACAGACAAGAGTACCTTGATGAAAATGTTCCCAGCGCCACTTCGGCGAACACTAGGATCACGATGAGAATACATAACCCTAATAGGTTTTCCATAAAGAGGTATGTAATTCAGTTCTTGGATCGCTCTGGCAGCTGCAACAAAGACACGAGATAAAGTACCCTTAGAAGATAAGAAGTACGCATGAGAAAGATTGATTAAGCAGGGGATAATTTTTCCAACAGAGTCAACCACATTGCATATATACAAACACCATAAAGTATCAACATTTAAAACACATCCCATTCAAATCCAGTACTAGTACTATAGAGCAAACCCTAAAAATTGGAAATTTTTTGATTGTAAGAAGAAGTCCAAAATTAAGGAGACTAACCGTCTTGAGGATTGGTGAAGTTAACGTATCCATAGCCAAGGGATCGGCGAGTGGCCAAATCCCTACAGACACGAACGGAGACCACTGGACCCATTTGGCTAAACGCATCGAAGAGCTGCGAGTCCGTCACATTGACATCGAGATCCCCCACATAAAGCGACGTGGTACCAAACCCGGCCGCCGTTGCTCCACCTGACGTCACCGGAGCAGAAGTGACCGCCACGGTGGAACCATTCGGAGTCTGACCCTGAAGTTGAACCTGCGCCATTCTCTCTTTTTTTTTTTGGATTTTCGAAACTTTTTTGACTTTTTTTTGGGGTTTTAGTTACTCTTCCCTCCCCTCTCGTTATTAGACTGAAACCAAATCGAAAACCCTAGAATTGGAAGAAGAAAAGAAATCGAATCGGAAGACAAAATCAACAAAACCTAAGCGAAAGTTTTAGTTTTTTCGTTTTTTTAGTGCGGCTGTTTTTTATGTTTTTTTTGGGTATATCAGAGGAGAGGGAAGATGAAATAGGGTAAGAAATTGCCGGCGGCGAAGCCTGCGACGGCGAGTGAGATATTTGGGGGCGAGAGATTCTAGCGAAACAAGGACAATTACGAAAGATGAAAGAGAAGCATTACGGTTTTTTCTATATTCTGCTTTTATAATTTTTTTTTAATTTCCCTAGAAGAGAACCCTAGGAGGAGTGTTGATGTGAGGGAAGATCTCAGCCGTTGGATTGAATCGAAAGATTGATTTTAGAGTTGGTTGATGATAATTGATAAGGTCGTCTTCCTCCTCGTCACTTTCGGAAAAGTCAAACAGATGCGCGCGTGTGTGGCACCTTCGAATATTTTGCTAATTAAAATCTTATTAGTAACCAAGTTACTTCCTAAAGTAAATTGCTAATATATACTATACTCTAAATTCATTGGCAACATACCGCACGATTTCATATGGTATGCACAAAGTATCTTAATTATATAACTACCAATATATATGTTAGGATTTGACTTGTAAAAACAATTCAAATTAATACACGATTGGTCTTCCAGTAGAATTGTAACACGAAAGAACATAAAAATGAGGGAGAGATTTTCCAATACCCAATCTTTTCCAAAAGAATAACAAAACAAACACACAAGGAATATACACAGAAAGGAAAAAAAGGATCAACGGATACACATAGACTAATAAATCTTTCCAAGCGTAAGTCAAAACGACTCTCAGTGAACAGTTTCCGATTAAGTTTGACAAATGACTATTTTCTCTGTCTAAACTTCTTGTTGGATTGCACGTCTGAGGCTCTGAACCTAATTCAATTATAACCATCTCCCTCACGTCCTATCAAGACACCACCTCCTGCATCCTCACTTCTGGTTTTGATTAGCCAAAGCAGATTCCCCAAAGTTATGGAGTCTCCGACCAATGAGATAACGGTCATCACGGATGGAGTTGTGAAGGTTTCTGAACCAGAAGCAGAAGAAGATCACCGAGAGACAGCCTATCCATGTGAATCTGTAGACCGCCGAGTTCACTACTAGCGGATAGCCGAGCATTGGAAACACGCCTCTCGCCAGGACATAAGGCACGCATAAAGCTGTTAGGAGTTTCATCACAATCGGGAACACAATCTCTCCAAGTACCCATAACCCTTGAAGCCTTGTGAAGCCATCTTCTCTTACCCTCTCAAACTTTGCTCTCCAGCTATCATCCACTATAGGAAGCATATGGTCCAGCATTACCTGCCCAATGACGTTGTTTTTTAGTGACAAAATATCGTCTTATGTGGCAAAAATTGCTGATTTGAAGAAAATTACTTACCAGTCTAGTCCAGATCTTCAAAAAGATGAGCCCAAGAGCCCAGTCTTGGTACAGGAGGAAGACAGGGCTTTCATCAACTGGGACTCTCATTGGGACAATAACCAAAAGCTCAAACAGAAGTCCAATTAGCACCGGAATGATAAAAACCTGTTTAATCACCATTTTAAAAGCACAGAATCCAGAATTAGTAGAGTTTGGAGTATCTCAAAAATTGAAAATATAACAGTACAAACCACTTACCCATATGGCTAACAGCACCGAGCTCTTGGAAACAATCTCACACCATTTCCATATTTGGTTAAGCAAGACTGAAGTCCTCTTCGACTTGACATGCTCAATAGCGTACGTGGCCCCAGATATGGTAGTCCACAAGGCATATGTGCCAATGACAAAAGCATACAGGTCTACAGATTTAGGAAATTCTGTTAGTAATGTTTATAATGTGTAACCGTTAGAGAGAATGACTCAGAAGATAAAAAATTATAGACATTACCATTGCATTTGATGCCATGAGTTGTTGGGAGAATTGGGATGACACTGAATAGAGTACGTCCAACCGAAACTGGTACAACTATCAATGCCGAATTGAAGAGAAGAAGAGTCACCCATGCAACAAGTAGGAGGATTATCCGGACCACAAAGTTGTACCTGCTAAAAAATTACATTCATTTCCGGGGAAGACCTAATGAAAACTTTTATGTACCTAGTCAACTATATACCAAGCGAACACTCCTTTTAATTACTACAAGCATGCAAATATTAGAAGCATCAAAACAAGCTATTATCTTATTTCTTAAGTAATAACTTACTCTGAATCAGATTGTTTTTCATCATCTTCATATTCCTCACCCGTGTTGACACTCCCAGCACATAGGCGACTTCTGTTAGGGTCACCAGCTGCTGGAAGAACAGCCATGGGCCTATCTGGTCTACCGACCTGCAATACTTGTACTCTGTTCTGCCTTCCTGGTTCACCGTTTCCATTGTCCTGACCAATGTTGTCCTCTGGTCTTGGCAAGAGGAAGTCTGTCAAACCAAGCGCCCAACCAACACCAGTGAACCAGTAACGTAGAAGGGACTTAATTGAGGTCTGGAATCTGAAATGTTTGATAACAAATGGTATGCATATTTGTAACAGAAGCATGTCGGCTGGAATCTCAGTGAATGGGTCGGATACACTGCATAGATGCACAAGTTAGGAAAGACCTCAAACACAAAATCTCCAAAAACAAGAGGTTAGTCAATATTTCTTACGATATGTCGAGTGGAAAGATTGAAGGAGCCATCCGGATCGCAAGTTTGACTGGCAAAAATACCAGCATGACAATCAAACTTCCATACACTGCAGTTTCTAACAGAACCTTCCGAGCTTGCTTGTGTACTGGATCATCAATCATATCTTGGAACGGATCGACATTAGGATCTTCAAGATAATCAAGGAAATACAAAACTCCAGGTCGAAGAACCTGCAATTGGCACAGAAGTGAAAAAATATTAGGTAGTACAGAGAAAAAACTGTTTCCATAATGAAATTATGATCAAGGAAAACACAGTACCTCTCGAAGAAGGCTTTCGAAGATCATTGTAAACATGAGGTACATGAATCCAACAACCCAATGAAGAAGTGAGCTTACCAATGGAGAAGTTGATAAAAACTGTACTCTGTGGGACATTGTTTTACCAAACATCCCAACCGTGCAAATATCTAGCGACCACCCACACATCAGAGGGAAGACCCCTAAGAAGTAGACATAAAAACAGGTAGCTTTGAGCATAGTCATCAGATGCCTCATTGCTGCCGAGAACTGTTTAAGGAGGGATGATACAGCTTCTTCTTCACCATCAGCGTCGTCCAAACCATGAAAACTCTGTTCAACCTGAGCCTCGATACGAACTGCTTGTATGCCCAACCTTTCAAGAACATTTTCAGGGTTCCTATTAACAATCTGACCAACCGCAGCACCCTGATCCCCAGCATCTTCGCAATTCTCCTCTCCCGCAAGATTCCTATTAGCCTGTCCAGCAGGTCTTCTGACAGCACGAGCACCATTTCTGTCCACTTCATCGTCTCTCTCTTCTTGCCCCCTTAGCTCTCGCAAACGCCTAAAGATCACCTTTAGTATAATTACTCCAAAGTAAAAGAAGTAAATTGTTGCCGACAGTAAGAACCCATGCAAACAATCAGTGAGAATTACTGTGGTGGAGATGTGACTTAAGAACAACCGCTGAGCTTCACCAAAACTCCGTACAAAAGCCAATCGCCATACCCAAAATGTGATATAAGGAATAGTGATAAACCAGGCCGAAATCAGGAAGCTCAACCGCAGAAAGAAGTGTAAAACACCGAAAAGTTTCGTGGCAATGGCAACTACAAACTCCTGGAAAGGGAGCCTTGTTGGAGCATTTTCAGCATACACTGGGGAGAATGAAAAAGGATGTTTGCAAACCTGCAGAGATATAGTGAGCAATAAGCTTCAATCACTCTATTAAACTCAAATAATCTGGATTCATGAACTCCAATAATAAGGATGAGTTCCATTCTAGGTAAAACTACGACCTATAAGAAACATTTATAGAAAGAGCACTTCAAACTCTGCAATATAGTCTTATTGAAGCTCACTACCTATGACCAAATCGTAGAGAGACAAACTGAGAAGGTTACCTAAAACCATAAAAAAAACACAGATAAAGCAAATCTTCTATAAGGGAGAGACAAAACCTCGCAGTGACGAGCTTTGCAGTGATTAAGCCACTGAAGGAGGCAATCCTGGTGAACAAATTTGATGCTCCCGCGGCAGGTGCACGGATACCGAAGCGGATTGTCCGTATCCCCAGGAATTCTGCAAATCCTGCACAAGTCCTCCTCATCTTCAACTGCCACCGTAGCAAATGCGTGATCCATGGTGGAGAAAGCGGTGGAAGAGGCCTGATTCGGCGACGAAGCAGACAGGCGCGAGGAGGATGACGAAGAAGATACCGAAGGCTCCGAGACGACCTCAGAGGCGGTTGCGCCAGAGATGGACAACGATTCGGCGGAGGAAATCTCCATGGAGAACTAGGAACAACGTAGCGAGCTTCAACTCGGTGCAGCGAGTCAACTCAGTGACTCGGATTACGCCGACCCACGGTGATATTGAGGAGAAGGGTCACACTAAGCTCCCGCCAATTCACAACGCCGAGCTAAAAGGGTCGGTCTATCGCAGTTTATTGTTATCCGACTAAATTGATTATATGGTAGGACTAGACCGGGACTTGTAAACCGGTAATTGACGAAATTAATTTTGGTTAATAATAGCCTAAGTTCATCACTAATGTTCATAAATTATCTTTTTCTGTGTTCCTCTTATTTTTATATCGTTGGAAAAGAAAAAACCAAAACAATATCAATGAATATGATCACACATCGCCAAATAAATCTTCAAATTAAAGACTTACGTGCACTAACATAAGAGGTAAGAATTTGCAATTCGCGATGGTTATAATAGAAACACACAAGGCATACATATGGACAAACGAAGCATTATTCTAAAGATGTTTTAGTTTAGTACACAAAGAAAAAGAAGAGAATCATCAACGGATATAATAATTTACACATCGACTAATAAAATAAAATCTTTCAAAGCCATCTCTTAACGGCTTAAGTACACAACTGTTAAACGCCTCAGTGCACAGTTTCCAACTGAGTTTGACAAAATACCTAAGCTTCTTGTTGGATTGCACGTCTGAGCCTAAGTCCATTATCAACATCTCCCTCACGTCCTATCAGGACACCATCTCCTGCATCCTCACTACTTTGGTTTTGGTTTTGATTTGCCAAAGCAGCTTCCCCAAAGTTATGCAGTCTCCGACCAATGAGATAACGGTCATCACGGATAGAGTTGTGAAGGTTTCTGAACCAGACATGGCATCTTTTTGCACAGAAGCAAAAGAGGCTCACTGAGAGACAACCTATCCATGCGTATCTGTAGACCGCTGAGTTCACTACTAGCGGATATCCGAGCATTGGGAACACTCCTCTCGCCAGGACATAAGGCACACATAAAGCCGTTAGGAGTTTCATCACGATCGGAAACACAATCTCTCTAAGTACCCATAACCCTTGAAGCCTCGAGAAGCCATCTTCTCTTACCCGCTCAAACTTTGCTCTCCAGCTATCATCCACTATTGGAAGCATATGATCCAGCATTACCTGTCCATTGACGTTGCTTTTTAGTGACAAAATATCTTCTTAAGCGGGAAAAGTATTTGATTTTTGGAGAAAATTACTTACCAGTCTAGTCCAGATCTTCAAAAAGATGAGCCCAAGAGCCCAGTCTTGATACAGGAGGAAGACAGGGCTTTCATCAACTGGGACTCTCATTGGGACAATAACCAAAAGCTCAAACAGAAGTCCAATTAGCACCGGAATGATAAAAACCTGTTTAATCACCATTTTAAAAGCACAGAGTCCAGAATTAGTAGAGTTTGGAGTATCTCAAAAATTGAAAATATAACAGCAAAAACCACTTACCCATATGGCTAACAGCACCGAGCTCTTGAAAACAATCCCACACCATTTCCATATTTGGTTAAGCAAGACTGAAGTCCTCTTTGACTTGACATGCTCAATAGCATACCTGGCCCCAGATATGGTAGTCCAAAAGGCATATGTACCAATGACGAAAGCATACAGGTCTACATATTTTTAAGGGATTCTGTTAATAATGAGTAACCGTGTGAAAGAATGACGCAGAAGATCAAAATTAACAAACATTACCATTGCATTTGATGCCATGAGTTATTGGAAGAATTGGGATGGCACTGAATAGAGCACGTCCAAGCGAAACTGGTACAACTATCAATGCTGAATTGAAGAGAAGAAGAGTCACCCATGCAACAAGTAGAAGGAGGATTATTCTGACGACAAAGTTGTACCTGCTAAGAAAATACGTTCATATCAGGGGAAGACCTAATGGAAATCTTGACATACTTAGTCAAGTCTATATACCAAGCGAACAGTCCTGTTAATTAGTTCAAGCATGCAAAAAAATCTTACTATCAAAAAAGATTTTAGCTTATTTCGTAAGTAAGAACTTACTCTGAATCAGATTGTTCTTCATCATCTTCATATTCCTCACCCGTGTTGACATTCCCAGCACGGAGGCGACTTCTGTTAGGGTCATCAGCTACTGGGAGCGCAGCCATGGCCATGTCAGGTCCTCCCACCTGCAATACTTGTGCTCTGTTCTGCCTTCCTGGTTCACCATTTCCATTGTCCTGACCAATGTTGTCCTCTGGTCTTGGCAAGAGGAAGTCTGTCAAACCAAGTGCCCAGCCAACACCAGTGAACCAGCAGCGTAGAAGGGACTTAATTGTGGTCCGAAGTCTGAAATGCTCGATGATAAATGGAATGCATATTTGAAACAGAAGCATGTCGGCCGGAATCTCAGTGAATGGGTCGGATACACTGCATAGATGCATAAGTTAGGAAAGACCTCAAACACAAAATCTCCAAAAACAAGAGGTTAGTCAATATTTCTTACGATATGTCGAGTGGAAAGATTGAAGGAGCCATCCGGATCGCAAGTTTGACTGGTAAAAATACCAGCATGACAATCAAACTTCCATACACTGCAACAGATAACAGTACTCTACGAGCATGCTTGTGCACTGGATCATCGATCAAATCTCGGAATGGATTGTAATTAGGATCTGCTGGATCACGAAGGAAATACAGAACTCCAGGGCGCAGAACCTGCAATTGTCACAAAGTGGAAAGAAATATTTAGATAGTAGCAGCGAAAAAACTATTTCTAGAATGATATTATGAGAAGGGACAACACAGTACCCCTCGTAGAAGGCTGACGAAGATGCTTATTTGCAACATGTACATGATACCAACAACCCAATGAACAAGTGAGCTTGCCAGTGGAGAAATTGATAAAAACTGTACTCTGTGGGACATTGTTTTACCAAACATCCTAACGGTGCAAACATCTAGCCACCACCCACACATCAGAGGAAAGACCCCAAGCTCGATGACCAAAAGAAAGGCAACTTTGATCATTGTCATCAGATGCCTCATTGCTGCCAAGAACTGTCTAAGGAGGGATGGTACAGCTTCTACTATAGATGCAATACCATAAAATCTTCCAACGGTCAGTGGCTCACCCTTGGCATATCGAATCAGTGCAATGATCCCCAGGTAAAGGAACACCAGAAATACTATAAACATGTACCCAACAGCCAGAGTTGTAATATCAGATAGCTTTGAGGCCCCAACAGCAGAACCTTTCAGGAGATCAGTAGCAACCGATAGCGTATTGTTTGCTCCATTCAATTCACTTCCGTTGACTTTCATCATCTCAGTGAGCTGGCCAAGTAGCCCATTTTCTTGGCCTTCGTTAGTCAAATTTGAGACAGCAGTCAGCGCACTCTTCAGAGTAATATTTTCCAATGAGAGTCCGGTATCCATAAGATGCAATGATGCAGTCACAGCAGGGCCTCTAGCAGCAGCAAAAAGCCATGACACGTGATACAATATAACTCGTCCTAAGGTAAAGGGCACGAAGATCACAACACCAAGGAATATCATATTGCTTGCTAGAACCTGCAAAATTATGCAAATCATGAAGATTTAATAAGGGCCAATAGTGAAGAAGAAGGAAAATAGAATTTAAAATATACATCACCAAGAGTAGAAACATCAACTTACAGTAAAGGCATTCTCAACCAAATGAAACACTGGACCTTGCATTCCAACCAGCTCATCAAATGGAACGTCTTCTGCACCATCAGCGTCATCCAACCCATCAAACATCTGTTCAACCTGAGCCTCAAGACGAGCTGCTTGTATGTCCAACCTTGCCAGAACATTTTCAGGATTCCTTCTAACAATCTGACCAGCAGCAGCACCTTGATCCCCAGCATCTTCACCATTCCCCTCTCCGGCAAGATTCCTATTAGCCTGTCCAGCAGGTCTTCTTGCAGCACGAGCACCATTTCTGTCCCCATCATCTTCTCTCTCTTCTTGTCCCCCAAGCTCTCTTAAATGCCTAAAGTAGTCCCTTAATGAAGTAGCTCCAAGGAAGATGAAGACAATACTTGCAGATAGTAAGAACCCATGCAAGCAATCGGTGAGAATTACTGTGGTGGAGATGTGACTTAAGAACAACCTCTGAGCTTCACCAAAACTTCGCACGAAAGCCAATCGCCATATCCAAAATGTAATGAAAGGTATAGTGAGAAGCCAGACAGAAAGCACAAAACTTAACCGCAGAAAGAACTGTAAAACATGGCAAGCTTTCATAGCAATGCCAACTACAAACTCCTGGAAAGGGAGCCTTGACGGAGCATTGTCAGCATACACTGGGGAGAATGAAAAAGGATGCTTGCAAACCTGCAGAGATGAAATTAACAATAAGCACGTGTTCACTTCTATGTAGAACTCCTACTGAAGAAACACAAATAAAAAGAGAACACTTTAAACTGTCAAAGTTGACTATGAGCACACAGAATCGAATGCAATTGCCCATTCATTTACCTAAACTCTCAAACCATCTAGAAGAATCAGAAAATTGAAAAAAGGTTGACCCATATCAAAATTCCTAAAAGGCATCCAAATCAACACGAATCCAGATCTTAATAAAAATCTGAAATCTGCAAAATCCAACAATCAATAACAAAGAGGAAAAGAAACAAAACCTCGCATTGACGAGCGTTGCTGTGATTAAGCCACTGAAGGAGGCAATCCTGGTGAACAAACTTGATGCTTCCGCTACAGGCACACGGATACCGAAGCGGATTATCCGCATCACCAGGATTTCTGCAGATCCTGCACACGTCCTCCTCATCTTCGTCATCATCAACGTACCTCGACCCTGTCGCCGTCGCAACTGCGGGATCCATGGTTGAGAAAGGATTGGGGGAGGCCTGATTCGGCGACGAAGAGGAAGAAGAAGAAGATACGGAAGGCTCAGATACGACCTCAGAAGCGGCCGCGCCAGAGATGGACAACGATTCTGCCGAGGAAATCTCCATAGAGAAATCCGGGCTATGAATTACGTATTGCGCAGACGGTGGTGACGGAGACGGCGGCGGCGGAGCGAGTCGACTCGATGAGTCTGATAACGCCGAGCTAAGAGGAAAGGCGTCGTCTATCGCGAATAACTATTATCCTCGAGAATAAAAGAAAATATCGGAAAAAAAAAACGAAGACACCGAGAAAATTGATTATATGGTAGGCCCAACCGGGTCTTGTAAACCGGTAGTTGACGACATTGACCTTCCCTCTTGCACAATTAATGACGGTTTTTGTCGGTTACGCGTTTTTTAGTCATTGGGTTTGGGCCTTAAATTGTAACAGCCTAAAGCCCATCTCTCTTTTCTTTTCTTTTTTTTTTCTGAATGAGAAACAAAATCAATGGCTATCTTTTGCTGCTTGCTACTGCAGAATTACGAAAAATCTGTGAGGTTGAGGAAGCAGAGAGTGAAGAGAAAGATAGAGAGATAAGAAGCCATGGGTTCGATTTCGCTGCACATAACTCCTTCTACTACTCTCCCTTTACGCCATTTCAAAGCTAGAGTCTCTTGTTTCTCTTCTGGTAGTTTCTTTTTTTCCTCTGTTTGTGGGAATTGCATGTCATTGTAGAATTATACAACTGGTCGATTGTGTTTGATGGGTTTTTAAATCGAGACAATGCTTGAGCTTATCTCTTTGTTGATTATTTTAGAACCATCTTTTGTAGGAAAATGCAGTGACTGTCTTTTTAATTATTGCTCGGTGGAGACAACAAATTAACTAAAGAATGTGTAATAATTCTCTAAAGACACACATTTGGGATTGAGTTGTTGTGTAGGGCATGTATCATTTATCAAAGATGTAGCTGCCACTGAACCTCCAATGCATCTTCATCACTTACTCAAAGTGCTTCAAACAAGAGGTAAAATAATGCTCAATTTTGTTCCTCGTTTGTGTCCAGACTTAGATATTTGTTTCTTTATATATGGTTTCGGATAGAACAGATATGCAAGTTCTGGTTACTAATTCCCTGTTATAACATATGTGAAATTTGGTATTCTGGATTTGTAATAATGGAAGAAGGGAAAATGATGGATCTTAGAGTCTTAGGTGTTTTCATATTTCATCTGCAGGTGAAACTATTATATCTCCTGGAGCTAAGCAGGGACTGATCCCTCTTGCTATTCCGCTTTCGAAGAATTCTTCAGGTAAGTCCACACATTTGATTGAATCCATTAGCTTTTTCCAGCAGCTTGTGTTTAGTTTTGTTTTTTCTGGTTTATTGTCTAAGTAGGCTCTGTTACTGCGCTTTTGAGATGGCCTACTGCTCCACCAGGGTAAGAGATTTGGATCTCTTTCTTGGTAACTCTTGCAGTAGTAAATATATGTTGTTGGATTATTCCTGATTTTGACTTCTTGTATTCGAAAACAGAATGGATATGCCGGTTGTGGAAGTTTGGAGGAGTGGAGTCCGGCTTATTGCTAGAAACGTAAAGACTTTTCATTCTAGTTATACGTAGCCTATCTTTTTAAGAGGATTTATGTCTTTGTGTGTTACCAAGAAGCAATTTTACAGTTTCTGATATTTAGGTAGATGAATACATTCACCGGATTCTAGTTGAAGAAGATGCACAGGAGTTGACAGAACTATATCGTGCTTCAGAAGAGGCAGGTGAAAAACTTTACAAAAAGGGTGCTTTTGCTGAATCTCAAATTGACAATCTCGATGTCTATGTCTTGAAAAAGGCAAGACTTAAAAACCCAGTACTTATAGATCAAAGGCCTTATGTACACCACAGTAAACAGTATTTGTTTTTGTTTTGTATCGTATAGGTTGGACTCTTTCCAGATTTGTTGGAGCGAAAAGTATTAAGACATTTTGATGAAGGAGATCATGTAAGAGTTTTTTATGCATATGATTTCATATCCTATAATCGTGAATCTCCCTTATGTGAAACTTTTTATAAGACATTTTCTTTATTATTCATGGAAGGTATCAGCTATGGTGACAGGAGAATTTTACACAAAGAAAGACCTCTTTCCAGGATTTGGACGACCTTTTGTATATTATGCAAATATACTGCAGAAGTTTGTAAACTTTACATACTTATAACACATCTCATTATTTTCGTAGAGAAAGATGTACTCACTTGTCTTAGGATTTTTATTTGCAGGGTAGGGCGGAATTCAGAAGCAAAGGACGCAGCTAGAGTAGCATTGAAATCACCTTGGTGGACATTAGGATGTCCTTATGAGGCATGACTAAAGTCATTTTTGTTATTCTTTTTCGGGTGTACTGAGTTTTAAAGCATAGAGATTTTTCATGGTCATGGTATCTTGAAAACATGCAGGAGGTTGCTAGTATAGCACAATGGGAGGACGAGCAGATCGAATTCATAAGGGAAAAGGTGAGTGATGAAGGTCGTTTTGAAGATTTAAAGAAAGGCAAAGCTCCAATCCAAGTTGCGTTGGATGTTGCGGCTTTTCTCTTGGATTTGGCTTCTATTGAAGGAACTTGGTCCGAATCTTTAAACCATATTGCTAAATGTTACGAGGAAGCTGGATTACACCATATATCTAATTTCGTTTTGTACACAGATTAAATTTAGATTAAATGAAAACCACTTTTATGCAAGAATTATAATGTACATGCATTTAAATAAAAAACAATGAATTTACTCGTTCGTTGAACCATGTTATCGTTTAAATGTTTTACTAAACTAGACCCAAAAAAAAAAAAAAAAAAACTATATATCATCATTCATAAACTTTGGCCCTCTCTCATCAGGTGGAGTGTGTAGTCGTCGAACAAGTTCTTTTGGATATCGTTGCTTTCGATCAAATGCTCTCATACATAAAAACCCTGCACATCACCAGACAACATTCAACAATTATTTTAATTTCATAATTCAACCATTTTTTAATATAAATTTATGTTTGTTACCCGTCCAAAAGCAAAGTTGAATCCGTCTTGTATCTAAAAATCGAAAAATGGATGTCACTGATGAACCACAATATAGTGCACGTTTTTCTAGTCCGTCACACAACTCTCTAGGAAAGACAATGGGTTTTAAACTCGTCTCATGATCAGCAAAAACCTGAAAAAATAAACCCTTGCAATTTCTTTAAAACTATTAAGTAAAAACTCATATATAATATTATAAGTAAAAACGCTTGCCTCATTGGTTTGGAAGTATGTTCCATTAAGTGGAAAACCCGCTCGCATTGCTGTTCTACATGGAATCTGGTCAATTGAATTCATGTAAGTTTCAAGTCACCTATGTTAAAATATCAAGTTGTAAATTCTGCATACCAAAATTGTTCCGCGAAAAGTGTTGGAACTTTGTTCTCGTATAGTCCAACAATACGAACAACTCTTTATCTTGCAAAGCTTTGATCCATCAGAATTGCACTTTTTCTTTGGTGGAATGAACGAGGATGACGTTTCACCTAAAAATTATTCGATACAAAATTAGCTTATATTTATGTGAACAACGATAAATTATGCTTATATTATACCTGGTTGCCAAATCGCAAGAAGGTAAGGACTCGGATCATCAAGTTCTCTTCTCTCAAACTACATAATATAAGTAGTAAAACCAAAAGCATTTTCTAAGAAATAATACAAAACAGTTGCATTATTTTTTGCAGTTTAAAGTATATGTATACTTACATCGTGGAGCAGCTCATGATTATCAGGAAGCACATAACTGCAAAACAAACAAATATTAGATTATATATTCCCAAAATATGCATCAAAGTATGGTATAATGAGTATATACATAGATACTTACACCACATGTTCAGTTCTTAGTCGATCATAATACTTCATTTTTCGAGGCGGCTTGATTGGAATGCATGCATTTTCAGGAGTGAGAACCACTAATGCTTTTGATATTTCTTCATCAGAACTGCTCAACATCCTACCACCTTTTACAAGTGCATCTTCTACATTTTTCTTCAATGCATCCATGTCAAAATCAATTTTAGGAACTCTAGCATATAGCTGATAAGGATTTATGAATGGAATATCTTCAATGTCTGTTGACTCGGGAATTTCCGCTCTAGGAGAAGAAGGAAACTCAACCAGTGGCTTACAACATATAGCTTGATCGCTACATCCAGGAGAAACACATTCTTCTATCAAATTTATATTTGATGTCATATCTACATCAGCGTCTTGAGAATATGCATTCATAAAAGTATCAGGCTCATGCATCTTTTCTTCTGGACCCTCGAGAAGAACCTTTGAACTAAAAAAACACATAATATGTCAATTTCAGTCATTCTAACATTAATATATATGGACAAAAACTAAAAAAAAAAAAATTTGAAATCGCTTTTGCTCCCAATTTTTAGAGATTTATTGTACGATGTAGCTGAGAAGTTTGACTTTTTAAAGTAGCAATTATTTTTGTGTTTATTCTTGGATTTTTCTTTAATATTTATGAAATTAACAAATTAAGTGATCTAATCTATGTAATCAAAGTAAGAAAGAGAAAGAAAGAACAAATTTGTACCTGACATATGCACTTGCAAAATATTTGCATTCTGACTTCATCGGACATGCATTACAGTTAGGAATAACTTTTGTGCAAAAAACCTAAATTTGACAAAATTTGGTTAAACTAGTAATCTTTTTTAATTAATTGATTGACGTATATATATTATTGTGTGTACCTTTCCAAATGTTATCATCTGATAATGTAGTTCATATCTGTAAAAAAATGTAACATAAAATTAAGCAATACGTGTTCATATGGCCTGAAAATAGTTGACTTCTTAAATTGAGGAAACACATTTGAACTTACAAAATTTCTTGAGGAAGTTTACACAATCGTGGCCAGAGGTATTTTTGAATTGAATCCATTGAAGGGTACCTGAAACGAGTTCGTTTTTATAGATAGGAGATAGTTGTTAGTAAAAGTATAATGTATTTTCTTAATCAAATTTATGAGGAAACATAACTGGAATAGTTGATGCATTTGAACTCCATTTGGTAAAGGTTCAAGAGGAACCCAACCAAGTCGAACTGCTATACGACCAACATTTGTGTCAACCTATACACATTAAAAACATGGGTTTTATTAGTAAGAAATAATTAGTAAATGTTAAAATTAAAAATCATAATATTATTTTTATACCGGAAACGCATGGTGTTTAAGTCCTAACAGCCGTACGCACTCAGCACTCTTCAGTCCTATCCCTTCAATCTCCAACAGATATCTCCTGATAAAACAAAACAAAATTTTTTATGATCGCTTACAAATAATGAGATCTATGAGAACATAAAAACCAACATAAACATACTTCACTAAATCTGATGGAGCATTTCGGAGCCATTCAAGATCAAGAGTTCCATTATGTTGAACTTCATCGTTGAGAAATTTCTTGAGAAAACAAGAAAAATTTGTGTTAGTCTTAAATCATTAGAGTAATTTATTCACAAAGTTCATGAGAAGTTTTGTTTTTCTTACCAAAATTCTTTCTGAAAGAATCCTGAATTGTCCGCGTCTTCTGATGGTGGTTTCAAAAACTTTTTGGCCAGATAATCTCACATCACTCCAATTAACAGAGTCCATATGCATTTTGGGACGAGATCCTTCTTTTGTGTACATCTTCCTAAGAGTCTTCCAGTCAACTGTCTCATCTTCCATAATACCGGTTTTCTCGTTTTTCCTTTTTGCAGTGTTCTCATGTTCTTCTACCTCTGGTATCGACTCATCAGATAAAGTGATAAACTCAGAACTTTTAGCATCATTGTTTCCTATATGGGTTGGTCTTTGGCCATCAACAACTAAGTCATTAACATCTTGAGGTTCCTCAATGTAGTATGCTAGACTTTCTAAACCTTCTCTTGCATCCACAGGAAATTTTGCAGCCACACTCATAAAAGCGTTGCTGTAGAAAATCAAAGTGACCATATGTTATCTCAAGTAGTTTTCAATTTTCTTACCAATTTAAACTGAGATTTTACCTTGAAAGATAGTCGGTTACATTTTGTGTCAGAAAAACTCCAACCACTGAGTCAACAACCGAGCCTTTCCACTGCTTAAATTTTCTATTACCTGCAAGATAATCACTAATAACATTCATGGAAGGAAACATAATTTCAATTAAGTAATGATCATATACTTAATTTACTCACTTAAACTTGGATTCCTTATAGATGTAGTATATACACGTGTAAGTTTATTCAGGTAAATAATAATAATAATAATAGTTTACCTTGTAAAAGATGCATCCGGTTAATGAAAAGATCTATCCGACTTTGGAAAATCTCTCTTTCTTTTTTCCATTTGGCCTCTGTCTCCTTGTCAGCATATGATCTACTTGGAAGATCATTCACCATTAAGAGCTCCCACTCTTTAATGGTCTCTGGATCAAGACTCACCTTTGCAGTAACAAGTTTTTTGGCAGATTTGATCATCGTTGTTACCCTTTTATTGATCTTTAATCTTCCCATTTCTTTGATTAACTTAGCAATATCCTTCGTCTTCTTGATGGGTTGTTCTGGAAGTACAGAACTAGCCGATTTCATAAGTGTGTCTGCAAAAAAGTATACCAATGATAAAATATAAATATGCCATAAAGAAAAATATATTAACTAAATATATGACCACATTTTTAAGCAATGTCTTACAGAAAGAATAAAAATAAAACTTGATTACCTTCAATGTGCAAAGGAACATCTGCTAGAGAAGAGAGACTGTGATATTTCTGATAAGATATTTGTTGATTTAAATGCTCAACAATATTCTTAGTACTTTTCTTGTTTCGCTTTGAGACTACAGAACCAACATGTCTCGTGAGTGTATCTACAAAAAAAAAAAAAAAAAAAAAATACACAAATGAAAGTTAAGATATAAGCATAAACAATCTTTGACTTAAAAGATAAACTAAGAAAAAAAAACTTGATTACCTTCAATTGGCAAAGAAACATCTGCTCGTCCATCAGTTTTCTGATGCTTTACTATTAAAGGCAAGGTTTCTTCTATCTGTTCAGAAGACGAAGCAATTCTAGCCCATCTAACCACATTCTTCCTACGCATAGACCTTCTTGATTGCTTTTTCCAAATAGGCATAGGAAGTAATAAACAGTGGAAATCATATCTTCGTAGTGTGGTCATCCTCTGTCTCCCTTTTGGAAAAGTTGGTCCACAAATTCTGTCGAACTCAAGACAACTAAGAACAATTTCCTTCTTAAAGTTCAAAGTCCGAGCCACGTTTCTCTTAATCTTCTCGTTCTTTCTTCTTCTTGGAAGACTTTGCTTTTTTGGAGTTGCAGGCTCAGGTATAATTTCATCTTCACTGTCTATGTCCTTTTTCTTCCTCTTGTTGGATATAGTTCTCAGTCGAGTAGTGGCTGGATTCCTTGGTTTCTTCCCCTCTTCCAAGATACGTGGCCTGTTAAACCTCTGTTTTCTTGGTGTCCCTTTTAAATTCTTTCTCCTTCCTTTTCCAGTAACACGTTGTGAATCATCATCTTTCACCATGAAATAAAATAAAAATGGGTGGGTGAGTGGGTAATAATTAGTATATTGGGCAGGAGATACATTCACATATAAAATAATTTGAACTCTGAGATATAAATTGTAATGAATTTACAAATAAGCTAATTTTGAAAGAATGAAATCAAGATGACTTTACCTTGAAAAAGTTCTGATTCATCACGCTTTCTTTCATGATTTTCTTTTGAATTCTCCTTCTCGTCTTTCTGATGAGTGTTTTGTGGATCATCTGTTACCATCAAAAAAAAAAAAAAAAAAAAGAGAATTTAACTGAAATAAAACAACACGTGCATGATATATATTGCAGACAAGTAATGCATCCAAGGGATCCAGAATCAATGAACTCACTCAGGAACGTGACAGCAAAACACCATTAGTGTATTTTCACAATCTCTTATCCTCGAATCAAACTTTGTTTTTAAACCAAAACCAAAAATCGAAATTCTGAAAATTTTCTCAATCAATAAAATCTCAAACAGAAACATAACATCAGTTTTTGAACATGCTCATCAAGCTCGTTAAATGAAAGTGACGATGGTGAAATTGTTTAAAATTAGCGTGGAAAGAATGAGTCAAAAAAAACATCTGTTTGACTCTAGTCACTCAACTAATTTCTTTATAAAATTGTCACATACTCTCATAAAAAAAAAAGTAAAAGGAGAATTATAAAAAGAAAAAAAAAAAAAAAAAAGTAGATTATTTTTTTTTACCTTGAGGAAAAAAAAACTTCTCCTTACTCTCTTCTTCACCACGATCTTTGATTGCTTGAGGAGAAATTACTGAATCTTGTGGAAGCTTAATAGATTTCCTTCTCACGTAAAATTTCTCAAATTGTTTTGTTTTAACGGGTGTATCTGGAACAATCATGATAGAACTTTTGTCCGGATCTTTTGAAAGCTCCATTACTACATCAGAAAAAAAACAAATGAAATCTAAAACATATAACAAAAAAAAGAGATCAATTTTGAACAATTGAAACAAAGAATTTTACAGAAAAAACGAATTTGGGATTAAATACCAATCGAAGGTAAATTCTTCGAATAAAAAGAGAGATTATAAACGGCGTGACTGTCGAACAGAGTAGAGAAGAAAAAGGTATATGTCACGTGGTACTCAAACCTTTCCCCTTTTTTTGCGTAACACATTTTCCTTTTTATTAATAGAAGAAAATATCATCTTAGATATGATTAAGAGATATTAAATAATGTTTTTTTAATATTTAAAAAAATATTGAGTCGATTACGTTAACTAGAATTCTATACTAATTAAGAAAATGATAATTTTAATTAAACTACTAACCAGTTTTGATTATATCAAAACATAAATCAATTACACTATGAGATACCTGTTTTTTTTTTTTAATAACTTGGTTTTTTACGAATTGAATTCTAGTATTTAAAAATATACTAAAGTGGTGGAGCATTTCGTCGGCGTTATCTTTCTACGGCCAAATCTTTGTTTAGATTGAGTGAAATTTTTTCTGTTTAATCCTAATTTTTTGGACAATTCTTCAAATATTCTTTAGTGTTAGACTTATAGTCAGAATAATACGATTTATTATTTACTTTTGTGATTTGAAAATTAAATTTTGGCTTGTATCCTAACAAAAAAATTATAAAGTATTTTAAAACACTCTTCTAACGTAACCTCATTTTTTTTTTTTTAAATGTTATACTTTCAAATATGTGAAACTTCAATTAAGAAAAGTTTGTAAACCTGTATTCATCGACAAAAAAAATGTAAAGAACTTTAATGAATTTTCTGGAAATTTTACTAAATTCAGAATTTTGTGGTGATTTGTTGCTATAATTATGTTAACTACGAGTTAGATATGCGAACCAGTATATATAGATTACAATGAAAAGACTAAACACACCAACAAAACTAATACAAAGTATTTTTGTTTACGAATTTGGTCTTCAACTAATTTTTCCTTTGACTAGTGAAACTCCAAAGCAAAAGTATAGTCACACACAATTACTCTCATCTTTGCCCCTTTTAAGTTTTAAGTATCAGCTGAAACTACCTAACTGTGTTAGGAATTCTAATAAATTTTCAAAGACAGCTGACCTAAATGGCTAAATCTTCCTACTTTGTTCGTTTTTCTGTCAAATATTTTATTTGGTAATCTAGTATCAATTGACAGATACCAACAACAACTTTCAACAATTGAAGTCTATTAAGAAAACCTAATGATTATTTTTTCTCAATGTGGTCAAATAATTTTATCGACTTATATTGTTGTACTTCAGACACAATTTTTTTTTCTTTTTTTTGAGCAGACACAAATATTTTCTTTAGATGTTGTATCATGTAGAAAAACAAAAGAAAAGTAAGGTACATTATTTCTTTGTTCAGAAGAAAGCAAAACAAGGACAATGGAGAGAGATTACTTAACACAAATACATAAAAAGGTCCATTTTAGTGGTTGGTGGGCAGAAAATGGAAAGTAATCCACTGCGGACAAACTCAGAGTAGGGAGGAGTCAAATCCACCAAATCAACTGATCCGACGGCAGATAGTGATACCATCCCCAACAGGGAGCATACAGATCTCAATCCGAGGGTCAGCAGCAAGAGCCTTGTTAAGCTCAAGAACAAAGTCTCTGTAGTAACGAACGTACTTCCTCATTGGTGCATCAGGAGGAGCCACGACAGAACCATTCCACAGAGTGTTGTCGTAGCCAATCACTCCTCCAATTTTCACAAGATCGATCAAACGTTTGTGGTAGTTGATGTAGTTATCTTTGTCAGCATCAACGAATATAAAGTCATATGTTCCATGGTTCTTCTCCTGCACCCAACCACACACCATAATAAAATACCACTCCCTTCAAAGAAAAAAAATCTTTTTTTCCCTTATATGAAAAAGGAAACAAGTTTTATATACAGAAATTCCCATCAAGAATATTAAACCAACCTAATTAGGCCATAAGTTTTTTATTCAATCTTCATTTTTTTTTTCTTCCATTATCTTCATTTTTTTTTTGTTGCTAAATTACGTCAGAAAGAAGAATGCTTACGTCAGCAACGATTTCATCAAGAACGGGAAGAGCAGGGCCTTCCCTGAAATCGATCTTGTGAGCAACGCCGGCTTTCTCAATGATCGGCAAACCCAATTCGTAATTCTCTCTGTTAACATCCATAGCCAGAATCTGATGATAATAAGAATGAAACTTTCAATTCCCAAGTTTCACAAAAATAAAATAAAAAAAACAGAGGAGGAAGAGATTAATTTACTTTGCCGTCTTCAGGGAGAGCAAGAGCGGTGGCGAGAAGAGAGTAGCCAGTGTAAACTCCGATCTCCATTGTGTTCTTGGCGTTAACGAGCTTGATAAGCATGTTCAAGAACTGTCCTTCGTCTGCTGATGTTGTCATTATGTTCCTGTTTGATTGAGAATTTCAGAATTTCGATCTTGGTTTTTTTTTTTTATTAACAAAGTTTTGACATGAGAATTGGGAAAACAAACCAGGGATGTTTTGCTGTCACTTCTCTGAGTTCCTTCATTGATTCTGGTTCTCTAGGATACACACTTGTCTCCAGTATATACTGTATCGCTTTTTTCATTAAGATTTCGATTACTGAAATTGAATCGAAAAGCAGAGTTTTGAATGAGAAAAACAGACCTGGTAGAGATCATCGCTCTGTAAGAGACTCTTGTGACCAACTTCTTGATGTCGAAGATTTTGAGATTGCTTCTGATCTTCTCCATTGGTGGATGATGTCTTCGTTGCTTCTGTAGTTGTCGTCGCCATTTCTCTCTCTCTCTCTCTCTCTCTCTCTCTCTCTCTCTCTCTCTCTCTCTGTGTTTTTGTCTTCTTGGGTGAGATTAAACGATTGTGTTTTTCTTGGTGAGTCACACAGATGGCATGAGGTCTATATAAAGAAGGACATAATGAGTCCGGTTCGAACCGGTTCTGTTGAATCCGGTGAAACCCGGTCTGGGGTTGGTGAAACTCTCCTAACATGCAATTGGTCAGGCGCTGTCTTAAATGGGTCCCGTTACATTGTGTGGGACCTCAATCGCACTTGGGGTAGTAATGCCTCGATCGGGGAAAATCAAATTGAGACCAAACTCGGGGAAGTGGTTATGTTTTAATTTTAAAAAATTATTTGTGTGGTGTGAAGAAAACTGAAAACAAGTGAATTCGTTTTTCATTTATGAGTCACTGACTCAGTGTTAAATGTTTTTGCTGCCAAATTCTGTAGTATGATGTATTTATGTCTAGATTTAATAATGGGAATATGTATTTACTCCTATGGATATTTTTCTGAGATTAGACGATTACAAAAAGGGTGTGACGTAATGAGAAATTACACTGGATATGTAGTTGGCATATATTAAATAATTCAAATGTATAAAAAAAAAGAAAAAAAAAAAGGTGAGTAGGGAATAAAAAGTGGATTCAACCACTCTGCTTCGGTGTTGAAGTGTCCCGTGGTAGGTGAATCTCTTGGTAGACGACTTCCTTACTAATCCTTAATTAATTTCTTTTATTTATTAGAAAAAAATTAAAGAAAGAGAGAGGAAAATATTGGTTTTGGTAGGAAAAAACGAGAATGAAAATTTCAATAGCAGGACATCCGAACTGATTAGATAGATTAACATTTTCCATGACAAAAATTGATTTTTGGGAGAAAATAAAAATTAATCATTTCGTTTTAGGATGCACGGATTATTCTTTAGATCATATGGAGATACCGTTTGTTTACAAGGCTTGTCTAGTAAACGAAATGTGATATTTTCTGGACAAGTTTTTAAATGGTGTTGATTGACCTACATTTGCGAAAAAATAATGTATATGGTTATTTATACATATATAGAAGTATAGATCATAATGAATTTGAAAAGCTATTTAATTTGATTGAATGGAAGGCCAATAAATAAATATTGTGTGAAGAAGCTATCTAATTGGCATACAATTTGATTATAAAATAAATATAGTATCTCATATGATATTATATGGAGTTGAACACTTAATATGTGCGTGGGACGGGCCATCTGTATTATCAACGAACCGTAACATCAATTCGTATATGGAACCACAAATGTTTTGCAAATGCATGTTTGCTATTGTGACCAATATCATTAGATATTTAATAATGGAATCGAAAGTTATATGACATGTGGTATTCAGCAACCGCATTTCTTTTTTGTATGATTCAGCAACCGCATTAGTCATATAACAATGAACTTTATGGCCTCGTAGGCTCGTAGTCCTTCTCATTTTCTTGACCACATCGAGAAAAATCCCATCATGAAACTTTTAAAACTACTACAATCCAAGTACAGGACATGATAGGTTTGAATGATCCAACCACAGTGGTTAGAGTTAGACTGTCTTGGAATTTGTCAATTTTAAAAGCGTTTAGACGAGGTGGTTGGGAGATGCAGTTTGAAGCAAAAAAAAAAATTTAGGCGATTGCAAACACGAAAGTGCTCGAACTTGACGCTGGTGTCGTAAGTTGGAAACGCACATTTGAACCATCCCATCTTTATTTTCCCACACTTGTCTTTTTAGTTGGGCCATAGCCCATTTCATAGTTTTCATCAAATTTCTTTTAATTTTTGTCAGTGTTGGCATAAAGAAAAACTTTGTTATAACGCACAACAACAACTTAGAGAATTTTTAAGTACTTTTTAACTTTTTTGCTAACCAAAATAAAACGAATAGACAAGACAACCTACCGCTATGAAAGTATTTTCTAGCTTAATTATTAAAAGATAGGACACGTTTATAGTTTCTATTAGTTAGAAGGGAGTAATAATAGGAAGGGCTTTAGAGGGGTCTCTCTTTGGACTTTAATGGCCCAAAAACAGAATACAAGTCAAGCCATATGGGGCCACTAAAACTGCATGAGAGCTACGTGTACACACAACTGTTTCACAATATACCATTTTCACGGCTCAATTAACTTTTCTATATAAAAATTACTTTATATAGTAATCAAACGTCTTTAAGTTTTTTAAACGGTCCAATTTTCACATTTATTACAAACACCCAAAAAAAAATCTAATAGACGAGGAGAAAAATGGTAAAGCACCAGCAAGCAACGTCCTGGAAAAAACTCATACACTAAATTAATGTCTGCCTGTTTCATCATTTACCAAACTTGTTTTGTTATAGTATTAATTAAAAAGAGTTTTAAGCATTGGAACCAAAATTTAATTTTAATGACATGAAAATGTGTTGTAAGGAAGATATCTTCACATGTAATAATCTCTAGGCCTCTTAATCCTTGTCTTCCCTCATCCACTGCTTCTCTTTTTTTTTTTTTTAATAACCCATTTCATCTCTTTCCCCTTTTATGCTCTTTTCATTCTTCATCTTCTGGGGAAATTTTGAGTTTTTTTCTTTCTTTCTTGGGTATGTCAATTAAAGAGGAAGGGACTGAGATTTTTAAGGGAGGGCAACCACAATATCCTGATGATAATTAAACAACCGGAAAATTCAATAAATGAAACGCCTTTAATTGTTTTTCTTACAAAAAATTCTAAGCAGATTACTTTGGAGGAGACGACGAATCTCTCTCTCTCTCTCTCTCTCTTTTTGATTGGGATTTTTGCAGGTACAGTTTCTTCAATTCTATGTTTACCACACGATGATCGGTCTTGAATCGATTTCATTTTCTGGATCGTTTTTATGTGGAAATGGTTTTTTGTTTTAATGTGTTGATTCATTGCAATAGCTGTGAATCTCGCCCATTTTAGGGTCTCTTTCTTACGATTGGAACCTCTTTAGTGCACATAGCTGTTGTGATGAATCGGAGTGTGTTAATTAATTCATGGTTTTAAAGATACAGAGTCTTGTAAATTATCTAGACTACAATTTTGAGTTAGGACAAATTTGAGTCTGGAGATTTCCTTTGTCCGCTTTATTAGTATCTGTAGCTACATTCTCTCTTTTCTCATCTTCCGACATGATTTTGAGAAAATGTTGTAAGGACTTAGATTTTCTTTTTTTCCGTATGTCAGTGCGTCCCTTAATGAAGTTTGCTGAGTTAAGCACAAGTGTTGGTTTCTTAGTTCTTTTAAAAAGTTGTTTAATTTTGCCAGGACTCAAAGATTCTGTTACTGAGTTGCTTAACTGCTAAAGTCATGATTTTGCAAATGTTTCAGTTGTTTTCTTCCTTGTGGAGTTATCAAGATGAAGTTTTACTGTGCTTGGCAGTTTCTCTTATATGAATTTGATACATGTGAAATATGATGGATGTTTTGAAACTGATTGTTTACTAGCTGAAGTTTCAGATATTCCAACTGGCCTGGAGCTACATTTCTGAGCCTGGAGCTAAATAAGAGGCTGACCCTTTGAAATCATAATGGTAAACCGGGAATATGTTTTTTCATTCATGTTCTTACATCTTTCCAAACTCTCATCAATGGATTGTTTATTCAGTTTTTGTTTCTGCTTCTTTTTGTGTGGCTCTAGGTTTCCTCAAGAACTTAACAAATTTTCATTCGTTTCTGTCCTGGAGAGAGTTGCTGTGTTCTGTTCTGAGGTATAAATAAGTCCAATGCAAGGTCCACAAAGCACTGGTGATTCATCGACTGGAATAAATTATGCAGATGGAGAACCCATCCGTACCACCAATTCAGAGACTACTTCGAATAGCATCCTGAATCCAGTGGATGTTCAGTTTCCACACAATACTACAGGTCCAGGACGACCAACTTACCCAAGCTCTAGCTCGCATGTTGTTCAAAATCATAACTGGTGGAGTTTTGGTGAATCCAGCTCTAGATTGGGGCCTTCTGATCAGGTCAATTCCATTGGTTCAAAGACAGATCGCCAGCTTCCCTCAGACGGCTATGGATTTGAGGAAGATCAATCAGGTATCTTGTTACCTGGAGAGTCCTTTTTGCGTGGGTCAAGCTCTAATCATATGTTAGGGCATGTAAATCTGGGCAAGGACATGGACATTGGTAGTGGTCTGCAGACTTCAGGGGTCGTTATCCGCCATAATAACTGTGAGAGTTCATTGGGAAGCTCAAGTCAAACCGCAGAGGAGAGGAGCAGTGGTCCAGGCTCTTCGTTGGGTGGTCTAGGCTCATCATGCAAAAGAAAGGCTCTTGAAGGAGCTCCTAGCCATTCTTTTCCTGGTGAAAGTCATGGTTGCTTTTTTCAAACTGAGAGTGGTGCTTGGAATGAGGGTCTTGCTCAATATGATGCTTCAAGTAGCTTAAGTTTGTCTATGCCCTCACAAAATTCTCCAAATGTTAATAATCAGTCTGGTCTACCGGAACCAAGATTTGGATTGGGTGGTGGAAGAGCAGTTACAGCAAGTGCTTTTCCTTCTACAAGAAGCACTGAAACCATATCTAGACCTGGCAGGCGGTTAAATCCTGGGCAGCCACCAGAGTCAGTAGCATTCAGCTTCTCACAGTCCGGTAGTTCTGTGCGTCAGCAACAGCAGTTACCAGCAACTTCTCCTTTTGTTGACCCTCTGGATGCAAGAGCAATACCAGTTACAGGTAGCTCGAGCAGTGGTGATGGTCAGCCAAGTATGATCCACCTTCCTGCACTGACAAGAAATATACACCAATTTGCTTGGAGTGCTGCTTCCAGTTCGAGAACAAACAATATGCCTGAAGAGGGATTTGGACCACCATGGGACGCGCCAAGAATCAACTCAGAGCAGCCAGTTTTTACTACACCTGCAACTGAAACGAGAAATCCAGTGCAGGATCAATTTAGTTGGAGTTTCACTCGTGGGAACCCTAGTACATCTGGAGATTCTCCCTTTGTTCCTCGAGCAGGATCGAGTTCAGGGATCCATGGTTTGCAGCCGAATCCCACTTGGGTTACTCCCCATAATCAATCAAGAATATCAGAAGTTGCTCCGTGGTCTTTATTTCCTAGTATCGAATCTGAATCTGCTAATCATGGTACTTCGCTTCCATTACTACCCACAGGGCCTTCTGTTTCTTCGAACGAAGCTGCAGCACCGTCTGGATCTAGTAGTCGTAGTCATCGCTCTCGACAAAGAAGATCAGGATTGTTACTGGAAAGGCAAAATGAGCATCTCCATTTGCGTCACTTAGGAAGAAGTTTAGCTGCTGATAATGATGGAAGGAACCGGCTGATTTCCGAGGTCTGTATTATCATTCATTGTTTCACACTATCCTTCAATGTGGGAACCTTTTTGGTTATATGAACTCTTTAGCAGTTTAGCTGGTGTGGCATTTGTCTCATTGAAAGTCAATTATTTGTTGATGGTATTTACTGATTTCTAGTAATTTCAGTCACTCAGTTGGTACTCTCTTGTTTATTGGCAGATACGGCAGGTGTTGAGTGCCATGCGAAGAGGGGAGAATTTACGGTTTGAGGTATGATCTTGTCACACAACTGATTTCAATCAATCCCTCTTAATATCAGTTAATAGGTCAAATCATAATGCACTTTTTGTCTTCAAGTGTTAGTTTTAGATTTTCAGTATATTGGTATACGTGATCTCTGTCGACATCTAAGTTGTGTACCATCTTTGTGGCTGTACTGTATTTACTGTTGCTAATATTATTGGTCTCACGTTGGAGTAAACGCAGTCAGAAGCAGCAATTCGCTATCATCTTTTGGCATTTGTATAAACGAAATGTAGCGCAAGTTCCTCTACACTAGCATTTTGTTTTTGGATCATGATTTTCATTTGGTGATTTGATAGGATTATATGGTATTCGATCCACTGATCTACCAAGGTATGGCCGAGATGCATGATAGGCATCGGGATATGCGTCTTGATGTTGATAACATGTCGTATGAGGTGAGTGTTCATTTTCTTTTGCCATTTTATCTCGATGTACCCATTTTTTCCAACAAGGTTCGTTTGGGAATGTAGGAGCTATTGGCACTTGGGGAACGCATAGGAGATGTGAGCACTGGTCTAAGCGAAGAGGTGATCCTGAAAGCAATGAAACAGCACAAACATACATCTTCCGCTGCTGGATCTCACCAGGACATGGAGCCTTGCTGTGTCTGTCAGGTATGACCTGAAATTACTCTTATACCGAAGTCTTATATGCGGCTCCTTGGACCTGTTGCTTCGTCTAGCAATACTCTCATGGCTGTTTGTTTGCAACAAATTCACCTGTTTATCATAGTAAATGTGGTCTAGCCAAAACAGGAGTAATGTATTAGCACATAGATAGATGCCTGCCCACAATTTATCACATTTTCTTGTGACATTACACTAAACCGTCCATGTGTGTAACATGGGTTGGTTAGGTTAATCTATCTTTCCCATTTTTGAGCTGAAACTCAGCTTTAACGCGAAGCTGATGTGAAAACCTTGATGCCTTTTTAACAGGAGGAGTATGCAGAAGGCGATGATCTTGGAACCCTGGGATGTGGTCATGAATTTCACACTGCCTGCGTCAAGCAATGGCTGATGCTCAAGAATCTCTGCCCAATTTGTAAGACTGTGGCTTTATCGACATAAAAGCACCGGTCCTTCACCCTCGTCCTCTTTCCCTATCTCCTCCCAACCCATTGTTATCCTTGAAATGAAAGAAAAAAAAGGAGAAAAAGAGATCGCGAAGAGCTCGGTTCTGTCTCACCCGCGTTGATATTAAGAGAGAGTTGAAACAAGGAAGGGCGTGTGATGAATGATCCCTGTGTAGAAGCATCATGTTGGATTACATAGGAGAAGAGAATAAAAACTGTCATTTTACTCAATCTTCTGAATTGTTGGATTATGATATGATAAGTCATTGTTTATTATCAGTCTCAACAGGAATCTGAGGTACTATTTATTTAAAGATTCTGCATTTGAGAGTCATTGCTCTTTAGCTATTATATTTTTCAGGTATTTTTTGTTGATCCGTTATCGTTTGGTTGTTGTTGTGGTAAATGACCAATAAATGAATTCCTTTGTAAAAAAGAAAAAAAAAAAGATGGTTTATTATAAAAAGCAAACACGCTCGGTGGGGATCGAACCCACAATCGTCTGATTAGAAGTCAGACGCCTTATCCATTGGGCCACGAGCGCCTTTTTAATGTCGGTATCAATCAATATTTTATTTATCTACTTACAAAAAGTTTCTAACCAGTCAACAGATGTATTGTTGTTAACTGTAAGAAGTAGTTGGCCATTAACTAGCTTTGGTAGCTAATATATTGATATATGAAAGTTTTATGTAATTTATTTGAAAATGCTTATTGGTTAAAAGTTGTTTACATTCTAAAGACACCAAATCGAGTATCTTCTAAAGGACGGTTTGAAGCAGCAGAGAGACAAAGTCCCAAAACCTTTCTGGTATCACAAGGATCAATCACTCCATCATCCCAAAGCCTCGCCGTCGAGAAGTAAGGATTTGCCTCTCTCTCATACGCATCCACCGTTTTCTTCTTGAACGCTTCTTCCTCTTCCTCAGTCCACTGCATCACAAATAAAACGCAGATTCATTTCTCTCTCATCGATGTTGAACAAAACAGAGTTGAACAATCTGTTTAGACTTTAGAGAATGTTTTATTCAGTACCTTGATTCCTTGTCTCTTCTTGGTAGCCCTTTCAATCTGAGTTAAAACACCCGCAGCCTGCAAAGTTTTCGCCCAAGACAATAACAACGTCAAACGAATCCACAACCAAAAATGCATCAAACAAAAGGTACCCAAACTGAATTAAAAATGAATTTTGGTTTTCTCAGTACACTTTTGTTCTGTTACACTACTAATCAGATTATATACATATTTTGATTCAGTGTGGTTTCGGTTTAAACACTTCGGTTCGGTATGGTTTACCTGAGCGCCGCCCATGATGCCAATTCTGGCGTTTGGCCAAATGAACATAAAATCTGGACTGTATGCACGCCCACACATTGCATAGTTTCCAGCACCAAAGCTTGCACCTGTTATAATTGTAATCTTTGGTACCTGAATGAAGATCCGAGCTTAGATTCTGGCATATCCTTATCAAATATCTCGGACTCTTAACCAAGAATTAAACATACCTTAGCACAGGATACTGCCATCACCATTTTCGCTCCAGCTTTGGCAATGCCATTGGCCTCAGCTCTTGAACCCACCTATAAGTAAAAACGGAGCAAGTAAGATAGATAGAGAAACTCTTATATAGCCACATGTTAGAACACAACACAAACACTTTAATTACCATAAAGCCTGTGATGTTTTGGAGGAAAACAAGAGGAATTTTTCGTTGGGAACATAATTCGATGAAGTGAGCTCCTTTTAGTGCAGATTCATTGAACAGTATGCCATTGTTCCCGATAATTCCTACCGTCTGACCATAAATCCTAGCAAAACCAGTCACAAGCGTCTGCCAAAAAGAAGTTCCACATAAGAAACGTAAAAAAGTTAGAATTTGGATAAAAATATAAGGCGTATAACATTATCTCACAGTGCCGTATTGTTTCTTGAACTCGTCAAATTCACTTCCATCAACAATCCGAGCAATAATAGACCGCACATCAAATTGCTGCTTGTGATCTACTGGAGCAATGGAGCGAAGCTCGTTTATGTCATAGAGCGGTTCCTTGTATACAAGATTTTTGCTTCCAAATGTTCCTTCCATCCCCTGTTTTGCAGCCATGTGCAAATTCTTGACAATGTTTCTTCCAATAGCGAGTCCATGTAGCTCGTCTGCAATATTAGAGCAGCTTCTTAAGGTCTAAACTCTAAAACATGATTGTTGTATTCATATAAATTGCAGAAAAGAGATGAATATACCTTGAGCGAAATAATCTGACACACCGGACACAGTACAGTGAACCGTGGCGCCTCCTAAATCCTCAGCTGAAACTTCTTCTCCTGTAGCAGCCTGTTCAAAAGCTTTTTCATTTAGCTTTACATTCTCAAGAAACTAATTAAGACAAGAACGGGAGAGAGAAAGTAACGTGGGAATTGACCTTGACAAGTGGAGGTCCTGCCAAAAATATGGTACCATTCCCTTTGACCATTACACTTTCATCAGCCATGGCAGGAATATAGGCACCACCAGCAGTGCAGGAGCCTAAAACAATGGCGATTTGTGGAATTCCATCAGATGACATAACCGATTCGTTGTAGAAAACCCTACCGAAATTCTCCTTGTCAGGGAAAACCTCGGCCTGTTTTGGAAGGTAAGCACCACCACTATCAACAAGATATATGCAAGGGAGTCTACACCGAGCAGCAATCTCTTGTGCCCTGAGATGTTTCTTGATAGTAATGGGATAATAAGTCCCTCCTTTGACAGTAGGATCATTTGCCATAAACATACAAAGACGGCCATGAATTGGTCCAATCCCTGTGATTATCCCACCTGAAGGTAAAGGCTCCTCATACAATTCATGTCCTGCAAGCTTCAAACATATTCATATCCGGTAAGCAGAGAAATCAAACAAGTTTTAGATCAATGCCAATTCTACAATCATGGGCCATATAGAGCGTACAAACACAAATGCTAAATCTGTTTCTAGCAATGGTGCAGCGCCAAAGCAATCAATACAAGCAGAGGAATCAAACTTAGATTGCAACAACACTCTCCTTTCATGATATTCACTAATGCAGTACTAATCAACAATAAACTCTAGATTGCAAATGTAAATTGATGAAACAAAATTGGAATGAAGAAAACAAAACCTGAGAGAGCTCCAAAAAGGAAGAACCAGGATCAAGAAGCCGATCAATCCTTTCTCTAGGCAAAAGCTTGTTTCTGCTTCTGTTCCTCTTCACCGCTTCCTCTCCACCGCCGGCCAACACCTAGAAAACTCCACCGAGAAACACTTATATCAATCACCTGCAAACAATTAAGAAACGAATCGATAAATGAGATGGTTTTACCTTTTTGATGTGGGAACGAAGCTCCGATAAGATCCCTTCCATGGCGATCGAGTTACTAGAAAAAGCCTCCGAATTTCTATCGACTCCGTCAGGTAGAACGCCCACGCAGAAACCCTTCTGTAGTCCCCGGAAAAATCGAAAAGGATCGGGCCGAGAATCGGTTCCTGGTCGGATCCGCCATTGTTGAATACTAGTAAGCTCTTCAGAAACTGAAACTACTCTTATCCTTAAAATTCTCAACATTTTCGTTTTCTTCTCACTCTCTCTCAAAAATGATTTCACTTATACACACTCTGTTCTGACTACTTGATTGTCTGTAATTCATATCCAACCCAAACCAAAAAGAAACGAGGAGATAAGCTCAAGGAAACAAATATACTATTTTTATAAATCATTTTCGTTTCATTTCTTTAGGTGAGAGTCGTGTGTGACATTCTCACAGTGAAAAGCACAGTTTTTGTTACATTTTCGGGGAAAAAAATGAATCTTTATCCAATGATACGACGACGTTTTTAGCCTTCTTCGAGAAGTGTAGAGTAGATAAGACACTCTAACTCTCCGTCTAGCGGCGGGATTTTCAGGCTGCTGCATTAGCAATCGGCAATGGGGTCCTTAGGTTTTTCGATTTCAATGATAGCTTCGTTGAGTCCAACTTTGATGGAGTCGAGTCTTATCTCTTCTATTGGTTGTGTCTCGACGATTGTTGCTCCTAGTTTGTCTTCAGTCTCTGTGGTTTCTTCTTCACCAGGGACAAGAAGGAGGGGCCGAAATTTAAGGCTCAGATCTTCCATGTCACCAAGTATGGTAACAACGTCAGGTTCCGATGTTGGCGTCGTGTCTTCTGCAACTACTAGAAAGGTTTCTCTTTTTCTCTTGTTACTTATAACTCTAAAGTCTCCAGCTTGTTTGTGTAGAGAGATTGAGATTGGAGATGACTGAGAAACTATGTAGGTGCTTGTTCCAATTGGATATGGTACGGAGGAAATAGAAGCTGTTGTGTTAGTTGATGTTTTACGGCGAGCTGGGGCAGAGGTCACTGTTGCTTCTGTAGAGCAGAAACTAGACATTGAAGCATCCTCAGGGACCAGATTGGTTGCTGATGTTCTTATCTCGAAATGCGCTGACCAAGTTTATGATCTAGTGGCTTTGCCGGTAATCTCGAAATGTGCTGATTCATATCTGTTTCATTGATCTCTAATGTGTTCTGAATCGTTTTCATGATCTGAAAATACAAATTGTAAAGGGAGGCATGCCTGGTGCTGTTAGGTTAAGAGACTGTAAAATTCTTGAGAAGATCATGAAGAGACAAGCTGAAGATAAGCGGTTATACGGGGCTATATCCATGGCTCCAGCTATTACTCTTCTTCCATGGGGACTTTTGACAAGAAAGAGGGTATAAATCGAAAGGCTTCGACTGTATGTCAGCTAGTAACTAATCTTTTGTCTTCATGTTTTGATTTCTAAACTTGGTGTAGTTCATCGTGCAAGACAACGGGACATCCTGCTTTTTTCGGGAAGCTTCCTACATTCTGGGCTGTTAAGACAAACATTCAGATTTCAGGGGAGCTTACAACTAGCCGTGGACCCGGCACTTCTTTTCAGTTTGCTCTTTCCTTGGCGGAACAGCTGTTCGGAGAAACCACAGCCAAGTCAGTCGAAGAGTTTCTGGTCTTTATCCTATTCACTTATACTTTTCTGGATCATTCTTTTCTTTATCCATCTCGGTATATAACAATCTTTTCACAGTCTTCTTTTTCAATCATTTCTCCAGCTTCTGCGTGATGGTTACCAGAATCCTAAGAACAAAGAGTTCAGTAGCATTGACTGGTCTTTAGACCACACACCTCGTGTAAGTCGCATGAAGCTAAGACCAATGCATTTCCATGTAATCTCTTGATAGATGATGAGAACTGATTTGGTTTTAATTTTATCTTCTATACCTATGGGGTGCTAATTTTCTTTTATCCATTCCTTCTTCTTTCACACTCATTTAATTTTGAAGGCTGAAAAAGTTGGCTGATTCTAAGAACATCTCATTTTATTTTGAAAGCTGAGAAAGTTGGATCATCTGCAATTTTATCCATTCCCTCTTCCTTTAAACAATATGTTTTTATTTGATGCGGAACTAGTTTTAATAATGCAAATAAATCCAGGTTCTTATCTCGGTAGCCAACGGGTCTGAAGAGGTTGAAGTGGTCACAATTGCAGATGTTCTTAGAAGAGCCAAAGTAGATGTCACTGTTGCATCAGTTGAACGATCTTTGCGGATTACGGCATCTCAAGGCACCAAAATTATCACCGACAAATTGATTGGTGAAGCTGCTGAGTCATCATATGATCTAATCGTTCTTCCGGTAAGACTTCAAGCAAAAGCCTGCGTGCCTCTCATTAATAATTTCATACCATTTGGCTAGTTCACAACTTTTTTAGATAAATCTTGCTATATACATGTTCCAATATAACTCATATGGCATGTCAAATCAATGTGCTTAGGAGAAGCTTTTAGACAAACTACAACTTTTGGTTGTTGCATGGTGAGAAATTTGATTTCTTTTCTTTGATGGAAATTCCCTAGGGAGGCCATACTGGCTCAGAACGTCTGCAGAAGTCCAAAATTCTGAAGAAACTGCTCAGGGAACAACATAAATCTGGGCGAATATATGGAGCTGCCAACTCTTCATCTACCGTCCTACATAAACATGGTTTACTCAAGGTAAGGTTAAGATAATTATTGTTCTTTTCTTTGTCGTAGACATGGACAAACCGCAAACGCCATACACGGTTTGAATCCTATTTCAGGAGAAGAGAACGACTGTGTATCCTTCAGAGACAGACGGGCCTATGAATCAACAAATGATCGAAGGAGCAGAAGTTGTTATAGATGGAAACGTGATTACAAGTTTGGGGCTCGCAACTGTTACCAAATTTTCCCTGGCTATTGTTAGCAAGCTGTTTGGACATGCTAGAGCAAGGAGTGTTTCAGAAGGGCTTGTGCATGAGTATCCAAGGCATTAAACACCGTTTGAAAGCATCTTGTTCAAGAAACACAGTTAGAAGATGTCTCATTTCTGATCTTAAACCGAAATCTTGCGTTCCAATGGTATCTCAACTCCAGAGACTTGTCACCAGTATCATCTGTTCAACTTTGAGGCACCTTATCCTGAAGCTGGATGATATCTACAAGAGTTTTGCCAATTTAGTTGTGTATCTAATTTTGTTCGCCCAGTAGGATATACCAGATGTTGATGCTAAACTTGATGTTTCAGTTCTTCTTTTCACTCTCTTATACAAGTTTATAAAGTTGTTGACGTGGTGCCAAATTAGACTCTAGAGAGAGAAATGCAGACAAAATACAAAGATAAATCCACTCTGGTTAAGTCACAAAGATGTTCAAGACAAATGATCAAGATCCATTACATCAGGACGATAAAACCAAAAGATGCTTCAGGAAAATAGAACAGATGAGTGTTTATCTATCTCTGTCAAATCCGCCACACTTCACGATTTACAATCACCCACAGAAACACCTGCCTAAACTACATACCAAGCTAGCTTTCTATTTTCTGAGTTGTTCTATAACTTCGGCTCTTTGTTGAGTTCCTTGGACGCCAGTATAGGCTCTACCAGGGACCTGTCAATGTCCTTCGCAAACATTGCCTTTTGCATCCCATTCCCCATGGCTGGCGCAGTGGCTCCAGAAGCTGCAACAACAAATGATATTAAAGATGTGATGGTATATCTCACTTCATAGTGTAGCTTACACTGTTCTACTAAAAAGCTTAGAATACTGTCCAAAACTGTAATTCATATTGAGTAAGAGTAAAAAGCCTAGCCAGCAACCATAAAGGATATTCAAGTGAAGACAGTACCTGGTTTTTCTGCTTTTCCATGATTTCAACCTGCATGAAACATTTGGTCAGTGATCACAACCACAAAGAATATAAAAAAGAAGCCCATTTGAAAAATCTCGAGATTCTTTAATGATATAGGGAAGAAACGGGACGCACTTGTTTCCTCTGCAATTCTTCATTTAACTCTTTAAGTTGCGCAATTTCTGCTTCCAGTTCCATCGTATAAGCCTGTCAGGCAACACAGTGGAAAGGTAAATAACCATTGCCACGGTTTTAAGGTTACTTCAGTCTCCAAAATTTAAATGAACACTCACTTGCTTGCGAGCGCGGGATCTTGCAGCTGATTCCCTATTCTTTATCATCCTTTTTTGCCTTCTCTCAATCACTTTCTCCAGAACTGCACCTGTTTTTCTCACTCGCCCAAACATGTAAGGAACAGGCGACAAAGATGCATCCAGGGCACTCTTTGGAGTCAGATCAGGTGACATCTGGCTTCCAGGAGATACTGCTGCAACCGTTACCCCTGTTTTAAACTCGACAGCTTGCAGTAGATTGTTGTTCATAGGATGGTTATGAATTCCGAGTATTGAAGGCTTCACTTCCTGGCACTGCGAAAAATGCAAAAACAAGCCATAGTCAAATAACTGAAACATACATGCAGATTGAAAACCAGCTTATCTCAAAACATGAAAACTATATCTAATCTTTGTCAGATGATTGTAGTTCATATAAAATGTAGTACTTTAGGTTCTTTAGTCACCTGTGTTGCAGGTTGAGAACGGTTAACCGCATCAACAGTGTTGGAAAACGCGATAGTGGTCTGTTTGGGAAAAGGCCTCTCCTGCTTCTGTATCAGTTGTTGCGGTTGCTGCACCGTCTGTGGCTGCTGCATCTGTAGTGGCTGAGTTTGAGCTGTCAGAAGATCCGGTCTCATCACTGCTCCATTTCCAGACAAATCATGAGGCTGGTTAGCACCAAACCCATTAATAGCTGTCCCGAGACCTCCATTACTGCCAAATCCGTAGAATCCGCCATGGAAGTTAGTTACACTCTCCACCGGTTGAGGTTCTTCCCTAACCACACCAGCCCTGACCAAAAACTCCTCCAAAGTCATCTCTCCCAACGTTTGTTGCCTCTGTGGAATCCCGCTTGTCCCACCATTACCAACACCGTTTCCAGTGTCATCCTCCTCCATCAGCTCCTTCCAGACATCATCAACCCTCTTCTGACTGATCGTACGAGGCAATGTAATTGACCCTTGTCTCTGCAAACTCCCACCAGTGAAAAAACCACCACTTTCTCCGCCCACACCAACAGCTAACCCACCATTGTTGTTACCACCGCCGTTAATAACAGTGTTTCCGCTATTACCATTGTTGATGTTGTTGAAACTAGTGTTGTTTCCCATCATTGAGTGGCTTTCCTCAGCAGTCCAAATGTTCTTCAAGAGCTCATCCATGTTCATAGACCCAAAATCCTTGCCAATTCCACCACCCCATGAGTTCTGAAACTCATCAAAGGTTAACGAGAACACCGAGTTCTGTCTCGTCAATGGAAGACTAGTCCCCACAGTTGGCTGCTCACTCACACCATCAACAAAGCTCTTGAAGTTTAATCTAGACCCCATTACTACTCTCTTCTCAAATCAAGCTTCCGTACAATCAAAGCTTCTGGATTTATTTACCTTCAAGAAAACAAACAAGCACAGGTTATGGTTTAATCATACATCTGTAAAATTGTTGAACTCATCAGAGAAAAGAAAAAACAAACGAAGAAACTAAAAAAGCAGAGATCTTTATCCATTTTTAAAGTACCAAAATTTAGAAAACAGCAGTTGCACCCAAAACTCAAAAGAGACCCAAAATCAGATTTTTATCAGTTCCAAAGCTAAATCCGAAACATGAACCCCAACAAAAGATCTGAAAGAGATATATATATATATATATATATATGCACAATGAAGTACTAAAACAGAGCAAATAATAGTGAAAATGGAAAGGAATCTCCTTTAATCAAAAAACAAATCTCCAATCACACTCGGCGGGAAAAATCATGATTCTCATCGAATCAATGAATCTGAACAAGAAAACCAATCACCAATAGACAACAAAAATCATTTCATCAAACCAAAACAAAATTAAGCAGCTCAGTCACACAAACTAACAAAAATAAAGATGTTTTTTTAAAAAAAATTCCTGACCTTCGAATTCTTTTTTTTTCCCTTTGGAAATGGAAATCGATAATTCCTCTTTGAGAAAGAAAAAAATACCTGAAAGGGGTCAGAGAGAGAGAGATGGACAAGTGTCCCATGGCGTGACACTCGTCGTGATATAAAAGGTGGTTTCTTTTGTTTGGATGCGACGATTATTTTATTCTCGATAAGGTTATTATAAATTTTAAGCCAATTTGACGTCAGATCGTGCGTGAGCCGTAGAGATTGGGCAACGTGGTCCAATCAGAAACGCTGCTTTTTCTTTAAATCATTTTCGATACATTTGCGTTTCCCACCAATAGCAATTCGCTAAGTGGAACCATTTTTGGCCGTTTGATTTCCTAAACGGCGTCGTCATTTACGAGACCAAGTACTACATCTTAGAACATTTTGCAAAAATATTCTTATACTTAAAATATGCTTATACTTAAGGATAACCAATAAATATTTAAGCTGACGAATAAATAGCGGATAATTTGTTTTGGTAGATATTATGCTAAATTAGGAGACCAAACAAGAGAGTTATATTAGAGTTATATTGAGCATAGAACGATGAAAACACTAATACAAAATGATAATTTGTTGGAGTGAATTTCTTCTTTTTATAGTTTACAGAAAGTTTAACGGTGCAATCGACAAATTGATATCATAATAGTTGACTATGTATTCATATATCATTCATTAGCACTTAGCTGTATAGTCATGAATACTAATTTATTTGAGAAACAATTTTTTTGATAAACTCTATCGGCTGATTCGGTCAGTCTTGGTAGAAACACACCGAAGTGCTTCAGAGTAGACTTCTACCCGAAAGGCCACTACACTGTCTGTCCCGAGTTTGGAATGTTTTCCGACTAATATCATGGATAGCCAGATCGCCTATTAAAAACAATCTACTATCGTGTTCACTAACACTTAGTTAGTTACCTAATAAATACTAAAAAAACACACTTTCTTATTAAAAAAAACCACCTATTTGGCTATTTGATCGAATGGAAATGGATATTTGAAGAAAAAGAAAAAGCAGCGTTAAGTTATTCCATTCGTGGATCGCATTCCATTGGCAAATCGACCATAGGGTTTTTTTTTTTATATATCTTTGGAATAGTCAATCTCTATTACGCGGAGTAACTCGATTTACTGGAATCAAATTTCGGTGGAAAAGACGGAGTCAAGTGGACTTAACCACTTGACTAAAACAAATCCACCGTAAGGTTTATAAACTACATTAAGAAAAGTTATATTATAAAATGAAATGATAATGAAAAGAAAAATAATGATTGATAAGATTTAAGGAAAAAAGTATGAAGAAAAATAGGAAAGAAATGGAGCTGGGAATGGGTGAACAGTCCGGAATCTTTATCACGTTTTGCTGCACCTACAAAGGGATGGTCATCTGCCACGTGGCGCACTCAGTGCCCTCTCAACTATTTTAATAAAGTTGTAATGAAGCAACAAACATAAAATTATGAAATCCTTTTGTGTTGTTGATCTTCACATGTGATTGTGATCTTGTCTTCAACTTCTTTATTTTTTATTTTTATTATGTTTCTTCACCATTATTGTCATTGACTCTTCTTTATCTTGGACTCGGTACAATACAAGTGACCCTTCGTGTCTCCCATCTTTTATTTCTATTTTCAATCTTTTTATAGTATTATTTTTTCTTTAAGAATCTACTGGATTAGGAAAGTCTACTCTGCAATACATTCTACTAAACAAATGTAACCGTGATTTTGTTTAATACTATCATATAGATCATTCACATGGGACTCGACGACTCTTTGGAGACGTGCTCTTTCCCGAAATAGATTTAATTAATTGAAGTTACTTCTTCAAGGTCGTGAAGAAACAAAATGTAAATTATTATAAGCTTCTTTCAAGAATCCAAAAACACAGGAAACAAGAACAACCCAAAGAAACGATGAATAAGTGATAATTATATTAGTAAAAGAAAAGATAACTCATAATATAATTATACAAAGAAAAACGCTAAATGAAAAATGGTACAAATCTAATATGTGAAGAGAAATCGTCTTGGACTGCCAATAAGATATTGATGTTTATATTGAATTCCCGTTCAGTTCTTACAATATACAATAAAATATTTTCTAATATTGAATTACCATAAGTATATAACCTTTTTAACAACAAAAAAAGTTTAATACATAAGTTGCGACAATATGGTAAGTTTGAAAAACTTTACTCTTTCTTAAGTCGATGGTAAGAGAAAATTACAAAATAGATCTAACAATAACAAAATTAGATCAGAAACCTAAACCACGATAAAGAAAAAGAATAGATGTGATGCCCATATATCTTCAATACTTTATTTCGTGTCTAGAAGAATAGTTGTTCAGAGTAGTTGAACTCTTAGAAAGAGGTCTATTGATTGGAGAAGTCCTGACGATGCAAATAAAAAATAACAAAGAAATTATGATTAGAAGAAAGCTTTGAGGAATGAGGCATAGCAAGATTGTGAAGTCTAATAAACTATTATTCCTTATTTCCTTTAATCTGTTATCAAAAAAGAACTATTTTCATAGTAAATGCATGTGAAGTGAATGGCCCGAATAATGTGAGCACGAAGGTCTTAAGTGCACCTATTTACAAGCAATCTAAATCATGTGGATCAAAGGTTTTCTTGTCAATTATTGGCCCTGCTTGACAACGTATGTCAGATTACTTTGGCTAATTAAAAATACGCTTCAAGTGTACATCGGATCATGTGTTTCTTCTTGCAAGCCATTCTCTACTGGTCAGTACAAATCCTCCGTCTAGTCAACGGCTTTATATTTTGGGCTAAACTAAGCTACCGAATGTTTTGGGCCTTATTGGGCTCTATTCTTAGTTGTCTATATTATTAAGCTGTCTTAAAGTTTAGTGGTTAGACCACACGGTTTACAAAAGTAAACCGGGTTCAATTAAATTCCAATGTGCAAACAAACAAAGAATAAAACCTGACGACCGTCGCTAAAAGCCTCCGGCGGACTCTTCAAATCACCGTCGCAAAATCGCCTCTCCGATTCTACCATCTCGTAGTCTCTCATCGCTATTTCTGAGTATTCCCCTTTAACCTGAAACCTCGAGGTGGGAATCGTCGGAAATTCTCAAAACCCCTGATTGCATGTATGTTGAGGTATATATATAAATGTATAAATTTTCTCTGAATATTTCTCTTCTTCCCTCAAAAGTTTGATGAAATTTGGAACTTTTTCACTGTTCAGACAAGTTCCGACCTGCAAAGGTGGACGCTTTACACGAGTTTTGCAATCTGTCGGAGCAGTTGTTAGAGAATTCTCAGCATCTGCAAATGCTTTGCAAGATTGTTGGAAAAATGGGAATGAAAGTAAAGAGATTGATGATGTTCACACACTTTTCAGATACTGCACTAATTTGCAATCAGCCAAATGTCTTCACGCACGTCTCGTTGTCTCCAACGCAATCCAAAATGTTTGTATCTCTGCTAAACTTGTTAATCTCTATTGTTATCTTGGTAACGTCGCATTGGCTAGATATACGTTTGATCATATCCATAACAGAGATGTTTATGCTTGGAATTTGATGATTTCTGGTTATGGCCGTGCGGGATATTCTTCAGAAGTTATTAGGTGTTTTAGTCTATTCATGTTGAGTTCTGGACTTCAACCGGATTACCGGACTTTTCCTTCGGTTTTGAAAGCTTGTAGGAATGTGACTGATGGGAATAAGATTCATTGCTTGGCTTTGAAGTTTGGATTTATGTGGGATGTCTATGTTGCGGCCTCGTTGATCCATTTGTATTGTCGGTATGGAGCGGTGGTGAATGCACGTATACTGTTTGATGAAATGCCTACTCGAGATATGGGTTCTTGGAATGCGATGATTTCTGGGTATTGTCAAAGCGGAAATGCTAAAGAGGCGTTAACTCTGTCTGATGGATTGAGAGCTATGGATTCAGTTACTGTTGTGAGTCTCCTTTCGGCTTGCACGGAAGCCGGTGATTTCAATAGAGGAGTTACGATTCATTCATACTCGATAAAACATGGACTGGAGTCCGAATTGTTTGTTTCCAACAAGCTGATTGATTTGTATGCTGAATTTGGTAGCCTTAAGGATTGCCAGAAGGTTTTTGACAGGATGTATGTGAGGGATTTGATTTCTTGGAATTCGATAATTAAGGCTTACGAGCTGAATGAGCAACCGCTTAGAGCGATTTTGTTGTTTCAGGAGATGCGTTTGAGTAGAATTCAACCAGATTGCCTTACTTTGATTAGTTTGGCTTCTATACTATCACAGCTAGGGGAAATTCGTGCTTGTAGATCTGTGCAGGGTTTCACTTTGAGGAAAGGCTGGTTCTTGGAAGATATTACCATTGGGAATGCTGTTGTTGTTATGTATGCAAAACTAGGCCTTGTAGATTCAGCAAGAGCAGTGTTTAATTGGCTACCGAATAAAGATGTGATTTCGTGGAATACCATAATATCTGGTTATGCTCAAAACGGCTTTGCTAGTGAAGCAATTGAAATGTATAACATAATGGAGGAAGAAGGTGGAGAGATTAGCGCTAACCAAGGGACTTGGGTGAGTGTTTTGCCCGCTTGTTCGCAGGCTGGAGCATTGCGTCAAGGTATGAAACTCCATGGCCGTCTCTTGAAGAACGGTCTTTATTTGGATGTTTTTGTTGGAACCAGCCTTGCTGATATGTATGGAAAGTGTGGACGACTAGACGATGCACTCTCTTTGTTTTATCAAATCCCAAGAGTCAACTCGGTGCCATGGAACACCCTGATAGCGTGTCACGGGTTTCACGGGCATGGCGAGAAAGCAGTGATGCTGTTTAAAGAAATGCTGGATGAAGGAGTGAAGCCAGATCACATTACATTTGTGACTCTGTTATCGGCTTGTAGCCATTCTGGGCTAGTAGACGAGGGTGAATGGTGTTTTGAGATGATGCAAACGGATTATGGCATAACACCAAGCTTGAAACATTACGGTTGTATGGTAGATTTGTATGGTCGAGCTGGTCAGTTAGAAATCGCTTTGAACTTTATAAAAAGTATGCCGCTTCAGCCTGATGCATCCATTTGGGGAGCTCTTCTCAGTGCTTGTAGAGTCCATGGAAACGTCGATCTTGGCAAGATCGCATCTGAACATTTGTTCGAGGTTGAACCCGAGCATGTCGGGTATCACGTTCTATTGTCAAACATGTATGCTAGTGCTGGAAAATGGGAAGGGGTTGATGAAATACGGTCAATCACCAGTGGAAAGGGTTTGAGGAAAACACCGGGTTGGAGCTCAATGGAAGTAGACAACAAAGTGGAAGTCTTTTACACGGGAAACCAAACGCATCCAATGTATGAAGAGATGTACAGAGAATTAACTGCATTACACGAGAAACTGAAGATGGTTGGGTATGTACCGGACCATAGATTTGTGTTACAGGATGTTGAAGACGACGAGAAAGAGCATATCCTCATGAGTCATAGTGAAAGATTGGCTATGGCATTTGCACTTATCACCACTCCTGCAAAGACAACGATTCGGATATTTAAGAATCTAAGGGTATGCGGTGATTGCCATAGCGTAACCAAGTTCATATCGAAAATCACAGAGAGAGAGATCATTGTGAGGGATTCAAACCGGTTTCATCATTTCAAGAATGGAGTCTGCTCTTGTGGTGATTACTGGTGATGGCATAGAAAACCAATGAGACGGTATTCAAAAACCGGTTCGTTCCAATCAATTGTGAACCGGTTTATTCTGGTCTAGGAAGACTTTGGGTGGGAAAAAGATTCCAACTTTGCTTACGAAGGTTAAGTCACAACAAAGAAAGCTTCTTTATTTCCGCCATGGACACAGCCTGTCGTAGTCATGTGGACAGCTTGTGGTTTACTTTAGCAGAAAGTCACTCGCAAAGGACGAGACGTGTGAACGGTTTCAATCGTTGAATCCTCAATGTTTTGTTTTAATACAGTGTAATCAGTCTTCTAATTAGTTTGTCGGAGGTAATAATTACGTAAACACACATCAAATTCAAAGCTGAATGACTTATTTTATATATGTGATCGATTTCCCTCTTAAAATAAGATGACTTTATTATTTTAGTAGAAATGAACATGACAACTCCAATCGTTTTTATTTAATTTGTATAATTTCAACAACATCAACAACCCCCAATAATTATAGAGAATGAGAAAACATTATAATTATGTTAGTTTAATTGCCACGTTTGTTAAAAATATTACCAGCTGTGGACCGGATCTGGTTGACTCAAATTGGATACTTTTGTCCGAGTCGCTTTTCTCTGTTAATTTCCATTTTTTTACTTCTTCCGCCGCGGTCAACGATGTCACTATTTGATTTTACGATGTAAGTATGTTATTTTTATAAATCGAGACACAGAATTTGTGAAGTTTCTGATTTGGTCCTCATCTTTTTCTTTCTTCTGTTTAAGCACTTAAATAGGTGTTTGCAGAATTTAGTGATATAATGTAATCAGTCCCTTTTACTATTTATCTACAACATCATGATGACATCTAATCTAACTAATTAAATGTGTTGCTTCGTTGCTGGTAAAAAGGTAAACAATTGATTCAAATTTAAATATAGAGGAAATCTTCCTATTTATGCTAATTATCTTTCCATTTATCAAATACATGATACCAATTTTAGTCAAACTAAAAGTTGGAGAAATCTGAAAATATGGTATAAAGTTTAGGGCACTTCTCGAAGTTAACATTTACGGACATGGAGTAAATCATATATGTGTATATAAATATCAGTGTTATAAAAAAGCGGTCTAGGCGGTCGCCTAGGCTCCAACTATGCGCTAGGCTCTCATGCGACGCCTAGATAACCGTTTTGACCGCCTAAAGTTACATAGATCTTGTTTAATGTATTTTTTCAATTTTAATTAGAGTTTTATTTATATATATAGTTATACATATTTATATATTGTCTAATATAAATATAAATAAATGTTTTATCTAGTTTTGTTTATAATTTCATAATTTTTAGTTTTATATAGACATTTTATATAACTTTTATATATAATATCATATTTATAATATTTTATGTTATAAACGTCTAAACCGCCTAAAAAATCGCATAAGCCCTGATTAGACGTTCTAGGCGCTAGGCACTGGGTCACCGCCCGCTTAGCGCCTAGCGCTAGGTACTGGGTCACCGCCCGCTTAGCGCCTAGCGCTTGATAAATATATGTTTTTTTTAGTAATGAAATTAAAACACGATCGAACGAACGAGAGAGGGATTAACCCCAAACAAATACAAACCTAGCCACTTTCAAAATGTCGAAACGCAACGCAGCGCCGTCGCAACCACCGCCTAGACCGCTAGTAAAACAACATTCGTGGTCACCGGATGCCGATCGAGAAGAAGCTTGGCTTCGGAAGAAGGGGAAGAAACCATCTGGCCGACTTGGTCGGAGTAAAAGTGTGACGGACGAAGATCTAGAAGAGCTCAAGGGATGCATCGAGCTTGGATTCGGATTCGAGCCGGATTCGCCTGATTTAGATCCAAGACTCTCGGAAACTCTTCCAGCTCTTGGCTTATACTGTGCCGTTAATAAACAGTATAGTAGCAGATTGTCACGGACTTCGTCTCTTTCGTCGATCGCATCGGAAGGTGAAAACAGCAATTCGAGCACGACGATCGTCGATCAAGGTATGTGAATAATTTTCTGATTCCTCTCTGTTTTCTAAGAATTGTAAAAAAAAAAAAAAAAACTGACGGTGGAGAATTGAAATTGAAAAGGTGATGATCCGGAGACGATGAAGCTGAGGTTGAAGCAATGGGCTCAGGTGGTTGCTTGTTCGGTGAGGCAATTCTCCGGCGAACCAAATTGATATTTGAATAATGATTAAGGATAATAATCCTTTTATTTTTTATAATTACCTCTTGAGAAATTATTGTTTGTTTGTTCTGATGTCATGTACAGAGGAATGACAGTTTTGTAAAATAGATGCGATTTTAGAAAATTCAAATTTAGAATCTAATTAATGGTTAACCATAATTATAATTTCATTCTTCTTCAATGTGATTTTCAATAATTGTTCTTTGTTTGCTTTAATTTTGTGATTGTGTTTGTGTGTGTGTGTGTTTGTATTGTTTATATGGTGGTTCTATGGATTATTGGGAATTGGTCGAAAGAATTGTATTTTTTTTTTTTTTTCTCAAACACTTACAGATATGAATCATAGCCTTACCCTTACATGTGTAAGCGCCAAATAATGTAAAACATCATGGGAGGGTTAGGATGTGTGTATTCTCAAGAATTACTATTATGTTGCAATACTATATCAAGTATTACGATTATGTAATGTTGGTAATGAACATATGTATAAGTGTTTCAGTTTTTATGTCATTATGCATTGCGGTGACCAGTTGTATATGTGGGCGGTTGGTTTGCTCTCTCATGAAGTTCACAAAATGGTAGCATTACATTATTATGACTAAAGACGAAAATTTGAGACAAATAACAGATATAACCAACCAAACATAGTCACAATTTCGCGATGGATTGTTTGTTATGCGAAATTGCCATATGCATTTTTTTATGGAATTGCATCTATTAAATATGTCAGCAAATTATTAACTAGAGATTAGTCAAAACGAGAAAAATGAAGCTTACACAGTACACACACTTACAAATTACTTGGATTCTACGATGAGGATGTCATGCTTTATTAGTAAGAGACATCAGTATTCTCAAAACATGGTATAAAAAAAGGTTAAAAGATCTTTTTAGAACAATGACGTGAATTATCGTGATTGAAAGTTTTCAATTCTATAAACTAAACAGAAGATATGGTAAACATAGTACACAAAAAAATCCCACAAACATGATTATTGAAGCATTACATAGAATGAATAGTGAAAAACTGTATGTGAAATTTGGTCATGCATGTATACGTTCGAATGAGTAGATATCAAATTCCGTAATATACATTTGTAAAAGGAATTAGATATAAGTAGCTTTGCCCAAAAAAGAGTTTCAAACCCGCCACAGCATTGGTAGTGTTAGAGACTTGAGAGAAGAAAAAAGCCAGTAATCTACTTACTTCCCACATATATGCATTAGAGATAAGTTTACAAAAATTACATAATTGTATAACAACAATGTCGTATGTTGTAATAGCTATCAAGAGCTTATGAAGTTGTATATTATGCATAACAATGTACAAAGGTTAATATAGAGTACATGGGAGGATTTTAAGGAATAATTAGGAGAATGATCTCGATGGATCTGTAATTCTGTTCACATATATCTAAAACAGAGAATCTAGAAAATATTAATTGGCTCCACATGAGATGATTAATAATTGCTAATTGGCTGATGTTTGACACGTTCACCGAAATGAAGAGAATCCGCGGTAGGTGACGGTGGAGGCAATATAATTGTTTTCAAACTTTGTACAAATCGATCTTTTTTTTTAGTTTTTGTTTTTGATCTAGACTCTGATTCTACAAGTTCTATACCATTCATAAGAATTGTACAATATTTATATAGAGTTCAAAAAAGGAGGATATCGAAAAAGAAAATCTCGATGGATTTGTACATATTTCTAAGAGGGAGTCTATATGATTATAAAAAAAAGAATACATTATTTTATCCAACCAGTAGCAAAGTGGTCTACAATAGGAGGAAATAAAGAAGTGGTCTACATTAGAAAACTACTATTGTTATCGCGAGATATTTGTTTTTAGGTTGTATAAAGAAGGGTAATATTACTAACTAGCCAAATTTGACACATAAATTAAAAAACTAGCAGAGAGAAAATTTTCTGTCGGAAAACAGCATGGACCCACTTTGTCTGAAGATGTGAAATAACAAAACTATCCTCCGTTTGTTTTGAGATCTACAGTAGGCGACATTGTTTCGTGATATTTTTCAAAATAGCATATAAGAACCCAAATTTCACATGTTATATTTAACTAAAAGACATGCTATTTAAAAAAAGTAGTGAATTTTTAAGAAAAAACATTGTTACGTAGTGTTTTTTTTTTAACATTGTTACGGAAAAATTAAATTTGAATAGAATCTTTTTATAGAGAAATAACATGTGATCTTAATAAAAACCGTGAATTACTAAAAAATAAGAATCTTTTTTTAAAGAAATCACATGTGATCATAATAAAAAACGTGTATTACTACAAAATAACATGATAGAGAAAGATATTAAACTGAATATAGTGTTTTTTCAAAGAAATAACATATAATCTTAATAAAAACCGTGAATTACTAGAAAATAAGAATCTTTTTTTAAAGAAATCACATGTGATCATAATAAAAAACGTGTATTATTACAAAATAACATGATAGAGAAAGATATTAAACTGAATAGAGTATTTTTTCAAAAACTATCATGTGCTCTTTATAAATAACGTGTAATACCGGAAGATAATATGATAAAAAGAGATATAATTCGAGGAAAAAAACATGTTATAAAGAGCATGTATATAATTACACGTGCTTTTCGACATCAAACAGACAAAGTACTGTAGTTTATGGCTATTTTCTTAATTATTTTAAAAAAATTTGGCTATTTTGTGCATATTCTCTATAAAAAATGGCAGATATTTTTCTTTGTTAAGGAACGAAGCGGCAGATATTTTGAAGCAGCCACTTCCCCACGTCAGCAAATGTCTCGTAGCGCAAATGGATATCTGCGAAACCAATGGCTTTTTTTTTCCCGGATTTATCCTATCAACTTTTTTATTTTTAGGTCATGATATTTAAATTTTCTTGGCGTTATCTCATTATTCATATTCAAATTCAAATGGTGTATAATGAAAGTTAAGTAACTGTTTAAATTAACAATTTTTATTCTTTTTCTCTTTATTTGATCAGCACTCTAAAGCATTAAAGAGTTGACAAAAAAAAATATTATAGATGTTACCGGATACCATGTTTTGTACCACCAGCATTGCAAAAAAAAAATGAGAGCTTAACAATAACATTCATTCACATATATCATTTTCAATTTTATTTATCATATTATTTGTAATTCTTAGTTAAATAGTGCAATAATTGTGACAAACCGTTTGCCCTTATATATGAAGAAAGAGCAAATGACATGTAAACTAAACTATATTATAGCATGTTGAGCATCAGACTTCTTCATCCGATCCTGACTATTTTATAACTAAAAGCTACATAACTCATGACCAGTATATTGCGTGTTGGACCAACTTATGCTGAATACATTTTCCGAGAATCTCTTATGTTTGAGCTGACCAAGTTGTCATCTCCAATAATTATTCATTCGTTGATAAGGAAGGATGTACTTAACCTTAAAACGCTCAAATGTGTATCCGTACGTGTTTTATATACAAAGCTAGCTGAGATCAGTTTTTATGTCGATTAGCTCCGCTTTAATCTTGGGATTCAACATTATTTCACCACAAATTTAGGTGTTTTTTAATAATTTGCTACCAACACCGCACCAAGCCAATTTTATCCATATTTATCATAGAAAATGTAAGATCAAACCCTAGAGAGAGAAGTATTGAAGTTAAACTTGATTTTGGTTTAAGCTTAATTATGGGTTTATAATTCAATATTCTACATTGGATAAAACCCAAAGTTAAGCCTAAGTTCTAGATTTCTCTAGAGCATCATAGAAAAATCATCACCTCTTTAAATGTTCTAGAGAATTCTATTAGATAGATATTTAGATAATTATGTAGAATAATCTAGAAGTTTGTAAGATAAAATCTAGATATTTTAGTAGAGTTATAGAGATGATGGTAGAATAATCTAGAGACTTTGTAAGCTAACCTTGGAGGCTATAAATACCTCCTCACGCTCATCATTTGTAATTATGTGAGGAAGTTGAACAAGTGAAAAAAAAGAAAGTTCAAATAAAATAACACTCTTTAAAAGTTTTCTGAGTCTCTCCAAAAGTCTTTCAAGTAGTCTCTAATTGTTCTTCCAAATTTTCTATCATACTTAGAGAGTTTCTTATCTTAATTATATCGAGTTTCTCGGGTATTACGGTCTTGGGCTAGTGCTAAACACTATCGAGTCGGTTTCTTTACAAGAAGCTCATACGAATTCTGGTCTTTCTTTACAAAAAAAAAAATCATGTGATCAAACCACTTGCTAAAGAGGTTTCGGCGTAAATCTGATCAGATCCATTATCCATTATCCTATATCTATAAGTTGACAAAAGAAAAAATCATGTTTTTTTTAAACACAACCTCCTCCAAAAAAATATCTGGCTGATATTTGTTCGAGATATTATTAGCGACCCTGATGACGTGGCAATATGCTGACACGTGTAAAAGCGACGCCATGTAGACCTTTTGTCTCTCTCTGTTTTTTCTTTTTTCATCTCCTTGTTCTTCTCATTCCTTTCTCTCTCTCTTTAAGCAATAAGCTCGGCTCTTTCGAAGAAGAAGAGAGACTCCGTTCTTTTTTCTTTTACCACCGCAGATAGGAGCAGCAGCGATGGAGAATGATTACACGGTGAATATTGTTTCTCTGGAGATGGATCGTGATGTTGCCGATTCGTCGGCTGAATCTCAGAGCGAGTCGACTCTATCGAACTCGCTCGAGTCCGGTGTTACCGCTGAGACCTCTCGTGCTGATGCTGATTCCAAACTGGTAACAAATATCTTCCTTTCGCTTTTTGTTTCCTCCACAGCTCTCGTTTGATATATTCCCTGTTCGATATTTAGGAGGAGATTCGTCGAATTTGACCTTTAACTTGATTCGTTATTTTAGATATTTTCAAACAAAATATCTTCTGGTTTACTTTGTTTGTTCATATCGATTTGGAAACTAATTATGTTAGATCTGTTTCTATGACTATAAACGCAGACTCATTTAATTTCAAGGAGAGGTTTTTTTTATTTGGTAATTTTAATCATCTCCAATATGTGAAAACTGATGTCGCAAATTTGTCTTCTTCAACCAAATTTGACCATCCAATTTCTTTTTTGCTAAATGAGATTGTTTGGGTTTCTTTTTTCCTTTCCCTTATTAGCAGAAGATTTCGATTGTTCAACAAGTCTTGGACGCCGAGGCAATCTCATGCCTGATCATCTTGAGATCTATAACTAATCCTTGATCTGTATCAATCCAATGGCCAAATCGAAAAAAATCCTAGCTTTAAACTAGTTTTTGAGTAATTAGAGTTCGTGATTCGTGGTACATACCACCCTTCTTAATGATATTGTTTATTGTTCAAAATGCCTTTGGCTTAATTATTGCATCTCAGAATATTGTAATGTGTTGTGCCAATAGAGGATTTGCTGTCTCCCTACATTGTGTGGTAAAAAGTAAAAATGGTTTCTTAATTGTAGCTGAATACTAGATTGTTCATTGCGGTGTGATGGTTGTTTTTCTTGACAAGTCCTACTCTTTATATTCTTCTTGAATTCTTCCTACCTAGTGTGATTCACATCATTAGTGTTTCTTTCTGCAGGATGAGTGTGCTGGTTGGACGAATGAGAAACACAACTCATATCTTGATTATTTAGAGAGCTCGTTTGTTAGGCAGTTGTATTCCTTCCTTGGAGGAGAGACTCAAATACTTTCTAGAACTCGTGATGTGCAGTCTAACTCCCACAAATCGACTGATCAGGTTCGGGGTTTACTTACTGTTTTTTCTGTGACCTCATTTATTTTGTTATCCTTTAGTGAAACTTACAACATCCTTGTTTTGCAGTTTACGGTCCTACAAAATGGCTGCTGGCAGAAGGTTAACTTTGGAAAGAAACAAGCTCATTTGGAGACTTCATCTGAATTTCGTTTTCAGAAAAAATCATTGAGAAGTAAGTCTGAAAATCCCAACGGAAATTACACCATGGGAACTGCTGTCCAAGGAGATGTGTTATGTCATGAAGAAACCAAACACTCAGGTAACATTTGCTTACCGTAGTTTAATCGAACTCCTCTTAGTAGTTTTATGTTTGGCATCTTCCCTTTTAGAAGGCTTTGCTTTAGAGTTGATATGACTTGCTGAGAATCAAAGAAATGAAGGACATGTATGAGATCTGGTCTGCTATATCTATTTATCACCTGGCCCACACATGAATTGTCTTTTGTGTAGAACTTGTATGCTCATCTGCCTGATGGTGAAATTACGTGAAGTCTAAAGTCTAAACTCTGGCCTCCATTGGTTTTTATTGTACTTACAGAGGCGTCAGGGCAGAATTTCAGAGAAGAAGAAGAAGAAGAGAAGGGAGAGGTGAGCAGAAAACGAGACAGAGAAGCAAATAACGATGATAGTTCATTGAAGGAGGATCAGGTAAATATAGATAAAGAACACATACCAAACAACTTCACTTGTGTTGGTGAAGTTTTGCTAAAGTGGCTGCTACATATTCTCAGGTTGTGCCGGTAAGGATGGTGAAGCCCAGAATGTGAAAGCATTAGGAAGTGTAGATGAATTTACCATGAATAGAGATAAAGAAGAATAGAAGGTGTGGGTTACGAATGTGGACACGGTTTTGTTTGTTGTATAGCGTGAGGCTAAAGAGAGCCTTCCTTATAAAGGAATCCAATGGGATATGGAAATAGGATTGGTTTTTGTTTCTGTTAAATTTTGTCTAATGGTAACTAGGGGAAAAATGTATCTGATAGTATTAGCATCTATTGGGCAATTTTATTCTTTTTATTTCATATAACATCTATCTACTATACTTCTGTCTTCATTTTTTGAACAATGTTTTTTTTTTATGAATTTATAAATTCCCATTCTTTTATTGGTAAATGATTTTTGTTTCCATGCTGCTACTTTTAAGAGAAATTCACCTTGTTCACAATTTTTGTCTTGTAACATATAACGTTTTTACCATGGTGAATTCTATTATCATCAATCTGATTGACGTTATATGTAAGGGATGGAAACTTATTGACATGTACCCTGAGTCACTGAGGATCTGTATTAGCGGACCTGTTTTTAACTGTTTGGCGAGGTTTCATAGACTATGAGCATCCATACATCATCAATTAAATTAAGAGGATCAAAAGGATCTTGAAACTCGACAAGGTTGATATGGCTGACCAATGAGATTGCAAGTATAGCAAGTGAGAAATATTGATCGTTTAGAGGATTGAAGCGTTTAGAGCTGAAGCAGACAAGAGATTGTAAATCAGAAAGCTAAGAGAGAGCATTTTTTGAGGCTCATGTGAAGAAACAATGGATTTACCGTTGTTTGTTTTATGGAATCCTTGGATTTGCATACATATATTGTGATCTCTTAGAGGATGTATCTTGCAACACAAGTAAATAGTGAAAGACAAATAGGTTTTGCGCCATTGCGTGATGTTCGGTAATGAATCAACAACCACTCGTTTTCAAGGCCGTGTCCTATAATAGTGACCGGTTTTGATTTTAGAGATTCTGCTTTCGCTCTCTTACTTGTTTCTTTAACCACAATTTCTATTCTTGATAATATATCCTCCGGATCTGAAGCAAAATCCTTAAAAACAAGAGTTGCCCTAATTATAGACAAAGTATGTTAAGGGAAACCGTTGGTGATTTCAAAATGAAAACCGTTGGCTTATTAATAATACACCTTTGTGTCCTCGAACCCTCTCATGCCCTTCTATAAGCAGCCTTGGGCCTTTTCCAAGGTTTTTGTTTTAGCCATGGCTAAACCTCCGTCCTTTGGCTGCTGCTTCTTCCTCTTATTCTTCTCCTTCTTATCTTCTTTCTTTGTCTCATTTGCCCTAACCGATACAGAAGCTGCCTTCATTGTTCAGCGACAGCTCTTAACCTTACCAGACAACGGCGAACTTCCTGATGATATCGAATACGAGGTTGATCTCAAGGCTACATTTGCCAACACCAGGCTTAAGAGAGCTTACATCGCTCTTCAGGCTTGGAAAAAGGCCATATTTTCAGACCCGTTTAACACCACGGGAAACTGGCATGGCCCGCACGTGTGCAGCTACACCGGTGTGGTTTGTGCGCCGGCTCTTGATGATTCCGATGTCACAGTTGTAGCTGGTGTTGACCTCAACGGTGCGGATATCGCAGGGCATTTGCCTGCTGAGCTTGGTTTGATGACAGATGTTGCTATGTTCCATTTGAATTCAAACCGGTTTTGCGGGATCATACCTAAAAGCTTTGAGAAGCTGAAGCTAATGCACGAATTCGATGTCAGTAACAACCGTTTCGTTGGACCTTTCCCTAAAGTCGTCCTTTCTTGGCCTAATGTCAAATACATTGACCTTAGGTTCAACGATTTCGAAGGTCAAGTCCCTCCTGAGCTTTTCAAGAAAGAACTTGACGCCATTTTCTTGAACGACAATAGATTCACCTCGGTGATTCCTGAATCTCTAGGGGAATCTCCGGCCTCGGTTGTGACTTTTGCTAACAATAAATTCACTGGATGTATCCCTAAGAGTATCGGAAACATGAAGAATCTCAACGAGATTGTCTTTATGGACAATGATTTGGGAGGTTGTTTCCCATCTGAAATTGGGAAGTTATCTAATGTAACGGTTTTCGATGCAAGCAAGAACTCGTTTATAGGTCGTCTCCCGACTAGTTTTGTCGGGTTAACGAATGTGGAGGAATTTGATATCTCCGGGAACAAACTCACCGGACTTGTACCGGATAACATTTGCAACTTGCCTAACTTGGTGAACTTCACTTACTCCTACAATTACTTCAATGGACAAGGTGGTTCGTGTGTTCCAGGTGGTGGTCGCAAGGAGATTGCATTGGACGACACACGTAATTGCTTGCCTGCTCGACCTGACCAACGATCCTCCCAAGAATGTGCGGTTGTGATCAACCGCCCGGTTGATTGTAGCAAGGATAAGTGCGCTGGTGGCGGAGGTGGTGGCTCATCTACTCCATCGAAACCATCACCGGTCCACAAACCAACGCCAGTTCCAACTACGCCGGTTCCCAAACCAACGCCAGTTCCTACTACGCCGGTTCACAAACCATCGCCAGTACCAACTACGCCCGTTCACAAACCAACGCCAGTTCCAACTACGCCGGTTCCCAAACCAACGCCAGTTCCTACTAAGCCGGTTCACAAACCATCGCCAGTTCCAACTACGCCCGTTGACAAACCATCGCCAATTCCAACTCCGCCAGTTCCATCTCGGCCGGTTCAAAAACCACAACCACCAAAAGGGTCACCTCAACCGGATGATCCTTATGATCAATCTCCAGTGACGAACAGGCGCAGCCCTCCTCCACCTCATCAATTCCAACCTCCGGTGGTTTCTTCTCCTCCTCCGGCCCCGGTCAACTCTCCACCACCACCTCCTCCTCCACCTGTTCACTCTCCGCCACCACCGGTTCACTCTCCACCACCACCTGTTCACTCTCCGCCACCGCCAGTCCACTCTCCTCCACCGCCACCGCCTGTTCACTCTCCTCCACCGCCTGTCTTTTCGCCACCGCCACCGCCTGTCCACTCACCTCCACCGCCACCACCTCCAGTCTACTCTCCACCGCCGCCACCTCCAGTAAATTCCCCACCGCCACCTGTTCACTCACCGCCGCCCCCAGTCCATTCGCCACCACCCCCTCCGGTTCACTCACCGCCGCCACCGGTTCATTCCCCACCGCCACCAGCACCTGTTCATTCAGCGCCGCCACCAGTACACTCGCCACCACCACCGGTCTATTCTCCTCCAGCTCACCCGCCGAAGGCCAGTTCACCACCACAAACACCACTCAAACCATCACCATCCCCAACGATCTTTTCTCCACCGCCGCCGCAATTTCCACCTGTAGTCTACTCTCCTCCGCCAAGACCGCCCAAGATCAACTCCCCACCGGCTCAAGCACCAGCTCCAAGTGATGATGAATTCATCATACCGCCGTTCATCGGCCACCAATACGCATCGCCACCACCGCCAATGTTCTCAGGCTACTAAACTCAATCGAGGAGAGAAGAATTCTATATATGAGTAGCAGCTGTATCGTCTTGGACTAATTGTAGTAAAACTAAGAAAAGAAAAAAGTTGAGGAAGAGGAAGAGAAAAGAAAAAATTGCTATATCCAAAAAAAAAAATAGAAGAAGAAAAAACTGAAGGGTAATGTGTAAATGAGTTGTTGTAACAAGAGGTCGTATAAATATGTACATTACAACTTCTTATGGTCGATACAGATTTATACTCTTTTCTTCTAACTAATGCAGTTGTCTAACATTTGGAACAAAGCAAGATCGATTAATCTTGACAACTGATTAATCAAAAATCTCAGTCTCCCATTATTAATATATCTTTTAATAATCAAGTACAAGCCCTGTTCTAAAAATCCCCGCCTAGCCCCGATTACTCCCCGTTTAATCGCTAGGCCCACCCTATCCGCTTCGATTAATGACTAATCCCCTAAAAAATCAGTAACCCGATTATTCTCCGCCTAATCCGATTACTTCCCGCCTAATCCGATTATTTTCCACCTAATCTTATATACCCCGATTATTTTTTAGATTGCAAGTATAAAAAAATCTTTCATTTTTGTTATTCAATCATTTGAATAGGGAGTTTGTGATGTTTTACAATAACTTGTGTTCAAATTTTAATAAAAATCATAAATTTGTAATAAAAATCATAAATTTTTACAATATTGGATTAATATATTTTAAAAATATTAAAATAACCCTAAAACTAATCCCCGGTTAATCCCCGATTTTAATCCGATTTTCCGATTAATCGCTAGGCCCATGCCGAGCGCCCGACTAGCGCCTAGCGATTTTTCAAACAAGGAGTACAAGTAAAGAAATGAAAACATATTATGAACCCTCGTACTGATCGCTCTAATTGATGATATTGAAACCTTGCAATTCCTAAAAGGACCATAGAAATTATCTAGCCCATTATCTAATTGTTAACTTGTTATTATTGGGCCTAATGGGCTTCTGTAAACTTTTAATTCTCATTCAGTTCAATAGTAAGCCCATCTGTTTTTTTCCTTTTTTTTAAAGCTTGTTATCCCTTGTATTGAAAAGAGCATGGATCCGACAAAAAATAAAAGAGAATGGATAGAGCTTTTTGTCTTTTATGTCAAAACTGAATCAGCCTCATTTCTCATCCATGTTCAGTATCATTAATTATTGCCGTATGCACCCGTCTCCTTTGGAACTGCAGATATGACTTCGCGTACAATTTAATTGTTTTCAGCAGAACTAAATTCAATTAGAGAAATTATACTAGATTACCTAAAAAAACAAAATTAAATGTCTAACTTTTTTTTTTTTTCCATCAAAGCAAATTTATATTAAATTGGCAAAGTCAATACAAAGTTGTTTTTGAAGTCATAAAGGCTGAGTTACAGAACTGGAATAACAAATGGAAGAAATACAACCAAACTTTGCAAGGCAATGTGCTGCTGTGTTGCCTTCTCTCTTAGTAAAGATGAACCGGATTCGTTGAAATTTCCTTGCCCAGAAGTTGATGTCCTTGAGAAGATTTGTCAAAGTTCCAATCGGTTTAGAATTGTTAAGAGTTTGTATTAAGATTTCACAATCCCCTTCAAAGAAAACTGCTTTGTAACCACGGATCCACGATTGTTGCATTGCAGCAAGGAGTGCTTTTGTTTCAGCTTCTAAAGGAGTAGCTGCTTGCCCTAATTTCAGAGATCCCCAATGTTTTGATGTTCCATGATGGTCCCTCATGATCCAACCTGCTGTTACTTGTTGTGTCTGAATATCATAAGCCGCATCAAAATTACATTTGATGAAAGATGGTGGGGGAGTCGTCCAATGCCGAGAAGGAGGAGGATGAATATCATGAACCTTTCTGTAATTATTTCTTGTAGTAGAATGTGTAGCCGTGATCCATTGTCCTATTTCTGCTTGCGCCTTTAACACAGTTTTGGTTGCACTCTCCCTAACCTTGTTAAAAACGAAATTGTTTCTAGATTTCCAAATGCGCCATAACAACCAAAAAGGCATTAGTTTCTGGTCATCTTGTAACGTTTGGTTGGTAGTGAAGCTTAGAAGGAGGGAAATATTGGATTCAAACTCCGTAGAGAAACTCGTCGTTTGCAGAGATATTAAATTGGACAGCCGCCAGACCATGTTGGCAAAAGGGCAAGTGAATAAGGCATGATTTATACTTTCCTCCTCACGACGGCATCTAGGACAGATGGTGTCAACACGCATCCCTCGTGAAACAAGTCTGGACATCGTAGATAAGGCCCGGGAAATAGCTCTCCATAAAAAGTGTTTAATCTTTGGCATGAGAGGTAATTTCCAAACACTGTTTTTTAGTTCAACCGATCCAGGAGGTACATCAACATTGTTGTGAAGTTCATGGGGGTCATGAGTAAGCAACCAATAACCGGAACGTACTGAGTAATCACCAGAAGTGTTATAATTCCAAGATAAGGTATCGTTGTTCACTTCTATTGATAGATGAATGTTTTGAATGAGTGTTTGATCTCTCTGGTCGACGAGGCTAGCAATCTTGGAAGTATCCCAAGAACGAGACGTACCATTCTTTGAAATAAGTGTTTCTAAAAAGATTTTTGGGTCAGGATCAACAACTCGGATTGGTTTAGGAGGATGATCCTCAAGCACATTATCGATGCCCAACCGTATAGATTTACCATCCCCTACAATATATTTTGTCCCTTTTATGAGTAGGGCAACACCGGATAAGAGAGAGGCCCAACCATAAGATTGATACTTTCGCGCTTTTGCATCAAGGATCGATTCATCACGGAAGTATCGGGCTTTCATGATCCTGGCAAACAGAGAATGAGGATTTTGAATGATACGCCAAGCTTGTTTCGCAAGTAAAGCGTCATTAAATTTCGCCAAGTCACGGAAACCCAGTCCTCCTTCTTTTTTTTAATATTGTAGCTTCTTCCACGCAATCCATGGTATACCCCTTTGTTTTGAATTTTTTTCCCACCAGAAATTCATTAGGAGCGATTCAATTTCCGAAATGATCCCTTGTGGAAGTTTGAAACAGGCCATCGCATAAACCGGCATTGCAAGAGCTACCGATTTTATTAATATTTCCTTACCCGCGGGGGATAGAAACTTTGCACTCCACGAAGCAATTCTTTTCTTAACCCGATCAATAATATATTCAAACATCTCTTTTTTTTTGCGGTCAAACTGTTCGGGAAGTCCTAGATATTTGCCACCACCACCATGATTTTGGATACATAAAATGTTTTTGAGTCTTTGTTGAGTGTTATTAAAGATTTTTGAGCCAAAAGTTATCATAGATTTGTCTTTATTAATTTTTTGGCCCGAATAGTATTCGTAGATGTCAAAAACATCTTTAAGAGCTTGACAATTCCTCGTATTTGCTTGACAAAAAAAGAGTGAATCATCGGCAAATTGAAGGTGCGTAATTGTCGGTACACCATTACCAATTCTCACGCCACGTATCTCACCATCTTGGGCTTTACTTCGAATTAAATGACTTAGGATATCACTACAAAGGATGAAGAGATATGGGGATAGGGGGGTCACCTTGTCGTATTCCTCGCGACGGTGTGAAATAACCATGGGGATTACCGTTGACTAGAACTGAGTATCGAACTGAACGCACCATTTCCATTATCCAATCAGCCCACTTATCACAGAAACCAAATAAACGCATTGTTGTTTCTAAAAAGCTCCACTCAACTCTATCATAAGCCTTGCTTACGTCCGTTTTTACCGCCATATAAGTTTGGGAAACTCTTTTCCTGGTCTTCAATGAGTGCATTATTTCATGTGCTATCATAATATTATCATTGATTAGTCTACCCGGTATGAAAGCCGCTTGAGCATCCGAAACAATAGAATCTAGATGCGTCTTTAGTCTACGAACCAAGCACTTGGAAATGATTTTGTATAAAACGTTACACAAGGCGATTGGTCTATAGTCAGAGAGAGTTGTGGGGTTGTCTATTTTTGGTATCATACAGATGTTTGTATGGTTAATATCATTCCTCAAACAAGAAGTCGCAAAGAAAGACTTCACTTCCCTCACAACATCCTTCCCAACTATATTCCAACATTGCTTATAGAACCTTGCCGTCAAACCATCAGGCCCTGGAGCCTTGTCATCACCAATTAAACAAATGGCCTCATAAATTTCTTCCTCATCAAAATCCTTTGTTAGAGCGTCATTTACACTTGTAGTAACAGTAGGCTTAAAATCCGCAAAATCCATGGGTGAAACAGCAATACCATTTGTGGTGTAGATGTTTGTAAAGAACATTTGAGCATGGCTCCCTATCTTATCATCTCCTCGAAATATTGTTCCATCGTTGTCACTAATAGAAGCGATCTGATTATGCGAAAATCTGGTTTTAGTGCAAGCATGGAAAAAACCGGTGTTGCGGTCACCATCTTTCATCCATTGATTTCTACTTTTTTGTTGCCAATAGATCTCTTCATCATGATAAGCTTTTGAGAGAGCTTGTCTTAGTTGTGGAATTTGTTGCCTTACTGACATCAAATTGCTCTATATGGCTCTGTTAAGCCTAGAACGCAAAGTTTTTATCCGGATGTCTGTATTGAGAGAAGATTGGTGCTTGAGTCTCGCCATTGCTTGTCTGCAGGTTCGGATGCGGTCTGTGATTGGAGTTCTTGCAGTGTATGTTCCCTTTGCCCATCCATTCTTGACCATACCTTTAAACGAAGGTACATCAAACAGCCTCTTGTCAAAACGAAACAGTTTATGTCGTTGTGGTTCTGGAATGTTTAATCTGACCATAATTGGTTTGTGATCAGAACCAACAAACTCTAAAAATTCTAATTCAGCATGTGGATACTCTATTCGCCATTCTGAGTTTATGAATGCTCGATCCAGACAACATTTGACAGAGTGGCTGTGTCTTTCACCCGACCAAGTAAACTTATCACCAAGTGATTTTATTTCAGTGAGATCACAAGACGTGATCATATTGCGAAAGTTTCGGAACGTCCAGTTCTCTCTTGGAGGCCCGCCTATTTTTTCTGAATTGGAAAGGATTTCATTGAAGTCACCTAAGAGTAGCCATGGACCAGAACGATTCAAAGAGATGGATTCTAAATGGTTCCATAAGATATGGCGCTCACTCTGGATTGGGTGCCCATACAAACAAGACAAATGGAAGTTCTTTTCATTATATTTTACAGCAACATCAATGAGTCTTTCATCTCTAGAAATCAGAGACAAAGACACATTATTCTTCCACATTAAAGCTAAGCCTCCACTCCTTCCTTGAGGGGGCTGAGTTATTACATTAGCATAGCCTAAATCACACGCTAATTTACATACTACTTCACACTTATTTAGAGTTTCTATTAGAAATAGGATATCACACTTAAACAAACGAACAAATTGAAACAACCGAGACTGCTTCGATGGTGAGCCCAAACCTTGATAATTCCAGGATGTGATCCTCATGGGGGGAACCATGAGGGTACCAGTCCCCTCGTGCCTCCGTCTATTCCGTTGTGGCGAGAACAGGAACCAGCAGACTCAGTGGTCTTCTCACGTATGCAAAGATGGCTTAGGACCGCCATCTCTTCCGCTGCCTCCTCTCTCTGGTACATCTCCTCAAACTGAACACGCTTCCTTTTGACAAACATGACACTACAAAAAAAAGTTACATTGATAGCACTTAAGCATAGCACGATTTTTGATTTTGCTATGAAAAAGACTATGTCGGATTGGAATACTCTATTATAGCATTTTATAAATGCTATGCTGAAATTTAACTAAGCGGGAACTATTAGAGCCAATTTTTTCATCGATTCTAACACTTAAAAAAAACAGACGGTGACTTTTCCTTTTCAATTGGATAGAGAGAGAGAAAAAAAAACAAAACTTTGAACAAAAAAAAAAAGCTCTCTCACTCTCACCATCTTCGATCCTCTCTCTCTCTCTCTCTGCAACTTTTCTCAATCTATTTAGATTTCTCCGACATATCATCCCTCTCTCTGCAAAGACGACGACCACTGCCTCTTCTGGGTGTTTTTTTTCTCTCTCTCTAATCGCGATTTGCTCAAAACAGAGAAACTGGAGGCGATTTCAGGATGTGAATGACCTCCGGCCGTCGTTCTTCCGTTACCCCATCATCTCCACCGACTCCGGTTGTCCACGGCGTCTTCGGTTCGAGCGTCGCTGTTGCAGATTTGTTCGATCTTCAGCCTTCGATTTGTGCCATTGTATCAAGTATCAATCGATACTCTTCTTTGCTTTTTGGTTACTCTGTCATGTGTTTGAATTTTGAATCTGCTTTTGATTTGTGCCATTGTATCGAGTATTGACGATGCTGCTCACAAACAACAACTATTGAATCTGAATTTCACATTTGATACTATCTTTATGATGATGATTTGATTTGGTAGTGAAATTTGTGCTGGAGTGATTATGCTTTGATATGTTTCATGATTGTGATCATGTTTCTCTTGAAACTCTCAGTTGTGTATCAGTGTTAATCAATGTATAATCATGTTATCTAGTGAATATTTTTGCTTTTGACTTAGGATGTTCATAAATTTGTGGTCATGGATTCGTTAAAGAGTCCAACATTGATTCCTCAGTTAAAAGATGAATTTTTCTCTCTGTTCCTATGTTTAGCTTGGAATAGAGTAATGGGTCTTATAGAGACATCTTATGGTTAGATTTGGTTCAATTATATAGTTTAATCATGGGCTGCTATGTAGCTGCTGTCAAAGGATGGCTTCTTGGAGTCTTTGGCTAGTATGATCTTGACTTCCGATGGCTTTTCATACGTTCTGTGATTGGCTTCTCTTCTATCTAGTTTAGATCTCTACACAAGCCACCATAGGTTTTTAAAACTTTGTTTCACTTGTTACAATTTCTCGATTCTTTTTTTTTTTATGATTTCTTCTTCTCAATTTCTGCGTGCTTATTATTCTAAATAGTGAGAATGCTATGGACTGGAGATAAAACTCAGGTGTTGGTGCTAAATTCAGGAGCTTGAAGAAGAAGTAAAGCTTCTCAAAAATCTCTCCCATCCAAATATAGTTGTGAGTAATAGTTTCGGCTATGATTATACTATTGTCGAATCTGAGTTTTGGAAAGATTGAATTCACAAAACTATTGTGCGTCTCTACCTGATTCCTTAGAATAGTTTTTGTTGTGTAAACTGATGATGATTTCATGCCCTCCATGTGTTCGACGAATTGCCTCATTATTGGTTTGCTTGTTTCTTGACATTGTTTGGCGTTATGTACAGCTTATTACATTTAGTTCATTATTGAACTTAGTTATGGATCATTATTGAATCTGGTGTGACTAATTTGATTGTTGTTTTCTTTCGTGTGTTTTATATTGTGAAGTTACGAATGTAAAATCTGTCTAAAGATGCATAACAACGAAAGAGACTACTTGTCGCATCTTCACGGTAAGAGGCATCACACCAATTTGTATGATATAGTCAACTTAGCATATCAATTGAATATTATGGATATTTGCTTTTTTCATATTCAGCTCATTTTCAAGAGAAAAAGTTCAGAGATGAAATGAAAACAGAGGTAAGCAAATGTTTTATTACTTGGTGTCCTTATGTAGCTTTTAAATTTGGGTACTTTTGTGCAGAACACTTCAGATAACGATCTTTATGATTCAGAATTTTCTGGTAAGTACTCTTTTCTCTTATGCTCTTGCTAAATCTGTACATGTTAATCATTTGTATCAAACCTAATATGTTTTGTTTCAATTGATTATCAGAACCTCCTCATTTAAGTAAATGGTTTCCGGACTATGTCTATGAATCACCGATGTTGGATACATGTTATGGTTTTGAATTCTCTGACCTTAAAGAAAGTGAAAGTATAAAGGATTTGGAAATTAAGAAAGAGACACCAACAAAAATCGATGACTTAGTCTCTTCTAAGATTGATGATATGACTGACTCGCAAGCTGCATATTCAGGTGAACAAATATATGTTATTGTTTTGGCTTTATTATAATGTGATGCGATTAAAATGATTCAATTCTGCAGTCAATATATGAATGTTTGTTTTGTGCATATTTCTGATTTGAAATGTTTGTTTTGTTATTTCTAACAGAGTTGGTAGTTGAGGATAGTGACATAGACGATGCCGTAATAGACAAAAACCGTAGAAGTCTTTTTCGAAGAGTGGCTAAGCGAAAACCTACAATACCAACCGTTGAAGAAGAGTTAACTTACTTGAAGAACCGAGTCAGTGATCTAGAAGACAAAGTAAGCTATTTGTATGATGTTATTAGTCGTCTTATTATCTCCAATGGCAACAATGGTAATTAGACGTAAGGATATTAGTTTAGGTATTGGATTCATATTTGATTTATGTATGAATTGGTGTTTGGTTCAAAAATGATGTTTGGTTTATGATATGATGTATATGTATGTTTTGGATGTTTATCACATATAAGACAGACCAAACAATAGCACAGACCAAACAGTAGCACGTAATAACAACGCTATCATAAAACTTATGAGCGTCAAGAAAATATGCTATTAAAGGTAGTAATGGCATTCGATTATTGCTATGAAACAATAAATAAAGACATTAAAAAAGTGCTATTGTAGATGAACATACTATAGCAGACAAAATTAATGCTATTGTAGGTGGGATATCTACCATAGCTGCCGCAATCATAGCAGTTGTTATTTCGCTATGTATTACCTATGATAGCACTTTTTCCGCGCTAAGAATGTAAGTTTTTCTTGTAGTGTGAATTGATTCTGAGCATTACCTGCAGCCTCCTCCAGGAAATCATTCTTAGACCTTGCATCTACTCCATTGCGGGTAAATTTACCATGAAGGTACCGGAGCCTCTCTGCAGTAAGTTTTGTGTCTTCAAAGACACTTGGTACTGATGAAACTTCATTGCTCTCCCATGATGTTCCCAGATTCTTCACAGGAATGGTTGCTTGCAGTTCCGGGATTAGAGTAACGGGGTCAACAGTTTGAAGAGTGTCTGCTTCAGACATATCTTTGTCATTTTTATCCTCATGACCATCATCATCATCGTCATCACTTGAATCATCAGCCTCATCATCATCAAAAGCCAGGGTATATTCTTTTATATCATGCTTTAGGGAACCGCATTTTGAACAGAAATTTCTGAGGCGTTCAAAGTGGAACTTGATCAGAGTATTCTCATCAGCCTCAAATTGCAGATTCTTCTGGAAACGTAGAGGGTCATCAAAGTTCCACGCCAACTGCACTCTCACAAAACCCACATGGTTAGTGTTTTCATCGAAATCAACATTAATCACTCTTCCCAATTTGCTTCCCACATAATCCGCCATAGCATTGGTGAGATAGAGAAGTGGAATTCCTTTGATCTGAACCTAGAAAGGAATAATCTTCATTTCAGTCTCCGTGATGTTTGGATACCATCGATGGATTGAAGCATCCAATCATTGAAAGACCAAGGCCCTCTGTTTAGCACTAGATTCATGGATTCCTCTGTCTTGAACTTGAATTGGACCTTGCCTCTGTCCAAAATACGCCCCACACATGAGTCCTGAAGACCCCAAACTTTCGGCATCTGGCCAATCAAAGCCCGAAGATTTTGTTTCCTCAGATTGACTGTGGTCACAACCAGAGAGAAACGGTTAACATGAGCGGCTTGAAAGCATAACACCGATGGAAGCGTTACAGGTTCATCGTCAACACCAAGATCAAGGTCTTGGACCGATTTGCGGAGTCGTTCACTCATTGTGGTATGAATCGAATTGAGAATCGATTTGATTGAAGAATGATTGTATGAGAATCGAGAACCAGAGAATTTATAGTACTTCTATGGCGGTTTATTTGGGTGGTTACCCTCCGAGAAGGAAGGGAAATGGTAACTGCCATGGATAAGGAAGGGCAGAAGAAAACCGCCGATCGAAAACCGGAAGGAAGCATGGTTTCCGATGGTCGGAGGATTACTCCAAATCGGAGAAATGAATCGGTGTGAGGGGAAATCGCACGAAGAATCGCCCATCACAGAGAGAAAAAACGGTTACTGATTAATTATAACTTTTTGCATTTAGTTTTTTTTCAGTTAATCTAACCTCTAACCCCCCTATTCACTCTCTTTCTCTTCCTATCTCTCTCTACATTCTTTCTAAAAAACTAATTTTTCTTTTTTTTTTGGGTTATTCACCTAAATCACCCATTCAATTAAATTGTTTTTGATTTAATTGTCGTTTAAGATTTTTTCACGCAAATTAAGAAAAGAATTAAATTTTCTGTTTTACTTTTATTAATATATTTTATAAAAAAATTCATTGGCCAAAACATTAAAACAGTAGAGATAAAACTGGAATTTTCACCAAACATTTACATTGAAAACCTAAACAGCTATTTTGAAACAAAATTTATATCTTAAAACGACAACTAAACTGAAACGGAGGAAGTACAATTTAATTGTTTTCAGCAGAACTAAATTCAATTAAATTGACCTACTTAGCCTAGGTATTTATTCGCAACACTTTTTAATACTCCATATTAATGTTTCTTCCTGTCTTAATTTCAACAATTATTCTCGGGAAATATGAACAAAAAATTTACTTTAATTGATAACGACATAGAAAAAAAATCATTATTGCCAGCCAGCCAACCGATTCATTAATGTGAGATGCTGTGTTACGTGACTCGGGAAATATATAAGTACTATATACACGCATATATTAGATTTGAATGGTAAATAATTTTGTACTCTCATTTTTTTTGTATAACTTTTATGTATCACTCTTTTTATTTTTATATTGTTTCGTAAAAACTTATAGCTAAAATTTTTGTATAGTTTTGTGTTACTAATCGGATCGGTTGTGAAAAAAAATATACATTATGTTGTATTAATGGTGAATTTGTGTACGACAAGTCATAGACGCTTAATGATTTGGGTAGAAACTTGATTACACGGTCTCTTAATTATGTAAGTAAGTTCTACAATGTTCCAACGGCGGCTTTTGTTTTTGGGTTTCAAGTATCTTTGTGAAAACTGAAAAGTAGAATAAATGAATTGCTATATATCCATGGACTCGACCAAGAAAGCGAGTATTCAAGCACTAAAACCATTATTAATTATATTCGGTCGGAGGGCAACATATGTTGTAACATGATTAATTATTGAATGTGTTACATGTATATTTAAAAAATGTCAATCTGATCCGATAGTGCCAGCAGAGTCAACTCATAAACCAATAACTCTTTGTCGAAAAAAAAAACCAATAACTCATTTTAATTTAGGAGTCATGTACATGTATCAACTAAAATTTAATATGTTTCGTAGCAAAAAAAGAGAATGTACTTAGCTGAGTAAGACATCACAATTGCATTAAGTTCAAGTGACATCTCCTCTCCCAACTTCAAATAATTGAGTCTGTTTCCATCAGACCAGCTTTTGGTATTTAACGTGTACAAGACAAAACTGTTAACCAAGTGTTCTTGGTCTAGTGGTTGCCATTTGTGGAGGAGTTGCCCTGTTGGTCTAGGTCAGGGATCGATTCCCCGCAAGCTCGCAATTGCTAGATCTCCACTTAGCCACATAGATATGAGCCTTTGCTTTTGGCCCATTTGCATACCCGGAGAGAGAGTCTATCTATGGACTGCACCTCCCCAAGGGATTAGTCTGGACCCTCCATAAGTCTAGGATTTCCCTGAGTTATCAAAAAAAAGACAAAACTGTTAAACATAACCAATCCAATTCCAAATCCCTAATATCATTAATTTAATACTGTATTTTCATTTTACCGAAACTAGTAGTCACTAACTAGAATCCCATCTATTTATATGGAAGATTATTTCAAATACCATTCGACTTTTTCTTCGATTGGATATCAAATTTGATATATGTTATATACATGTTTTTATGAAACTTAATATAAGATTATGAATTCGATATTTGGACATAAAGAATGAACCAAGTGTTAGAATATTCCACATCAAAAAGTGAAACACGAATCACCATTAGTATATAAGAGAGATTAACTTTTCTACCTAATGTTAATTGATTTGAGTTGGATACATATTCACATGATATTAGAATTCTACCAATCCAAAATATCATTATCTCGAAAAAACTTGTTTTCAAATATTCTACATTAAGTGGAGATGATTCAATTCAACACTAGTACACTACTATATACTATATAAAAAATCCTACCACTAGTTATCAATTAATTTTGAGTTAAGTGGTCATAAACTTTACACCAACAACCGTTATCATCTATAGAGGCATCGTGGTAGACATTTAACCCATTTCCAATTCATTCGTTGTAATGACATGATGTTTTCTCTTGGTAATACGCACCATCGCATGGTACATAATCCTTTCAACCTTAAACACGTTTGTATCGACGATGTATCCTAGAGGTTACTAAAGCTCTCATTTAGTTAATACGCACCATAGCATGGTCACAAGTCACGAGCTCTCTTGAAAGTCTTCATTTTTGTAACCATACCGTAAAAAGTTTTAAAACTTCTAAATTTTGGAATATTTCGAGATCACTACCCAAAAAAAATGTCCTTTACATCAGTTTTTAGTTTTAAATTATATGCGGGTCTTTACTTACTATAATTTTTATTTTATTTTAAACCCTATCGGCTGATCCGCTTAGTTACAGAGTAGACTACTCCTGTGATTCAACGATTCAACGATTCAACGGATACCATGAGCTCCGGGCGGACTCAGATCGAACGGATGATAAGATCCATGAAATCCATAATTGGGTCACCACACTATCTGATATAAGTTTGGAATGCTTTACTATAAACTTACTATAAATTTTACTTGGTGACTTATTTTTAAGAGAAATTGTTAAAAATGCCCCTTTTTCAATACCCCTTTTCAAAAATGCCCCTTTTGAGAGTCCATTTTTAAGTTTGCCCTCTTTTAATTTTTAATGACCATTTTACCCTTATTTGAAACAAAATTAGGTCCACAAAATACAAAATATTTTTTGGCGGGAAAAGTGATCCCGCAATTTTCCCGCCAAAAAACTTGTAAAAACCTTGTAAAATTTTCCCGTAAAAATTTTCCCGCCAAAAATTTTTTTTTGCGGGAAAAGTGGTTCCGCAATTTTTTTTGCGAAATTTTTTTGGCGGGAAAATTTTTGGCGGGAAAAATTTACAAGGTATTTTAAAGGTTTTACAAAGTATTTACAAGTGTTTTGTAAGGTTTTACAATGTATTTTAAAAGGTTTTACAAGGTACTTATAAGGTTTTATAAGGTATTTATAACTTGTAAAACCTTATAAAAAACTTGTAAAACCTTATAACTTGTAAAAACCTTATAAAATAGCTTGTAAAATCTTATAATATCTTATAAATACCTTGTAAATACGTTGTAAAACCTTTTTAAATACATTGTAAAACCTTATAAATACATTGTAAACAACCTTTAAAAATACCTTGTAAATTTTTGGCGGGAAAAATTTTCCCGCCAAAAATTTAACGCCAAAAAAATTGCGGAATCACTTTTCCCGCAAAAAAAATTTTTTGGCGGGAAAATTTTTTGGCGGGAAAAAGTTTTACGGGAAAATTTTACAAGGTATTTTAAAGGTTTTACAAGTTTTTACAAGTGTTTTGGCGGGAAAAATTGCGGGATCACTTTTCCCGCCAAAAAATATTTTGTATTTTGTGGACCTAATTTTGTTATATTTCCTTATATATTTGTGATATCTTTTATTAAAAGAAGGGTAATTTAGTCATTTTGTACATAAAAAGGGGTATTTTTAAAAATGGACAGCCAAAGGGGGCATTTTTGAAAAGGGGTATTAAAAAAGGGGCATTTTTGTGAGTCTCCCTATTTTTAAAGAAAAGTTATAATTTTACTGTATCAATATTAGCTTAATAAAACACGATTTCATGCCTATTTTATTACTATACTAATCATTTTCTGTCTGGCATTTACAGGATGAATTTACTAATGTATTGGTAGGGGAGACTGAGAATTTTTTGCGATATTTGATGAACTTGGACGTATATGCAATAAACATACATATTTTCTCATGGAACGGTGAAAGGGATATATACTATGATAATGAAGGTCGACAGTAACAAATTATGATAACGGAAGAAGTATACAAACAAAACATACATTTTTCTTATCCATATATTTTTTGGAAAACTCTTATTTATACCAAAAAAAAAAAAAAAAAAAAAAATCATTGAAAAACTGTTGAGCTTTGAAGTAGATATTTTTGTGAAATATTTTAACATAATTAACCCCAAGATAAGTATATTGCGCTACTGCCATTATGGAGATAGTATCCAATTCCAATAACCGATTAAACGATATTCAATTTTTATTTTATTCTTAAGAATCTTTTTTCTTCTCAAACACTACGGAAAAAGTCCAAGTTCAAACCCAGAATGCCAAGGCATCTCTCCAAGACTAACAAGATTAGTAGTAATTAATTGAATAACCTCTTTTTTGTTTTTATAAAGAATTAGTTGAATAACTTGTCGTGTAGTACTAAAATATTATCATGAAGAAACATGGCAAAACCAACAATTTTTTAGTTATACCTGGTCTTAGGGGGGCAAATTGTTTTCGCTAGCTGCCTACCCGTCCAAATTGTTCACTTGATTATTATTTAACTCTGCAAATTGTATGGCTAGAAGATAATCCAAAGAAATGAACATCAAGAACGAACTAAAAAACTTTGACAAAAAAAGAACGAACTAAAAATCAATAGAGAATTAAGAAATATACAGAGTTACAAGAATCAACACGAACAACATCTAAAATATCTACACAGAGAACAAAAAGAAGCAGAATAATTTTCATAGCAAGAAAAGGTTTTCAAGGGAGAAATCCAAAGAGGAACGGAGAAGGGTAAGAAGCGGTGTAAGGGAGGAGGCCATGGCGGAGGAGAGGCGGAGGAGGTGGAGCACGGTGGTTGAGGTGCTGCCGCATAACAATCTGGACGGCTTCAGCCACCACCACCACAAACTCCATACCTATCTTCATTAGCTCTATACACAGCTCTATCCTTTTTATCACCATTTTTCTTTGTTTTTTTTTTTTTTTTTTTTTTTTTAAATCTTGCTTTCCTTTAACTCTCACTTCATCCTTCCTTGTATTTATCATAGACGCGTCCCCACTCCAAATAAGTTTTAAATTTATTTATTTTTGTTTCCTTTTTGATAGAGACATTAAAAAAATGAAAATTAGAAAGGAAAGAGAAATAAATGTACAGATAGAAGATTTTTTTCTATTCCTTTTTATTTTTGTTTTCAAGTTGGATTAAAAATTATAGTAATAAGATTCTGTTTTTTTTTTTTGTTTTTTTGGTACGTGACAGATTTTAATGTGTGATAAATTAATCATGTCATCTCCCAATTCAGTAACGATATACATAAATCGGAAGACATTCTAAACTCGGGATAAGCAGAGTGGTAGTCCGTAAGGGTCTAATCGTTAACACGGTGGACCAGTCCACTATGTAGCATCTCGGTGCGTTTCTACCGTGACCGACCGGATAGCCGATAGGGTTTATCCAAAAAAAATATATACATAAATCATTTTGGTAAAAAAAAAAAAAAAACGTTAGTCGGAGCGGGTGGCTTTTGGACGCTCCCAAAGGATGAAATTCTTTTAACCCACGGGACTTTATATCATTCTCCTCTGCACGACCGACAGTATCCATTGGAATCAGATATGTATGCATTTGGATAATCACAAATTCACAATTCACACCTTAATTCCGAGTTTACAATTTTATAATATTTTCACTTTTTCCTTGACATTTTATAATGTTTTCACTTTTTTTTTATTGGCGTTTTATTAATGTTCTCACTTTTTTTGTCTTTGGGATTTAATGCTTTCACTTTTTTTCTTTTTTGGCATTTTAATGGTTTCACTTTTTTGTTTCTCTTCTTAATACGAATGTTTTTCACTTTCAAGTTCTTAACACTGACATTTATTTCCAATCATAGATATTCGATGTGCCTCATTCTAAAGATTCAAATAGTATGTGCATTGGAAAATAAACTGAAAGTGGTTTCAACTAATTAAAAAACAATCAATCTTCATTGGACACACATTATACATCTTCGCCTCAACTATAAGAAATATTATCTCACCAAACAAAAACAAAATCTTTACACTTGATTGATTTGAGTGAAATATACTTGTCCGACAAATTGGAAAGTAAAAGCGAAATTCAACAACTTTGAAAAGATATGTTAGTTTAAGCTTCCATTTAACTTACCAAAATAAAAGAGAATGTAACATGAACAGAAATAGGTCTACATTAGCTTGTCGAAAATCGTTTTCGTATGGAAAACACTCAACAGCAACACAAACGGTCGCATCCTCATAATAGAGATCCCTCCCCACACTATGTCGAATAAGCCAAGGTCACACCATAAATTAGTCCTTTTCAAACTAGTCAATAATTTTTTTTATCAAAAAAAAACAAGTTAATCATGTACTTCGTTTTTATGAATATCACCATCCGGATGCAGAAACTAACTGATAAGATAACAATCAGAATTTAGTAGATTAAGTGTCAGAACGGCAATAATGAGCAACTCTGCAATTGCAAACAAGGCTACCGTTGGACAAGTCTGACGGCGATAATGAGATGTTTGATGATTAATTTTATTTTAGGTACAAATATATAGAAAATTACAATATATTCATGATTATTCTGGTACAAGTTTTCTTCTAAAATTCTACTGTAAATCTGGAGACAAATTTTGTTACTTAATTTATAAAATTTATGATATCTTACTTTTGATAGATCCGACGGTCTTTTTGCTCAAAAAAAAAAAGGACTACTGTCCTAGTGTCCTTGTCGGAGAAAGTTTTTTTCTTTATATAAAATAAAAGACTAATAATGTCATTTTATCCTCTATAGCCTATATCGAGAATTAATTACGGATTTTGTCCTTTTTCATAGTGGCATTTGTGGATTTTGCCATTTTTTGAATAGTTTGTGGATTTTGCCTTTTTACAGGCTCTAAAAATATGATTTAACATACGTTTCACTCGTTATGTTTGGGTTTAGTCGGTTCCATTTGTTCTTAGGGTTTAATATTTGGTATAAAGTATGTATTTTTGCAAAAAAAAAATCACAAAATACGTATATTTTTAAGTGTTAAAAAAAAGACAAAATCCGTAAACTATTCAAAAAATGATATTTTCGTAAGGTTTTCCCAAAAAATGGCATTTTAGACAATAATCCCCTATATCGAAAGTGAATAGGTCAAATAAATGGTACAAATAGTTGAAAGTTGAAACTAAAAGAAAATAACGAAGATAAGAAGACAATAATGATATCAGTTGCCAAGGCAGACAGATCTCATCTATAGCTCAAAATCATTCACGTTATGTTACAGTAACAAGAGACACTGTCACATAGGTCGACCAACCATGCATGCTTCCATATTTTACATAAAAACGTTGTAAGAGCATCTCTAATGGTGAGAGCCCTCCATGGGCTCTCACCATTTTTTTAAGATTAAAATTTTCAAATTTATGAGATGAGAGCTTTTGTTAATTTTGCAACGTCCAATGGTAGGCTCTCTTTGTGGGGTTCTCAGGAAAAAATTAAATTATTTTCAATTATTTTATTTCATAAATCTGAAAAATATTATAATTCATAACATATTAAAGATACAATAATTTCATACATTTGAAAATAAATTTGAAAAAAAAAAACGATTAGTTATTCTGTTGATTGTTGCGAAATTTTCTCCATATATGCTCAACCAAATCACTTTTTAATTGTTGATGCATATTTTGATCACGAAGTTGATTTCGCATGCCCATCATATTCTCGATATTTGGAGGCATACCTGTAGAATACGATAAATCGACTTGTGAAGTTTGGTTTCCTTCAACTTGTAGGAATTCTGAAACATCAAACTGAGTGTTGTACCGATCTCGTTCGTCTTCGACTATCATATTGTGCAGTATGATACATGCTTTCATAATATTTCCAATTTTTTCCTTATCCCAAACAAGAGCTGGGTTTTTAATAATGTGAAAGCGAGCTTGCAATACTCCAAATGCACGTTCGACATCTTTACGGGCCGCTTCTTGATGTGTAGCAAATAAAGTGTCTTTCCGAGTTTGTGGTAGTCGAATAGATTGGATAAAAATCGACCATTTCGGATAAATACCATCTGTGAGATAGTAAGCTAAATGATACTCCCGGCCATTGACTTTGTAATTCACATTCGGAGCTCGACCTTGTAATATATCATCAAAAATTGGTGATCGATCAAGAATATTTATATCGTTTAAGGTACCTGGAGGTCCAAAAAATGCGTGCCAAATCCAGAGATCTTGTGATGCGACCGCCTCTAAAACGATGGTTGGTTTTCTAGAGCCACGTGTATACTGGCCTTTCCAAGCGGTGGGACAATTTTTCCACTCCCAGTGCATACAATCGAGACTTCCTATCATCCCGGGAAATCCGCGTATCTTTCCAATATTGAGTAGTCTTCTCAGATCTGTGGCTGTAGGTGCTCTTAGATATTCATCTCCGAAGAAAGAAATAATTCCCTCTGTAAAATTCTCCAAGCAAGACATCGCAGTGCTTTCACCCATACGGAGGTATTCGTCAACCGCATCAGACGCATAACCATAAGCAAGCAAACGAATGGCTGCCGTACATTTTTGTATTGGAGAGTGTCCAAACCTTCCTGTGGCATCTCTTCGATGTTGAAAGAACGGGATTTCACTGGAGAGTCGCTCAACAATACGCAAGAACAACGGCTTGTTCATTCAAAAACGGCGGCGAAAAGTTTGAGGTGGAAACATCGCATTATCACTAAAATAATCGTTCCATAAAAGGACGTGCCCTTCTTCGCGTTTTCTATCAAAATAAGCTCGTTTCCTATTTTTCTTTGCAACCTCTTCGCCATTAGACAATTCGACGAACATATTCTCGAATTGTTGATCAAGTGGTTGAGAGTAGCTTTCTTCCATGGCGTCGTCGAATGGAGTACGAGATGAAGAGGCCATATTGTTTGGTAGGTTTAAGTATTAAACAATATAGATATATATAAAAGCTTTGGTGATTGATTGTTTTGTGGTAAAAGCAAAGAAAAATTAAGGGAAAAATAATTTTTGTAGTTGAAGCAAAGAACAATATTAGAAAAGCTTGAGTTGTGAGACATCTACAAACGATGGATATTATTTATAGCAAAGGCAAAACATAAAGAATAAAGTTTGTGGTACACAAAGAATAAGCTCGTTTGTAGTACAAATTTGCTAGAATAAAGTTCGTGGTTCACAAAAAACATACAAATTATTTGTGGTACATATTGATCTCTTTGGCATCAAACATTGAACCACTTGCACACATTGCTCTCTTTGGCATCTAGCAAAAAAACAAGACAAGTTAAAACATGATACATGATACACAGCAAGACATATCATACATTACAAAGCAATATCATACAAGACAAGTTACAAAGCTTTAGAGTACATAGACTTAAACTAGAACTTTAAACAATATCATACATGAGACATAATACTAGAACTTACAAAGCAATATCATACATGAGACAAAAAAACTAAAAAGCATCTGATGCTTAGCTTAAAACTTAGGACCAAACTAAAACTTTAAAACTTAGGACCAAACTAAAACTTTAAAACTTAGGACCAAAGCTCCGTGATTAGCTTATTTTTTAGGAACAAGTCAATGTCCGAAAGAGGCTCAGTTCTTGAAAGTAGACTTTCAAGCATCTGATACTTGCTTTGCTTCTCTTTGCGATCCCAATCCTTCTCCTTTAGTTCCCACAAATTCTGAAAATGTTCCACAGACTGGCCTGCTTCTCCTTTACCCGTGGCTGGCTTCTTTCCTTCGTTAACAGTGGCTGACTTCCTTCCTTTCGCTTTGGCTGCCTTCACACCCGGAGGTCGAGTCATGACTGAATCATCTTCATTCTTCAACATTGATAGGCTGGGAACTTGCATTACCATCCCCACACTTCCTTCTTTTAGCATTATCCTTTCCTCCCCGAGTAGTTTGATCACACCATTTCTGATCAAACTTTAACTCTCTCCATGCATGATCTAAAGTGAAATTCTTCTTGGTATCATTGTAGTAGATCTCGTGAGCCAGCTTCATAACATCATCCTCTGACTGACCACTAGTTTTATGAGTTGTTGCTGTCTTATGACAACCCACAAACTTGGTGACAATTTTATTGACCTTTGCCCACCTTTGTTTACATTGAGCATGCTCTCTCTTTGGCATTCCGTCGAGGGAAGGACTAGCAGCAACATATGCTGCAATCCTCTTCCAAAAGGATTGACCTTGTTGGTCATTACCAATCACAGGATCCTTGCTTGTATTAAGCCAAGCATTGACGAGAACAATATCTTCTTTTGCTGTCCATTTCTTTCGTGATATACTTTGCTTTGGTTTGACATCTGATGCTTCATTTCCTTCTTCTTCACTTCCTTCTTCAGACAGTTGACTACTAAATGCTGGGACTTCAGTTGATCCACTTGCAAACTGAGACATGTCTTCTTGTTGACTTTGCAATAGGTTCATGAAACCCGATGAGTGATAAAATGGATTCATATCATCCATTTTTTAGATAAGAAAGTGAAAGTGATTGTGTTTTGTGTTAGGCTGAAGGTTAAAGGAAGTGAAAGTGATTGTTTTAAAGGAAGTGATTGTGTTTTAAAGAAGAAGATTGAAACTTATTGAAGAATTAGCAATGAATGCCAAAGTAAAGACACTAATTGTATTTACCTAAAATACTCCAACTAGAAAGCATTTATTTCAAATAACAGAGAAAGCATTTACAAAAGCAAAAACTATCCTAATCAAACACAAAGAAAGCATTAATCACAGCACAAACTGTACCTTGATTTAGAGGCTGTTAAATCGATGCCTTATGCCTTCTCCACTTGTGAGATTTGTAGTTTCAACCACTCCAATTAACCTCACCAAAACAGAGAAAGAAGAAAGAAATATTAACATAACATTAAAAATTCAAAATGATTCAAGTAATTACTAAGACAGAGACAGATAATTACCTTTTTCATTATTGTTCTTCTCCTCTAGTTTCTTAAGTTGCTGCTCCTTCAAGTACTTATTTCGAGGATCCTCTTTTGCTTCATAAAGATCTATAAAACGATGGTAATTAGAAGGATCATAATCATTCAACCTAATCTAAAGTTAACTTCTATCAGAACAAGTGAAAAATTAAGTCAAAAACTCTTAATCTCCAACAAGAAGCAGATGAAAGTAATCAAAACCCATCAAGGTCATCATCACAGATACACTAACTAGTGACAAGATATACTAAACAAACAAGTTCCTAAAGGTTTAACTTTTAAGTCAAGTATAAGACTTATCAAACTTGCAATGAAGTTAAAGCAAATACCTTCCCCATCAAGGTCTTTTCTTCGAAACACCAGCCCCATCACTCGCCTCATTAGCAGCAGCTTCAATTTTGCAATTTCCATGGATGATAGATGCAGCCCGAAAAAATAGTATCTGAAAATATATTATAGACTAGACAGAGTTAAAACGAAAAAGCTAGTCACAACGTCTCCTGCACTAAACTAACACAAAGTCTCCTCATTGATGAATGATGACAGTCATGTTCAGCAGCTATAACGTCTATGGTGACAAAAAGCAAAGCTTTTGAGTATCCAAAGATATATTCTATGGACAAATCAACTCACCTTCAAGGCATTTTTCACTTGAGTAGACTCAGGAATCAACCTAAATGCCACACCATTAACTTTTAACTGGAACACCTGCAACAACACACACACAAAAATCAAAACCAGTAAAGAGAACACAAATCGAGCTAATTGAGTTATTGATTCCTTATACCTTGATCATCCTCAAACCATTTACCACCATTAACAGGCTTACCACCATTTCTAGGTCTCACAAAGAACTTATTCGTCTCAACATAACCATTAGTTCCTGATCCTCTTGCGGTCTGTAACCCTATCCCGTTGTACATCTTTCAACTCTAAATCAAACCCTAAATCGAAAAAAGGGAAGAGATTTGGTTTCAGATTCAAAGCGGAAGAAACCCTTAAACGAAACCAAATCACAGTATCAAAGCAAACAGAAGCTAAAAGCAAAAGATCTTAGATTGAAGTCGAAAACAATCAAAACCAAAATTACCATAGATCTCCTTCAAAGCCTTCTCCTTTCTCACCTTCTTCTCCCTCTCCTCCTCCGTCAACTCCATAGATTCCACATCCACATCCACCTCCACCTCCATCCGTTGAATTTGGATATCCGATTTGCATATCTCTCTCACTCCCGATCGTGACATGCAGTGGGGAATCCGGCCTAATCGTCGCCGGCGACCTCTCTATTCTTCCCTCAATCGTCGCCGGCGGCCTTAACCGTAACCTCAATCTTCGGAGAAAAGGCATCGCCATCGCCTTCGCAAAGAAACAGAGAGAAGAGTCGGGAAATGATAAAAAAAAAGGCATCGCCATCCCCTTTTTTTTACGCGTTTTTTTTTTTTTTTTGATCAAAAAAAATCGACGGATGAGAGAAGGCCACGTCGTCGGCTCTCATGGTGCTCAACATTTCTCTCAAGAGAGACAGCTCTCTTCTTTTTTACCAGTTTTGATTTATTTTTCAAAAAAAATTTCAAGAGAACCTCCAAAGAGAACCTCATTTTGCACCCATTGGAGATGCTCTAACTGCTTGTTTTCTTCTTCCCCCCTTTTTTTTGTTTATTAAATTGAAAACACTGAGTATTTTTTAAGTAAGAATAATATTAATTTCAACGAACAAGAACAACTATCAAGTACTGGTTCATTATCAATTTATTATTCGAAAATATTTAGAAAAGAAAAAAAACGAAAATAAGCATCTTTTAATTTAAAGCGAATTACCGTACGTACGTCCTTCTGAACATATAACGTGCATATTCATGAATGTGTTCCATCTACATTTATGCTGTTTTTTTTTCAATTTTTTTGTGAAAAATGGAAACATCATCCCATTTCCATACAGTTCAAGATATGCCCAATCTATTTACTTCAGTTTGAAATTATTAAGTGATAATGCAACCAAAGTGATCGAAGCTTAGCAATTCTTGTTTCTGTGTTGATCACACGGTAAACACTTTAACTAGCAAAAAAGTAAGTTCTCAAAACATTTCAAAAACACTTTGGAATTAGCTCTACGATTATTAGAAAAACAAACAAAAATTTACTAGAGAGAGAGAGTAGATAACAATAACTAATTGATGACTTTTCACTTTTGTTTAGAAATACCCATCAGTTGTTTCAGTGTTTTGCATATCAAAGATTCAAAGTGTACCCATTGAGACAAAGTTGGGCCAACTCAATAGCAAGCAAGATATCTTATTCAGTTATTCTTCATTCTTCTTCAACTTTTTTTTTGGACATTTTTGTAGCAGAAACCATAGAGAGAGTATCACATTGCGTACACAATCTCTCCGCTACTGTCAATGTCAAGATCATCAAGGTCGCTCTCTAGGTCTTCCTCCATATCGTCATCTATGTCCAAGCTTCCTGTTTATCCATTAATGAGAAGATTTCAAACATTGAGAAGCAATAAAAAAAAATCAATAAATCAAAAAATTTATGTTTTGTGTTGTTTCACCTGTGAGATAATGGTTCAGATTCTGAGTGCCTGCAGGAGGAACAGTCGCTTCTGCAATGATCTGCATGATCTCTTCTATGCTTTGGCCCGGTTGATCCGATTCATCATACTGACTGTTCATCGTGTTATCGTTCATTAGATCTGCCGGTAGATTCTTCAGAAACCATTCGTGGTTCCTTATTTCAGGAATTGATATCCTCTGCCAAGAAACCAAACAAGAGGGCCAAAATGCAAAGTTCTTTACTATAAAGAAGATTCAGATATAGATCAACAAATGCAGCTTTCATGATCTTTCCTTTACCTTTGCAGGGTCAGCGACAAATATTCTTGAGATCAAATGGCGACATTCAGGAGATATGTGAACATAATCCGGAATAGCGTACTGAACATTCAGGATTCTCTGAGCAAATGTTTTCACAACATAACAGATTGTTTAGCTAGCAAGTAAGCATAGAATCCATAGTTACATTTTTCAACTATTGAAGCATGAAGATAGTGAAAGGCTTACATGTATAGTTTTCCTGAAATTCTTTGGTTCCTCAGGATCTTCGAAAGGATACGCTCCAACCAGCATGACGTACAGAGTAACCCCACAAGACCAAACATCTGCAACCTGAACAATTATGATGCAAAAAAAAAAAAAAAAAAGAACAACAATTATGATGCATTTGACTAATTCAAACAAAATTCAAGAATTATCAATATACAAATCAGACTCTTAATAGCTTTCTTCACCAAAATTCTTGATAAGCCAAGATTGTTTCTTTGTGTGAGCTTTCATCAAGAAAAAGCATGTTTCCCCTATATATACTCATATGATAAAATAAAAAGATTGTTCTTTGTATAAGATATGGTTATCATACTAGTTTGGGAACTATGAAAATGGAGTACCTTTCCATCATATTCTTTCTTTAGTAAAACCTCGGGAGCGATATATGCAGGAGTTCCAACAGTTGATTTTGGCTGCGAATGTAAGACTGATGACTGAAAAAAACAAAAGCACACAAAGCTTAGAGGTACTAACAATAATCAAAACACAGTCTCTGAAATGCTTGGCAAATAAAAGATACCTTAGAATATCCGAAATCGCAAATCTTTAGACGAGGGGCCGGGCTACCATCTAATAACGTATTCTCGAGCTTTAAGTCTCGGTGACATACTTGCTACAACATAAAATTTAATTTCTTAAGTCAGCTGATTTTCACATCTGATGAAGCATTGATTTGAAACAGAGCATTACTCATTACCATAGCATGACAGTAACTAACTCCTGAAATGAGTTGCTGGAAGAAAAACCTCGCCTACAAGTTAGTAAGTAGTAAACGATATATTAAAATTTCAGCATTTTGAATCTTTGATTATATCATCAAAGCAAAAAAGAAAGATAGAACAACCTCGTCTTCGCTGAAGCGGCCTGCATTGCAGATTCGCTCGAAAAGTTCTCCTCCAGATGCATATTCCATAACAATAGCTAAATGGGTTGGTGTTAATATGACCTGAAGCAAACCTGAGGATTAGATACAGAATTCTCCTCTGCTTAAATGTTAATAATAACCAAGTAGCTTAAGAAAGTTGAACAAACCTCTTTGAATCTTACGATATTGGGATGTCTCAAGGACCTGTGGTTGATTATCTCTCTTTTTACATTCTCATCTATCTGTAAATACAAAAAAACTCCTACCTTTAATATCACGTTCGAATGAAACACCTAGAGCCTTCAAAACAACTGTACAACATAAGTCAAAAAGCAAAGCAGAGCAGATTTGGTCTTCAAAAAAAAAATCAATCAATTTTGTAAATCACTAGAGGATCAAACCATTCATAACCATAAAGTAACCAAACACATATCTCTCATTGGATGATGAAAACACAAAAATAAATTCTTTTGGATTCAAGAACCTAGTGAATTGAAACATAAAAGTAAAATTGGACTAAGGAGAGAAAAAACAAGAAGATAAAAACTGACCTTCTCACCTCTCTCGATATATTTAACAGCAACAAGCTCATTACTTTGCTTGTCTCTCATCAATCTCGCAACTCCAAAATTACCGGAGCCAATATCCTTGACGAGCTCATACCTATCGCTATCGTGCATAATCGGCAAATCCATAGGACCACTCACTGCTGGTCGATCCATTTTTTACCTCTCTCCTCTGTCTCTCTGTGATTGACTTCAATCTATGTCTCAAGAAGAGTTTTGTTCTGGGAGATAATAGCTAACGACACCAAGACATTAGAGGAGATGGACAACGGTGTGACGTGGAAGAATTTGAGCCGTTGAGATGAGAGAAGGACTCTTGGGGTGATCAAGTTATGGTTGTGAGAAAGAGACGTTTTCAGAGACCCGTGAAGTATTTAACCAACAACAAGTGGGTTTCTTGAGATACTTTTTGTTCCTCTGATCACTCGATGAAGAAGAAGAAGAAGAAGAGAGGCTCGTGATCTTGAGCTCTGTTTCTCTCTCTCTCTCTGCTTCCGTTTTCTCTTACTAAATAAAAAGGAAACAGCTTCCTCTGTTCTGTTTAAACCACACCTTGAAGTAAGCTAAATAAAAAAAAACAGAAAGATGAGAGAGAGAGAAGAAGTTTTCGCTTTTTTGTGAATTGTTGAATTGTGATTTGTCAAAGCATGGGTCTGGGTCTCTGGGAGATAGTTTGAAATGACGGATTTACCCTTCTTCTTACAACGTTCTGACAAACAATGGGGGCTTTTTTTTTTACCCCTACTATTAATTTCTCTCTAATACTTTTTAAATTGTCACAAAAGCATTAGAATGGTAAGAGCATGGGCACTGGGGCAAGCAGGTGGGTGTGAGTCTTGGGGTATAGGTATTAAAAAAACGAAAAAATTGTCTCTCTCTTCACACTCCGGGTGTAAGTTTACACTCGGATGTAACACTTTTTCTCTCTATCTCTCTCTTTCTTTCTCTTTCTCTTTTCTCTTTTGCTTTAAATTATAATACTAAAAAAATACTTACACTCACACAAACACATTTGTCACTGCTGATGGTCTAAGAAATTTAATACAGCAGATTTTGATTAATTTTCATAAATTTTTATTGAATTAAACTTAGTTTACAATTAGTTTTTCTGTTAGTATCATATCAAATATGGTAATAAATTCAATATTGGATTAATTGCCCTTTAAATATTTAGGTGTATATTTGTCCTGAAACGAAGCTGGTGAAACATACTCGCATTAAACAAGCCTATGGCTAATCATAGAAACCTCTACCTCTCGTGTATTATTTATGGGCATTAAAAAGATTTGCTTTCTATTTCGGTATATAAAAATCGTTTCCGCATTTAAAAAGGGAAAATAAAAGAAAAATAAGTTACCGCAAATGTCGAGATATTGTTGGCTAGTTTGTCAGATCTTCACCTAAAAGCAGAAACCGATAGAGTTGCATTCATCATCATAGCCCATCATTTTTATTATTTAAAGTTTTTGTTTATGCGCATCCACATGACGATTGTTGCAACATTTTTTTTTTTAATCATCTTAAACAACCATTATATCCGTACATAATATTCCCAATACACACTTCTAGAGATCGATCATTCCGTGGATGGGTTAACACATGAACACTTTGACATTTCTTTTTTCTTCCATTTAGTCAAACAAACATTTTGTCCTTGTTTAAAACTAATATCGATTCCTACAAAAATACATTAACAAATAACCGACATCTGCAAAAATACACGCAATTTTCAAAAACTTTTTTAAATACAGGATGTTGTGGTCCTGTGGATGAATATATATATATATATATATATATATATATATATATATATATATATATCTGTCTGAAGCATTTGTTTCTCTATTTAGTATTTTACCATTTAGAGTAGAGCGATTTCCCCAAAATTCTCAAAAAATTCCTTTCAATTTTACTACATGGTCAAGCATTCGAACAAAAACTATCGTTGCAAAAAATACTAGATCGGAATGCTTTCTACCCAAAAGACGAACTCAATGCAAACTATTCATGAAAAATTTGAAAAAACTGGATCCATTCCGGTTCTTGCGCGTAACAACCAGTGGAGAAAGATTGGCCTTAGTTATTGTAGTTATCAAGGCCAAGGTCTCTCAGTGCATCAGTTGCAGCGGCTCTGCATGTCTCATTGTTGGCCTTAGCAGTCCTTATCAGCTTCTCAATTCCATTAGCAAGCAGAATAGTTCTGTAGTTTGCATGCAGACAGAACTTGATATCATAAAAGAGTTCGCGATATGTGCATAATATTGGATGATAAAAATTGGGAACAGAGCAATTACCTGTTCTCTGCATTTCTTACAGCAATGTTCCGTATCATGTTGCAAGCGTTTCTCTGCATTTGAGCAGCTACTGGGAACCTCTTCATAGCTTGGACTGCTAGATCACCAGCTCCGGCTTCTATAGCCTTGGCAGCGTGGTCTGGTGATCTCAGACAGATTATAGAGATTATCAACATGACCTGAACAGACAAGTGTATCTTGGATCAACCACAAGGATTATGCACTCAGACCCTAGTGCTAAAAACATTCTTCACATGACATTACATTCTATCTAGTGGAAAACTGCCATAGACGTGCGTGACCTGTAGTCACAAGTATCTTCTCTAGACAGGAAGATTGGAAACTGCCCATGGGACATAATGTCATAAGAGGGCTTTCGTTTTGGTATATACTTACCTCTTGTATGACTAGAGGATCGTCAGAGAATCGTTGTGCGAGTGTGATTAGCTTGTCGAGACCTCGCTTCTCAACTATGGTACTCTTGTTAGAGTCACTTCCTGCCAACTAGAGATCAAAATACACATTTTTAGACAACATTTCTCACGAGTGGTTATGATGCTAATCTAAATCAGTAACTCTAGGCTTTGGAAAAGCTTAAAATTCGAGAACATGCATTTATTAGAAGAATATGAACATAAGCTACTCTTTAATAAGGTGCGGCAAATACTTGAGAGCCGAAATTTTAAAGAAGGATTTTGAAATACTGTAGGCAGTGAAAACAATAGAGGCAACATGCAGAACATTTTAGAAGCTACTCACCTTAGACAACAGGGAACAACATGTCTTAGCAGCAGTTTTGTTGCCTTGCTCACCGCTAGCATTAATACACCGAAGAAGTGTATCTATTCCACCAGTTTCGGCAATAGATTTACATATTTCATCCTGTTTACAGCAAAACCAGATGAAGAAATTGCAAGGACCTAACCAGATAAATGTTATCACACAGAGATCTCAACTAGGAGACTTACATTTACAGCAATTGCTTTTAACGCAGTACTTGCTGACACCAAGCTATCAGAGCCAATTCCTGCCTGTAATGCTTCAGTGAGGGCTGTTGCAATCCCTAATTTGGCAAAAGTTCGTGCATAACCATAAACCTGAAACACATGAAAGCAAGAATCTAGTTGATTTGATTTCTCAAAGCATGTCCAAGAATAAGCACAAAATACTATCAGCGATTTTTACATGGTTTCAAACACAAAAAAAAACAACGATTTATAAATGTATGCTAAGTGCTATATAGCTGCTTAGATGCCATTTTCCCTTAATTTCATTCACGCAGTCCAAAAGTGGCATATACCAAACGAATGTAATCCTACTTACTTGGGAAGCAACAACACGGTAGTCATCTGGAGTCAAAAGAGCACAAATAGCATCGTACAGAGCTCTAATGGTAGTTTTACTCTCTCTACTGAGCACTTGCAGAATAAATTCATCGATTTTCAGTTCCATGAATAACTGCTTGACGACTTCATTACCAGTTGCTGCAGCAGCAACAACCGCAAAACCAGCATCTAACAAATCAGAATCGGAGCTGGAACCACGTAAGAGATCAACAACGATATTTGGTCCGGTACAATTCCTGAACATCTCTGTGCTCTGAATGTCTACAATTGAATAAACACATGATCAAGACAAATCAAAGTTAAACACACAAGAAAGACTAATTCCAGAACAGAAGTCTTACCACGGATCAACACAGCCAAAGCCTTGAAACAAGGAACAACAACGCGATTACTTCTAGTAGATGTCTTGATTTTGGAACAAATAGAGCAAGTTAAATCCACAGCACCGTGTTTTATCGCGATAGCTGCGTTCCCTGATTCTTGGCTGCTACAAAGCTCATTGAGAATGTTGAACAAACTCGATATCTCATCGAAATCCTCATCTCGAAGAGGTCCGTCAATAGAAACACTATCGAATTCTTTAAGTCTATCTAAACAAGCAATAACCGGATTGTCCTTAATGCTACTTTCTCCTGGAACACAAGTAATGATCCCTGTAGCCATAAACAACACACACAATTGAACTAACGCAGATTCATTTCCTCGAAAGATAACTATAAATCCAGTTAAGGAAAGTTTTCTGGGGAAAGTAGAAAGAGAGGACCAGAGAGATCGGCGCCTTGGAGTTTGAGAGTGTAGAGAGCGTCTTCGAGAGCTTCGGAGGGTTCCATACCAAGATCTTCAACATTTTCCCTAACGAGATCGTCGAATGCCTCCTGAGATATTGCACGGACACCCATTCTCCTTCCTCCGCTGCTCCGATTTGATAGATCGGAAAAATGGTTTTCAAAATTGAGTTTGGAAGCAGAAACAGCGAAAGAAATAGAAATTAGCTCGATCGATGTTTCTTCTACTGATTTGAAAGCGGAACAAATAAATTATACAAACAAGAGATTGGGGTGTTATTAAAACGACAACGTTTGTTATTAGACGGCGTCGTTTTATATATATATATATATATTGTTTATTTGTCCACAATGTATCTATAATTTAACACATAATCTTATTGATATGATTATGGGCTTACGACAGGGCGATAGTCACATCTTCCCGCCATATACTTAAAAGCCCAATACGTTTTAAAAAAACTAAGTCCCACATCGAAAATCTAATAAACAGTTACTAACCCATACCCATATAAATAAAAGCTATCTCTTAACTTTCTAAAATAAACCATATAGTATAAGCTTTTCAAGAGAGGCCCGACTGTTGGCTTAATTGCCCAAAAAAGTTCAAAATGTTTTCTAATGTTTTTATTTTATTTTTTATACGGGTTTTCATTTTCTTGCGTTTTATACTTAGGTTTTAGAGGTTTTATTAAACGTTTTTTTCAAGTTTCTTTTTGTTTTAATTATTTTTAAATTTTTAAATTTTGTATAAACTAATTAGACACAACATCCAAATCCCTAAGAGGTGTTTTAGGTTCAATATGGTTTTCACAAAATTAAAATTTTTAATACTTGTTTTCTTTTAATGTTTTTTTTTTTTTTTGATAAGTGTTAAATTTTTAAATTTGTGTAAACTAATTGGATACAATATCCAAATCCCTAAGAGGTGTTCTAGGTTCAATATGCTTTACACAAACTATTTGGACACAATATCCAAACTCCTAAGAAGTGTTATAGGTTTAATATGGTTTATTTTGTGTAAACTATTTGGACAGAACATTCATCCTCCTAAAAGGTGTTATAGGTTCAATATGGTTTACACATAATTAAATTTTAACACTTGTCTTTTTTTTTTTAATTTTTTTTATAAGTATTAAATTCTTAAATTTTGTGTATAAGTTAAATAACCGATGTAATTGTGAGTGTTTTGTTCTTAATTACCAGCTTCGTCTTCTTCTTCTTTTTCTCGATGTATGCCAAAATCTCCTTCTGGCTCACAAGAGCTTCTTCCAAAGCCTAAACCGAAGATAAATCCAAAACTCAATCATCGATTTATAGGTTAAGAATCAGAGTTGGCTATTGTCTAGAACGTTTTTTTGGTAGTTTAGATTTTGCCTTACCTTCTTGGTCTCAGTCAACTCTTGCTCAAGCACTTGAACACGATTGAGCGCGGCCTGAAGTTTCTCCTCTTTCTCAGATTCGACATGAGCAGGTTTCAAGTCAAGGAACATGCACTTATCTTCCAGCTCAGCCATACGTTTCACCATCAACATATACTCCGAGCTCGAGACTATTGTTTTGAGGAACGCTATTTGGGAGAAGATTGGGTTTCAAGATTAACATCATCCAAACTCCTAAGAGGCGTTATAAGTTTAATATGGTTTACACGTAATTAAATTTTAACACTTGTCTTTTTTTTTTTTATTTTTTTTTTATAAGTATTAAATTCTTAAATTTTGTGTAAACCAATTGGATACAACATCTAAACCCCTAAGAGGTGTTTTAGGTTCAATATGGTTTACCTATAATTAATTTTTTAATACTTGTGTTTTTATTAAAAATTGTTTTTAAATTTATTTTTATATTACTATTAAAAAAACCTTAAGGAATTTTATATTCAAATAATATTTTGTATAGACTGTTTTATGTCTTTTTTTATAAGTATTAAATAATATTTTATTTTTTCCCCAATTTTTTAAAATTTTTTGGCGGGAAAAATTTTTACGGGAAAATTTTACAAGGTTTTTTAAAGGTTTTTACAAGTGTTTTGGCGGGAAAATTGCGTGATCACTTTTCCCGCCAAAAAATATTTTGTATTTTGTGGACATAATTTTGTTTCAAATAAGGGTAAAATGGTCATTAAAAATTAAAAGAGGGCAAACTTAAAAATGGACTCTTAAAGGGGCATTTTTGAAAAGGGGTATTGAAAAAGGGGCATTTTTAACAATTTCTCTTTTTTTTAATTAAATTTCCATTTTAAAGATTTTGCAAATAATATTTTAGATAAATTTCTTTCAATTATCCATAATTTGATTTTAATTTTTTTTTAATTTATATCACTATTTAAACTTTAAGGGGTTTCTACAATTTTCAAATAATATTTTGGATAAACTGTTTTATTTTTTTAAATATACATTATTAAAAATTTTAACACTTGTTTCTTTAATTTATATTTACATTATTGAAAACGTTTTTTAATTTATATTTAAATATAACTATTTAAACTTCAAAGTTTTTTTTATTTTTCAAATAATATTTTAGATAAACTGTTTAATTTTTTTAAGTGTAAAATTTTAAATTTGTGAAAATAAACCGGACAACATCATGTGTCAGCTTTATCAACCCAATGTGTCAAAAACCATCATTAAAGTCTATAATACCTCTAGGAACTGCTCTCCTTTCGTCGTTGTAATGAAGAAAGGTGATGAATCCGGCAAAACAAGTACAATTGCTGGCTGAAAATGCAAACAAAAAAAAGGGAACATAACATCGAATTGGCCCCAAACAAAAGATCCAAGAGGTATTATACTCTTCTACTCTTCGAACATTTGTTCAATCCTTTGATCATCTAATCAAAGATCCTTTTTTCAGAGAGAACTCTTTTCCCATCATATTTTATTTTCACTGTTAGAAAAGAAGACATATAAAAATGTATATACTTTAACATCTGAAATATCATTGTCTGTAAAACTGCACAAGACTCTCGAGGTTTCTGTGATCTACTACCAAACTTATCCACAAGGATCAAACTGCACAAGACTTAATACATTCACGTGTCTGTTACAATTCCCTTTGCTCTAATTCCGGCTCAATTGCTGCAGCTGCTAGATGTCTAACCTGCTGAGCAAGACGTCTCCTCCGATATATCCCTACTATGCGCAGAATCAGGATCATAGCAATCGCAGCGTAGTCAAAAACTGTCACTATTCTGAACCCGCCTGTAGAAAAAATGCAAAATCAATCTTGGAAAGCTTAAAGCCTTAAACACAAAAAGGGCTTGGAACCGCACTGAGATTGTTTCACCCTTCATTGCTGGTTTATGATTTGTGAGGTAACTTACCCGTTGGGATGAAGTTAAATTCTGCGGCAGTGTAAAGGGTACTCACGAACATCTGCAAACACCGGAAGGAAACTTAGTTTCTTATCTTTCAATGGGAGAAAACAATGGCCTTTAAAAACAAGAATAAATACAAACTAGTTGCTCCTATGATGATTACAGAAATTGAGATATGTGTAGTCTTGCTTGGCCATTAGTACAGAAACCGAATGAAAACAAGAATTAGTGGATAGAGATAATAACCAAACACAAAACTATGCAATGTAAATTCAAGGATGTTCTTAACTGCAAAGATGCGCACTTCGTGAAAATACAGATTGTTCACATCTGTATCCATCATATGCCACACCATTCTCTTCATTAGAAACGGCAGCTCATGCACCTTCTGAATTATTCAAAAGATGGTGGTTTTGCCAAGTCATAAAAAATGAGAAATAAGTATACAGATAAGAAATGCATCAAACAGTAAAGAGAACCAAAAAAATAATGAATTAAAAAGACCTTACCTGAACAAAGCCAGTTAGACCTCCAACAAAGAGACGGTTATACCTACGGACCTTATCAAGAACCTCCTTCACCTCTTGCTCCTGGCGCTCCTGCAATGATGCTTCTGGTGACAGCTTAGTGATGTGCCGAACACACATGGGACACTTGCAAGGCCTGGATATTGCAGCATAGTTCCAGTACTGCAAGATGCAATTTCCTGTACAAAATCAGCAAGCGGTTTAAGAAACTTGCCAGATCTTTTAGTGACATTGCAAACAACAACACTCCATAGGAACAGAAAATGATTTCAAAATCAACAATTGTGATAAAAGTAGTTGAAGAAACTTGCCAGATCTTTTAGTGACATTGCAAACAACAACACTCCATAGGAACATAAAATGATTTCAAAATCAACAATTGTGATAAAAGTAGACATTGTGATCATAAACATTCTTAGCTACCAAGAACCCTAAATCAATTCCAAGACCAACAAATGTCAATTCTCCAAGTTTCCTAGAGAGAGCTACGAATCTACCTCTGGCGAACAGAAATATCCCAGAAATACACAAGCTTGATACTTCAATGTAGATGAAATGGCTCAGAGAATCAAGAAGAAGAAAGACTAACCGCAATACCAATGACCACAATTTCCACGACACGGAACCGTAAAGGAACCGAAACAGATCGGGCAAACATCATCCTCTGGAGGAGTCTCGCTCTCTATCTGCCTCTCTCCACGATTGTCCGCTTCTATATTCGTTTCCTCAACCGTCACGACTCCGTCAGCAAGCACAAGCTCGTTCCGATCAAGATTTTCCGTCTCCGTGACGGCGTTAACCTCCGGAAATACATCGGCTGTTGTTGTTACCTCCATCTCCTCTCTCAGGTTGCTGCTCCCTAAGGAAGACATATTTACTTCGCAAACCTTCTTCTTCGCTTTGGTCACTTTCTCAGAAGATTCCTAATTTACAGATATGAGTTTTTTTGGATTTTATTACAGATTACAGATAATAAAAGTAAATGGATAAATACATGTCAAAGCGTGTTTTAGAGTAGTGAATGACCGATTGGTCCTTGCTATTTTCGGTAAGGTAAAGGACCACATTTGGGCAAATGGGTCATTTAGTCGCAGTAGTTAGGAGATTAAAGAGGTACTTTGATTTTTTGTTAACTTGGATTAAAGGTGGACAGATGTTAGATTTTTTGTACATTAATAAGATTATATAACAAGTGTTTTCTCTAAGCATTTTAATTTGGGTAAAACCTAAACTCGAATAGAACAAAATATATGGAGTTTGAATATCAAACAAAACTTTATACTATATCCTTGCTAAATGTCACTTACTTCTTGCAAATATGCTTACGAAACTAGATTGTTACCCGCGCTACACCGCGGGTTAATTATTTAATTTTTTTTGTTTTTTATAAACTGATGAATTTGTTGTATATAATATTTTTTGTTGTACATTGCGAGTCACATGCGTTGTAACTAAAAATGAAAATTTTAAGTTGTATTTGTTTTGTTTTGTGTTTAAAATTGTATAATTGTATTTTGATTTGTTAATCCCAGGATTTCACCCGTGATATATTATCCCGTATTAATATCAATCCAAATCCGACCCGTCCCACCATATAATCATGTCCCGTAAAATTAAACATCATTTTGTTATTTCTTTTAATAACACTTTTATTTAAAAGACATATAATTCGAGTCAATTTAAAAGTTTGCTTTCAAATAGTTTCTATAATATATATATATATATATATTTCAAATTAGTGTGTGTTTTTAGACCAACCCGTAAAAATGTTTTTAAAATGTATATTAAAATACTAAATAATTGTATTTCGATTTGTTAATTTTAAGATTTCACTGTGGTATATTGTCCCGTTTTAGATAATTGTAGAAATTAAGAAAATATCTGAATGACTCAATTCCGGGTCAGAGTAAAAAAAAAAAAATACGACTTGATTAAACGCGCAAATTTGTTTTTCAAAAATGTTAATATAGATTGTACACATACTTTTTTCTTCATCGATTGAGTAATATGTCCGTTTTAAAAAATTTGAATCATAGCATATGCAGAAAAAATCAAATTTTTTTATTAAGTATATATATTTTATAATAGTTCAAAATAATATAAATATAAGATCATATAAAAGTAAAATGAGAATCATATATTTATGTTTTAATTAGGTAGAGAGGTTTTAGGAAATTAGTTCAAATTTGTTATATTAGCACTAAATAATCATATTTGATTTCTATATCTATAAAAATTGTAGAGAATATGCCATAAATAAAGAGTTTAGGTATAGTAATTAGTTGAGAAAATATATATTTTTTAGATTTTATTGATTAATTTTCGTTTTTTAATTTTGTCAAAAATAAGGAAAGATCCGATTGAAGATTTCCGGGTCAAAATTAAACAAAATTTTCGTAGCACATTGTCAGACTCTTATTTCTGTTTGCATAAACTAAAGACTAATGTAAAACGGGAATTGGAAAGTTAAGCCATTTTTTTTATAGTATATCAAAAAAAAAAAAATAGAGTCATCAAAATTTAAACAATAATATCTACAGCTACATTTATCCACTTTTTATATCCTATTACTATTAGTAAAAGGAGAAATATATATACACTAAATAATGAAATTCATAGTTCAAACCAAATTGGGAACCGACTCTCACTACTCTATAAATACAGAACCTCAAAACTCTAAAACTCACAAAAGCAAAAAACAAAAAGAAGAAGAAGAAGAAAGCAATCAATCTGTCAAAGAAGAAGAAGACACGATGGGTCTCTATTGGGCACGTAAGTTACTCGTAGTCCTCCTGGTTACTGCGTTCGTCTTCTCCGGGAGTGCTGAAGCGTGGAGCTGGAGTTGGGGTTCTGACCAATCTGGTTCGAACGGGGGTTGGGGATGGAGCTCCGGCAACTCTGGCGGTTCTTCTGGCTCGGGTTCAGGTGGTTCAGACTCCAACTCGGATGGTTCAAGTTGGGGTTGGGGATGGAGCTCCGACGGAACAGATACAAACTGGGGTTGGGGAAGGAGCTCTGGCTCACACCATTCAAGCGGCACTGGCTCTACACACAACCGTCATAGCTCTGGCACGAACCATTCAAGCGGCACTGGCTCTTCACACAACGGTCATAGCTCTGGCTCAAACCATTCAAGCGGCACTGGCTCTACACACAACAGTCACAGCTCTGGCTCTAACCACTCAAGCGGCACTGGCTCTTCACACAACAGTCATAGCTCGGGCTCAAACCACTCGAGCATCGTTGGTTCTACACACAACAATCACAGCTCGGGCTCAAACAACTCGAGCATCGTTGGTTCTACACACAAGAATCACAGCTCTGGCTCAAACCACTCAAACATCGTTGGTTCTACATACAACGGTCACAGCTCTGGCTTAAACCACTCGAGCATCATTGGTTCTACACACAACAATCACAGCTCTGGCTCAAACCACTCAAGCATCGTTGGTTCTACACACAACCACACGAATCCAATACCGGCTGGAAGAAAGATTGCGGTTACTGTATGGAAAAACGGATACGGTTACACAGAATGGAGTTCAAAGCATGCCCCATTCTACGTCAACGATGTTCTTGTTTTCACGTACAACAATGATGATCGAACACAATCCATGACGAAGCACCATAGCAAGAAGAAGAACGACGTCTACTTGCTCCCAGACATGAAGAGCTTCAAGAGATGCGATGTGGCCAGAGGCAAGAAGCTGGTGGCACGAGGAGGTTCATCATCAAGAGGCTTCAAATTGCTTCTCCGTAAGGTTCAGACTTACTACTTCGTCAGTGGAGACCATATAGGCTGCAACCACAACATGAAGTTCTCTATCCACCCGATTCCCCACCCTTCTTCACATTAACTCTAAATCCACTTGTTCTTTTCTTTGAACTTTGAGTATGTTTCTATTCTACGCTTTTTTTTTTTTTTTTATAACCCAGTATCCAGACCACACAGTGATCTGACTAGCCCACTGAGCCTAAGCCCGCGTCACAGGAATTTTTAAGCCTCCACTTAAGGGCACCCTGATAAACTGGTGGTCTGGGACGCCTGAGCAAGTCCGCAGGTAAATTCCCAGGTGACCACAGGAGTGAGAGAGCGAAACTGCGTCTGGGGAGGATCGATCCCTGGCCTAGACCAACAGGGCGATCCTTCCAACCAAACGAGAACCACTCGCCCACCACCATGTGGTTTATTCTACGCTTTTTGATTAATTAATCTTTGTTATACGGGTCATTAAAAGTTTTATGCATGAATACTACTTTTACAAAGTTAATAGTTTTCTTCCACTGACTTAAGAAGTTCAAAATGTTGCAATTCAAGACTTATGATACAATTACCTAAAACACTCTTACAAGATGCAAACAAGGCTCGCTCCATGAGGAAGCTGCTAAAGTTTTTGATTTAAAGAAAATCACCTATAACACCTTCATTAGTACTTACTAATGTTTGAGAAACTATCGCCTCAATTAGACCAAACCAGAAAACTTATAACTCCATTGTTGATGGATATATACAGCAAGTTAAACAGAGAAGACGAAGCAACATTGTTCATCAAACATGTGAAGAATCTTGATCCGCATAATTCTCAAAGACACAGATCATTCCCAGGTTACTGGCATATATAGCCTAAGACATGTACTTGTATTGAAAGCTTCAGATCTTTGAGAGCATCAAGGCAAGATGGTCATCTGAAACCTCGATTCCACTGTATGTACCCAAAGAAGAAGCCAACCTCGCAGCCAATTGATGTTTACACTTGCCAAACGAAATGTAATAACAAGTCAGTAAGATAAGATACAGAATCTCTAGACATAATAAAGGAATGATCTGATTAAAAAATCTTACACATTGGTGCTCTCCTCTGCTAACAACATCATAGAAGAAAGAATAACATCCACAGTAATCTCCTGGGAAGCAGAGATACTCTTCTCTCTTCTGAGATTCTCCCACAACCTGAAAACACAAACAAACAAAACAAATCTTCTTAGATAATCAAATCTGAGTGCTTTTTATTCACCAGAGGGAAATGTTGATGATGAGACCTGAAAGATGGATCTTCCACTGGGTAAGCCAGAGATTTTCTTAACACCTCTCTTGTCGATTATTCTGGTGGCTTTCTCAAGATTCTTACCAAATAACAAATGCAAGCTGGATTTGCAAAATTAAATCGATAAAACCCTAACCATACTCATGCCTACATACTAAAGGGCTGAACAAAAATTGATGATCTTTGTGGGGAAAACAATAAAGAATCTCAGCTATGTATCAAGCAAGTATAAGAAGCAATTGGATTTGGGGAAACTGACCTTGAGAGCTGTTCTTCGGTTACTGCAAAAAAGAAAAAGGAAAATTCAACGGAAAAATGTCGTAAAAAAGGAAAAGGAAAGAGAGAAGAAGTACCTGAACCGGTTGATTCAATGTTCGACCAAACGGCCTCTGCGACCAAAAGAGTGACGCTCATCGTTTTGCTTTTTCTTCCGTGGGAAGTTCTTCTGAATTTGTTGAATTTTGTGTTTGAATTGCTGCTCAATTTCACATTCTCAAAAAGCGCTCGTGTTCAATTCGGTTTAGAAATTTGACCAAATTCAATTTCGGTTTGGTTTGTTTCGAATTGCTCAATTCGGGCACTCAGTTCTATCGGTTTGATTTGGATCTGAAGTTTGGAATATCGGTTTGTTTTAAGAAATTGGGCCACGTTGAAATTTGGTTCGATTAGGAAGTGATTAGTTCGGTTCAGTTCTGGTTAAGATAAGTGATATCGAAACCTTTGGTTTCCCACACTTTCGGTCATGAATATTTTCCAAAATTTCGGCTACATTTGAAATTTTATTGCCTTATTTTGGTTTGTGATCGAATACACTAATCTCTCTACAAGTCATAAAATAACAATTTGAAGTGTCCTCAACGGTATCACAAATACACTAATCTCTCTACAAGTCATAAAATAACAATTTGAAGTGTCCTCAACGGTTTCTCACACTAGATTTCTTACAAAAGTATTGTTTGTCAAAAGCAAAACTGCTTTGCCCCAAAAGAAGAGGGTTTCAACCTTCTTTGCTGGTAAAAGAATATGCAAATCCAACTCCACTATTCAATAAAATAAAATAAAACAATTGTTCGTAGAAAAACAAATAAACAAATATGTAAACAAGTTTTCTCCCTATTCGGATCTTTCCCAATCAACCATTTTATCATCATCAAAGGGTCAGTATAACACATTGAGTAACCGTCGTTGCTCTGCTTCATCAGAGTGTAACGAGTAGATATCCGGTGGAGCGGTGATGCCTCCTTGCTGGACCAATTTACCATTCGATGAACTGGTTTTCTTTTGATCTAGATAAACTACAACAACGCTTATGTCGTCATGGAAATGTCGTCGAATTCCTTTGGCTATTTTCTTTATATCTCCATATCTCATTTCTCTCTTCTTTGCCGCTTCTTCCATAGCTGCTCTTACAAGTCTTCGTGCAATCCCCTGTAGATCACAGAGAGTTAAAAAAAAAAAACTAAGTAGCTAACAGAAAGGTGAAAGATACAAAGCTCTTGAGTTTAGGGAAAACTTACAGTTCTTGGGTGTTTGAGCACGATTTCTACGGCTGTTTCATCACTAAGATGTTCCCAGAGACCATCTGATGCAAATATCAGAAACAAGTCCTGTGGCTTAAGCTTCCTTACTATAATGGAGGGTTCGGCTGTCATCGCTGGTCTCCTCAAAGGAATGGGATTTCCATGTCGCTGGAAAATCGGGTCCCTGTAATACTCTGGTTTTTTCAAGTATACATCCCCAATTGATCTCGATACCTACAAAGAAGCGAATATAAAACGATTTAGCTAACTAATATACAACGAACTCAACATTCACGAAAAGGTCATTAACGAATACAAGCAACCAAAAAGCATGTATCTTCATTATCATGTAGAGCTCTGACTACCGGGAATTCTTAGAAAAGCACAAAATCCACTGGGGAAGAAACGTTGCAGGAGCCCGTGTGACGGATTCCTGGAACATTGCAAGCCCCCATTTATATAAATGAAAAGAGAAACGAAAAAACAATATCAGATTACACCTTTTAAATATGAAAACACAATCATAAATCTTCATCACAGATAGATGCTATGTAATCACACGCAAGTAAGCAAAACTAAGTTATACCTGAATAATGCCTTTAATCCGCCAAACTCCACGTGTGTATATGACGATTTGTGAATCATCAGGGTTAAGTGCCTTCACCTCCTTTCTCACTTCTTCAACAGCAACGTTATGATCAGTAGATAACCGTTCAGCTACGGCACCCTTACTACTATCATCCCCTGAAACAACGCTTCCAAGAACGGCTCTCGAGTCCCCAAGATTCGCAACATACAGTGTGTCATTAGAGATCGCACCAACAAGACAGCAAGATCCCACAGTAGCCATTTGCGGTTTCGTGGGAAGGGAACGTTTAACCATACCACAAAACTCCTCTTCAGTTTCTTTGAATGCTTTTTTAATAACATCTACAGATAGTCCCCCATGTTCTCTTGCAAATTCTGCAATCATGAAAACAATCCTGTTAATTCACTATCAAGAACATGATTTCTTACAAAATCAATTCAAGAGGCAAATTACAGCACCACAAAACCTGAACATGTTAACGGAGCAAAGTGAGTATACAAATTTAAATAAGTTCACAAAGACCAAATCTTTTTATATTGGAATGATCAAGGCAATAAAGATCACATAATTTTGACCATCAAAAACGTAGTCAAAAGAGTCAAAAGAAGTAAGTATCCTTAAACAAGTTTTGATTTTGAGAAGGAAGAGTGGGATTATTACTGTGCATATAAGGAAATAGATGTCTGGTAACGAATCTAGAAGCTTCAGGTCCACCATGACCATCGTATACGCCGACGTAGGTAGCAGAAGAAGATGTGAAAACCTGACTCTGATCTTCCAGCCTGGAATTGGCTTGAACCACCGCGATCGAATAATCACCGCCGGCGTGAGGTCTCAATTCCGATTGCCAGAGTAAACCATCACCACTAGCTCTGCTTCCCAAACACCGTTCGAGAGGCCGTGCTAAAGCTCGCAACATCACCTACTTAGGGTTTTTCTATACAGAAAGATTCTGAGTGCAGTGGAGTAGAGAGAAAGAGAACAAAATGAACAAGATTTCGGATTCGATTGGATGAGAGAAATCGAAAGGTTTCTTCTGATTGAATTTTGATTCGTTCGTTTTTGTTTGATCTGATCGGTTTTAAGGGATTCGTGTGTGTGTTGAGTTGGTGAATAAAGAAAAAAAAAAACCGCGTGAAGAAGAAGAAGAAGAAGAAGATTGATAGAGATGACTTGGACTTGTGCCGTTCCTTAGAATCTTATGTAGACTACGCGTCGTTTTGTTATAATTTTGCCGTTCACTTCTCCTTTTATTTGCAGTTGTTTCAACGCGTTGTTTTTTTTCTTTCCCTTCTCCATTTTGGCTTTATTTTCTCAATAAATAGACAAAAACTTGGGTCAAACAAAAACGTCATTGCCGTATATTTTAGGGAATAAATATCTTTCTTCTGGAACAATTCAAAAAACTTAAAGTTCTGATTCGGTCCAACCAAAACAATATCTAAAATCAACAGCTACTTTTATGTCTTCTTATATTAATGTAGTGTATAATAAGTAATATACAGCGTCAATGTCTGAACATTATTTAGAAAAAGTAGGCCCTTTTTGAAATATTAATTCATGTCTAACAATGAGGAAAGAATCAAAATTTAAATTGTTCATGTCTACAAAATGTTTACATCGTCTCCAAATAGCAATAACTAGATTCTATCTTGTGTCTTTTTTTTTTTCTTATATTAGTGGGAAATTGTTGTAATGAGAGAATGATGAATGGGTAAAGGATGAGTAAGCCGTAGCCAACGTGTAGCTGATATATTTGCTTGTCAACTAAGAAAGACGGATAACTACTGAATACAATTTCTTGCTAATAACCTTGTCATCTTAGTATCTATATTATTATTAATCTAATTTTATTGTCACGTTACCGTTTCCGGTATAAGAAAAAATAGTATTCTGGTCAAACTTTACTTTATGTGTTGTGTTCTAGAGCATACTAATAAAACGGTGAATATTATTGCTTATGAGTAATTTATTTAATTACAAGTGGCACATTTGTATTTGGTTATTATAAAAAGGTTGGATTTTGGGATTAAGAAATTGACGTGGACGGACTTGTATGAAGATACGCGGAGGCAATTGGAAGTTTATTGGCTCAAGTTGTCGAACTTTTTTGATAAAGACATCTTGAGTGTGAATGTCTTCCAATTTTACAGCCAATGATCGATCACATTGATAGGGTGATTTTTTATCATATAGATCCATTCGTTTTTTTTTTTAACATATACATATCCACTCATATTATACCGATGCATACGAGATTCATTAAACAAAAAAAACCTAATTAGTATTCTCTCCTTTTCATAAAGAGTGTCATTTTGACACATTGCACACAAATTAAGAAAATATTGAATTATATATGTTCTTATTTAATAAGTGATTAATGATTTAAATTCAATGAAAAGTAGCTTTAAGTTGAAAGTAAATCAAAAAATTATGTGTAAAAATCACATTGAAAATGTAGAATGACACTCTTTGTGAAACAAAAATCAAACTCTAAAATGACACTCTTTGTGAAACAGAAGGAGTACTACATTGGGACTCCGACAAAGCATTTAAGACAGTGGTAACAGATTTCTATAGATTGGAATGTAAATAAGTCAAAACTCAAGGATTTAGGAGTATAAATAAGTAATAGCTCCTCTAAAAATGTATATGTAAATTAAAAAAAAAAAAACTGTTTCCTTTTTAACCATAAACACAATCCAATGTTGCACTTCATTCTGAATTATTCAGCTTACATTTTATTATTCTAAGATTGATTCCAAGTCATTTTCGACAGCCTGAATGAAGCAAAACAACTCAAAAGAAGCCCACCTAATTGAAATCACAAGTTCACAATAACTTTGAAGTTCCATCGAACCAAAACTTAAACACTATGCGCAACCAAACTTCAATAGAAATGTGTAACCAAACTTCAATCATTTTTGGTATGTGTTGACCAGTCAATAGAACGACAAATTGGTCAACGAGATCTGATCATTAAATTATAAAACAATATTTAAATAGAAATTTGTGGTGCTTCGACGAAAAGCGTCCCGATTTTGAGGTTCGTTTACGCCGGCGAAGATTTCCATCGGAAACTTAATCTGATCGGACGGAAGAAGGCTCGATGAAGAGCAGATTGAAGAGCTACAAGAGGAAGAAGCTAGGGTTAGCCACAGTCATCGTCTTCTGTTCTCTCTGTTTCCTCGTCGGTTTCTATGGTTCCACTCTACTTTCTCAGGTGTGGAAACTCGCTGATCTTTAAAACTGTGTTCTTTAGATTCGATTGGTGGAGTCTTTAACTCAGTTTTGTGACTAATCGAGGGTTCTATGTTTGGGATCAGAATGTGCCTCGTGTTAAACCCAGGTTGAGAATGTTGGAGATGGTGGAGAATGGGGAAGAAGATACTGGCTCGATGCCTCATGGTGTTACTGGAGAAGAATCTGTTGGATCGATTCCTTTTCAGGTCCGATTTTGTTGCTAATTTTAGACTTTTAAGATGTTTGGATTGGTTATTGAGCTGAAATCGTTAAGTTAGGGCAAGATTGCGCATTTGATGATCTAATTGAAGTTTGTTTTTATGTTCATGTGTGTGACTAAGAGTGTGAGATTATTGGGTTCCTAGCAATTGGTCAAATGAGGCAAGTAGTGATATTCAGTGCTTCATCTTTATGGATTATTTGGTTTTAAAATGGCAGGTACTTAGTTGGAGACCTAGGGCTATATATTTTCCGAATTTTGCTACTGCAGAACAATGCCAAGCTATTATTGAGAGGGCAAAGGTTAATCTGAAGCCTTCTGCATTGGCTCTCCGGAAAGGAGAAACTGCTGAGAACACTAAGGGCACTAGAACAAGGTCTTTCTTTCTTTCTTTCTTGCATTGTCTTCAATCAAACATTCATCAGTAGCCTCAGTGTTTTTGCTTGGTGTGTTGTTACAGCTCAGGAACTTTTATCAGTGCTTCAGAAGACAGTACTGGCGCTCTGGATTTTGTTGAAAGGAAAATCGCAAGAGCTACGATGATCCCAAGGTCCCATGGAGAGGTTTGATTCTCTACTTCCCAATCCTATGTGAATCATAAACCTGAGGCATGTTGTTTTGATTACCTTGAAAGTGGCAATAATAGGCTTTTATTGACATTGCTTGGTCTTTGGTTGAGTGCTTATCACCCCCTTAAATAGTACCTTTTTCGAGATTGCAAAATCTTGGATCCAGATTTATGAAATCAACAACATTCAATATTGAGATGTTGCAAAAAGAGTGGTGAATTTCCTAAAGATTGACATACGAGATTTTATGTTTTTGGCAGTCATTCAATATTTTACGGTATGAACTTGGCCAAAAGTATGATTCCCACTATGATGTGTTCAACCCAACAGAATATGGACCACAATCAAGCCAAAGGGTAAAATCCTTAAATCTGTCATATTTTTAGCTTTCTTTAGTACCCGAGACCTCATTTGATTTTACGCAGATTGCTTCCTTCCTGTTGTACTTATCTGATGTTGAAGAAGGCGGTGAAACCATGTTCCCATTTGAGGTCAGTTTATAATATAGCATTGCATACTTATTATTAAGACCCTTCCGTTAGTTTTGATTCCATTTAAACGCTTTCGATTTAACAGAACGGTTCTAATATGGGCACCGGATACGATTACAAGCAATGCATTGGGTTGAAAGTAAAGCCTCGGAAAGGAGATGGTCTACTTTTTTATTCCGTGTTTCCAAATGGAACGATTGATCAGGTAAACAAAGTTTGAACACATTTCATTTCTGCTCTTGACTCCAATTCCTTGGATTGGTTCATGCTAATAGTAAATTTTTGCCTATGGTTGCAATGCTTCTGCAGACTTCGCTTCACGGGAGCTGCCCGGTGACCAAAGGAGAGAAATGGGTGGCGACCAAATGGATCAGAGACCAAGACCAGGAAGAATAAGTTAGGGGTTTTTTTCTTTTCAATATACTGTATCTCACAGCTTCTATCTTTTGACTGAAATTCTGCTGCTGGATCCCTAGATCGTGTATAGTTCTTCGCCAAAACAGTGTAACTATCGAGTTTTCTTATAATGTGAATGATACAAATATTAAAACCTGATAACGAACGGTTGGAAATATCCGTTGAACAAATAGACGTTTCTTTTTGTTTGATATATCAGTAAAAGAAATATACAACTTTAAGTAAGAACTCGTAAGAGTAACACAAGAGTCATGAGTAGTGTCGATAGATCTGGGTGTTATGCTTACTTGGTTTTGATGGCCGTTTAGTCGAGGATTTCTTGTTACAACACAACGTGTTCTGTTTTATTTTTTAAATGTTTTCTACAAATTCCTATTTATAAAGTAGAAATATAGTTTATGTATCTGTGCCATCTACACAGCATTTACTACTTTTATGGGAGTTTTTGTAGTAGACGCATGAATGATAACGATATTAGTTTGTTTTTGTGTGTGACATCATCTGCGATTAGTTTGGTTTAGAATCTTCCAAATATTGCCGACAGAAAAGAAGAGAATCTTCCAAAAGAAAAACTCTTCAATGATGTACGTTCTTTTTGACTACATATATTAAAATAAGAGTTCATAAAAAGTGGCACAAAGTCGGAACTTGGGACACGAAAGCAACACGTGGCTTCTATTAAAGGTTAGCGTCACTGAGTTAAGTTTTACGTGTCAGAAGTGATGACGTCGACACTAGCCAATGTGAACACGACGTGTACACAAATCTAGAAGGCTAGAACACTACAGATCAGAAACAGTTTGGGGATGTTTGGCTTTAGACCCGTCCACCTTTTCCGGTCACGCGCTCTTCAGACTTGAGGCCTCTCTCCTTCGCCTAACATAGAAAAGGTTATTTTCTCTAGTAATTTGGCTTGGCTATTGAGTTCATTGAGTGATTAGCTAAGTAAACTAATAACAGTAATCAATGTGTTAAGTAACACTATAGTTTTCACTTTTCACCAAAGATTTAGTTATTAACTTAGTTTTGTTGGGAAGATCTCGACAATTCTGTGTTTAGAAAATGCATGATTAATTTATATTAAAAACAAAATTATTAATTTATTAAGAACGATTGCAATGGTACGAGGCGTGAGTAGAAAAACCTTTATACTCGCGAAAGTACAAATGGTGTGTTTCATTCTTTTTTGGTATTTAAACTAAAAACCAAAATAAAAACAGAGCTCTGTTTCTTCTTCTCCACCGCCGTTATATATAAAACCCTTCCCTGAACCCCCAAAACTCTCGGAGCCATCACACGACAATGACCGGCGCATTGTTTAGAAACGCTGCCTTCGAAGCCGCTCGGATCTTCCGGTTAAAGCTAACTGCGACGGCGAATCCTTTCGGAAAGCTCGACCCTTTACCGACAGGAGGAAACATCCGGCGATTGCAGTCGAGGCCTTATAATCGTACGCCTCAGTTTCTCGGGAAAGCAAAGGAAACCGGAGTCTCTGGTTTCTGTACTTCTTCGTCTTCTTCGACGGTCTCTACTGCAGGATTCATCGGATGGTATTTGGGAATGGTGAAATCGCGGCCGGTTCTGACCAAATCCGTCACGTCCTCCCTTATTTACATAGCCGCCGACTTGTCTTCGCAGGTAATTTCATAAATTCATCTTATTTCGGTTTTCTAAGCCTAAAAATCAGATTTTAGATGTTCTGTGAAGTGTGATGATGTTCTTCAAGTTAAAGACTGAATTTTGACATTATATATGTACTCAGATTTCATTATTTCTTTTTAACAAACGGAAATCGTAGAAATGAGTGTATCTCCATGGAGATTTAAGATAGGAGAAGAATTACTGTGCTTGTATCGTTGTTAATAAATGTGTGACTTAAAGCTAGTGTTTGATCTTTCAACAGACAATTCCACAAGCTTCAGTGGAGTCTTATGACTTGGTAAGAACAGCAAGGATGGCAGGATATGGGTTATTAATCTTGGGTCCTACGCTTCACTATTGGTTCAATCTCATGTCAAGACTCTTCCCAAAACGAGATTTGATCACAACGTTTAAGAAAATGGCCATGGGACAGACCGTCTACGGGCCTGCCATGAATGTTGTTTTCTTCTCACTGAATGCAGCCTTACAGGGTAAGCTTTCAACTGTATCTGAAAAATATCAACTGGTTCGTTTTCAAGGTGTATATTATTCTCTGAGCAACATCAAAAAAATATGATTTTTTCTCAAACTCTAGATCCTGTTGACCTTCAATCTTGTGCTGGTTTAGAGTAGTTTGTTTGATGATGTTACATTCTTTCTCTAAATGGCATCTGAATAGTGGGGGTTGTTGTTAAATATTTGAACTTAGGCTATTCTAGATGACATCATAGTCTGATTTCCAATTATTTTTTCAGGTGAAAACGGTTCAGAGATAGTTGCTAGATTGAAAAGGGACCTACTTCCCACAATGCTAAATGGTGTCATGTATTGGCCTTTGTGTGATTTTATTACATTCAAGTTCTTCCCAGTTCATTTACAGGTATGTATGCTTGATTACTTGCATTTTGTTTTCAGTTTGGACTCGCTTTGATTAACCTTTTGATTTAAGACAGGTCATATATTTGCTGCATTTATTTTGTCTTATCTTCAGTTTTGGTTATCAACTGAATTCTGGTTTCTTTTTGTCTTGCAGCCACTTGTGAGCAACTCGTTTTCATATTTATGGACAATCTACATAACTTATATGGCAAGCCGTGCGAAGCCAACAGCCATTGCAATTTGAAAAAGCTCTCTGGGAAACTCTCTCAGTTTAAAAATGAAGAAATGAAGCCAAAAAAAACTTTTACTAAAAAGAAACAGAGCATTCTTCAACATTCTTTGTTTCCTCTCTCCAGATTTTAGGAGGATATAATGTAAAGAGTTTTGGGAAAAACTGTGCATTTGGACATGTCTTACACTCTTAGATTTAATTGACTTCTATGTTTAGTATTACATATAATATTTGAGTAAAATGGTGGTTCTTTAGCTTCTATCAACTTTTTGAGTCTTTGACCAGGCAAATGAAACTGTTGACACAAGTCTTTTCTATTAATCGTTGTTACATCAGTATGGCTAACAAAGACGGAAAATTACACGAGACCAATGGAGTCAAACCTCAAACCAAATGCTATGTATGCTAAAATTTGGTTTTTGTTCTAAATCTTATACTCAGTTAATAATTGTTTTACTCTCACTCAGTTCAATCTCATGTCAAGACTCTTCCCAAAACGAGATTTGATCACAACGTTTAAGAAAATGGTCATGGGCCAGACCGTCTACGGGCCTGCCATTAATGTTGTTTTCTTCTCACTTAATGCAAGCCCTAAAGGGTAAAGCTTCCAACTGTTCTTGAAAAAACATTAAATGGTTTTTTTTCAAAGTCTATAGAGCAATTTGTTTGATGTTACATTCTTTCTCTAAATGGCGTCTGATTAGTAGGGATTGTTGTTAAAATTTGGTCTTAGGCTTGTCTTAGTGACGTCAAAGTCTGATTTTCAATTATTTTTTCAGGTGAAAACGGTTCAAAGATAATTGCTAGATTGAAAAGGGACATACTTCCCACAAAGGATGCCAAATGGTGTCTTGTATTGGCCTTTGTGTGATTTAGAAATGAAGAGTACAAGATGTCCAAATGCATTGTTTCCTGCAATGCATTTTGTTACATGAGACCATCTCCATGGTTGACTTTATATTTTGCTTTAAATCTAGAGTTCTCTAAAAATAGAGCAAGGTTTGATCCAATAGTTGACTCTATTTTTTGCTCTAAAATCAATATTTCAAGTATATTCTATTATAATATTTTATTTAAATTTCTCATATAGTCCATTACTTTAAATTTGCAAATTTTATCCACTTAGTTTATTATTAAACAAATATCTAATAAAACCATATTATTAAAAATATGTTAAATTTCATTACAACACCTAAATAAAAGATTGAATGATTAATATATTTTTATTCAAGCATCATTATTAGTGTACTTCTCCCATATTCATGTATAAAATGTAATTATATAATTTTGTTTATGTATAAAATGATAATATATTAAAATTGAGAGGATACTTTGTAAATAAAAGAGTTATAATTTGGAGCAATACTATTTATATCTCTATTTTTAGAGCAAAATATAAAATACCATTAGAGTGATTTTGTACTAAATATGAAGTTTAGAGCAAAGTATAGAGCATCATTGAAGATGTTCTCAAAAAAACAAACAAGGAAGGAGAAAACTACATAAAATGCGAGAAAACTACATAAAATGCTATGAATAGCTATTTGTAACCCGAAAGTCAAACAATGACAAATGCTATGTAATATAGCTATATGTAACATCATAAAGTCAAAAGTAAAGAGCCAAACTCAAATGTATATGTATATATTTTCTACTCATCTAAGTGATCTTTCAAAACATATCTTAGTGTCTAATGCTTGCGGAGCAAAAATCAACAATATTGGTGTCGGAGACTATATCTGTCCAAATTTGTCTAGAAACCACTCTCCTATCTACTTTCATCAGATAATGCCTTCTTCATCATACCATAAAAGAGTTAATAAAAAACATAAAATATTATAGATTTTGTTATTAATTCATTTTTGGTGGACTTTTCTTTTACTATATTTCATATGGATTTTAAGCTTTTAAATTATTAAAATATTAACTAAGTGGGTTGTTACTAAACTTTTAGTAAAATTTTGGATTAGAAAAAAAAAACTAAACGAAAACAAAAATAAAATCTTTTTGTATGAATGTAAAACTATATTCACAAAAAGACACATGTACAAAATTTTCTCTTTGATTGATTTCATTGTTATTTTTATTTTTTTTGCTTGTTAAGGTACGGGACTTTAATTATAAAATGGAAGACTTTGCTTTGAAGAATAGAAATTGAAAAAAAAATAATTTTATTTTTACTATTTTTTCTTTCCCTACAAATTGTTTATGGATTTAAAAGTTGTTTTATTAATTTAGTATGACTTGTTTATATATATTACTTTATTATTTACGTAGGACATTCGAAAATACTAGACCGGCTCTGTCTAGTGATCCCTTCATATATATAACCTAAATCAAATTGTTCCCACTTTTTTTTGAAGATGCAGGGAAATACGATACTATCCAGGGGCGGATCAGCCCAATATTTAGTATGGGGCACTAGTGTAATAAAAACTAAACATGAAGGGCATATAAATAAATTTAATACTAAATATTAAAGGAAAAAAAATTTTAGTGTGGGGCACGTGCCACCATTTCTACAACGTGGGTCCGCCCCTGATACTATCATGGGTATTTTCAACAAAAAAAACATTGTAGCTGAAAAATTGGTCTTATTCTTCTTTGGCTTCAAGCCAAAGACTATACCAAGAATGCGTTTGATTCTTCCCCAAAGCACAAGACACTATCGGCCGGAGAAAAATCATTTTCAAGATAAGAAAATCTTTTCTAGATAATATTATTTTATTAATATATATATATTTTTTATTAGTATAATGAAAAACAAAGAATATTCTTAGAAAAACATATTAAAACAAAAGAATAATATCTTATTTTGATTTTCTTTTACAATATCAGTTAATGTTACCAATATTTTTATCAATTCAGTATAATGATTTTCTTTATTAGCATATTGCCATAGCCATATTTTCTAAACGTCTCCTAGACCTCCACAAGTCTAAGCATGATACTGGGCTTAAGGATCTTAAGATCTATTTGAAGTAATAAACGATGCGCATGTTTATATTTGAAGTACATTTTGTACATTTGATCTGAGGCTCGTTTTAATGACATGAAATTCTGATTTTCAATATCTTTTTTCAGGTGAAAACAGTTCTGAGATAATTGCTAGATTGAAAAATGACCTACTTCCCAGTTCCCACGATGTTAAACGGTGTCATGTATTGGCCTATGTGGGATTTTATTACTTTCAAGTTCTTCCCATTTCATTTCGATCTGTCCTTACTCTGAGTCTCTGACTAGCGTTTTTGGCTCAAAACAAATCATAGCATTTGACATGTATCATAGTATGTCTTGCGGTTATAGTTTTAAAGTTTTTAATTTCAGTCTTGGTTTAACATACCAATGTAATATTTAGTGACTTTGTTGACCAGACAATTGAAATCTTCACACAAATCTTTTCAAGAAGCCAAACTGGCCTTTTTTCTTTTTTGCTTTCATTATTAATTTTGTTACATCAGAGAGCAAACAAAGGAAAAATACACGAGAGAATAACAAATCAGCTAAACAAATGGCGTTTTACTTCAAAAACCTCTACTTAATCTCACTCTACTATCTGAACTTGTACAACATCAAGAAGACCCACCCTTCTTCTCTTCAAAACCTTCTTCCATTGAAACTTGAACCATCCCAGTAACTTTTTTCAAACCAGAAAACTCTCCACAAACCCAAATTCTAGGGAAGAATTTCAGGTTCAGGTACCCAATCAGAGTAAAATCAAATGCTATGTATCTAACCTATGGTGTTTGTTCTTTACTTGTCTGAAGCACGGGAACAGATCTTCTCCATATGCATAGGCCAATCTTCTCCAAGAATCTGAGGATTCAACTCCATACCAGCACGAAAATCTGACATCGATACATACGAAAGCCTTCTGCTTTGCTGTGTATAATGGTAATTCATCTCTCTCAACCGATCAGTCCCACATCGAGTATTAGCCAAACTCAAACAAGGCTCAATCAGCCTTCTCATAAACACATCCAATCCGCTATTAAGAAGACTAACAGAGTCCATTGTCATCTTTAGCCCCTCCATCTCCAATCTCCTCTCCAACCGAGTCCTCAGCGCTCTTGTATCAGGTAGTTCACCGTTGTTCTGACAAGTCCCGCGGTTGAAACTACTGCTACACATAGACACATTAGAAACAGACTTTCTAGTAGCTCCATTCCTAAGACTCATAGAAACACCAAGCGGAGCAGTGAGAGGACACCGGCTCTGAACACTTGGACTTCCTGCTATTTGTTCAACTTCTTCTCCTTCCTCCACAGACGCAACTTCCACGGGAGGTCTACTTCCCAGAGACAACAATTCAGTAGCACTTTGTGCCTTGGACATCGACTCCTCATTTGTCGTAGTTAGACTCTGAGGCTTCCCAAGTGGACCAAGTGGACTTGGCCTGTCTCTAAACTTCCTTGACCTGGATTTGCGAGTCGAAGGAGAAAACGCAGAATCTCCATAAAGCGGCTGAGTTTGACTGTTCTTCGAATTCCCATTACCAAATCTAACAAAGCTCCCACCTTTCTTCGTAAATCTAGATGGGGGAGACTTTGCAACACTAGCATTCTTGATGATGGAACGTATAAGACGGTTATGAAGATGGATGTTTTGTCTACCAATGGTCTTGATACACAAGTTGTCGAATTCAGATTTGGTGATCTTCAAGGCAAAGAATCTTCCGAGCTGATGGAAGTAACTCTCAGCTCTTTGATGCCCAATTTCCCGGAAAATGAAAGCTTTAATCTCTAACGTATCTAACCTGGAAGAACCTTGATCTGATCCCATCTTCAACAATTTCACAACTCTATACTTGTGTTGAACTAAAACCACATCTACAAAGTTTCGATTTTTAAGATCCCAGATTCTCTCTTCTGAAACAAAAACCTAAAACCCCCAAATTCTTAACACATACCTGAAAAATCAGATACTGAGAATCAAAATTCGGACAATTTCGAAAGTGAGAGTAAAGAAACAATCGACTGTAAGCTAGGAATTGAGAAATCGAAGAAGAAATTGAAAGAAATCGAAGCGAGAGGTAATTTCGTGAGATTTGAGAATCGAAAGAGGGAAGATAGATGATTAGGGAAGAAACATACCCAGTGAAAAAGGCTTCCCCTTTGTGCCCTAAAGGCAAAAGGGATGATCTTGTTTGTTTCTTCGTTTCATCTTCTCTTCTCTTCTGTTTTTTGGTTCTCCGTGTTCCAAGTCTCCTTCTTCGTACGTGAGAGAAACTAAGAAACCTGTTGGACTTTGGACAAATTCACACGTGCGTAAACTTAAAAGGAAGTATTCACACTGTAGCTTCAAATTGTTTTCTCATTATGACTAAACTTTGTATTTTGTTAGATAAAATTTGCTTCATGTATTTATCTTTTAATGTGTTTGTCACTTGTCTTGTAATGTGATAAATCGTTGAGTACATCGTTAACTGTGAACAGCTGTTTATACTTTGTTTGGTTCACATTGCTGCTAGTGAATATACCACCAACCATTGCAAAATACTTGGTCACTTGGTCGTTTTAACAGAGAGTGTTAAATGGTTCTTAAGCAAGCACAATCAACAGAGTAATAATAGCAACACACATCTCAAATAGTAAAGAGAGACTGGGTTCAAAACAAAGACTGGGTTCAAAACAAGGAAGAAGCTAAAAGATTCAACAGCTCAAAAGCGTTATCGAAATAGTTCAACATTTATCAAATCCATTACAATTTTAAAGCTTGAAAGTTTAAAAAACCCAACCAAATGATTGCTCCTCATAAACACCATTGGTCTTTTAACGGTACTGCAAAACAAAGGAAAACAAAACCAGAAGAGAGTGAGGAAACATAATGGGTCAATCTCATGGGAGATACAATAGACAATCATCAACATATTATTTACCTTAATGAAACCGATTTCCTTGGCGTTGCTACGGAAACACTGTCTACAGCAGTTAAGACCATACTTCCTGATTAATCCATGGGAGTTTCCGCACACACGGCTACACAAATCCATGATATTTCAAGCTTATCAATAGATTCCTCAAAATCAACACAAACCATGACCACAAAACATGCTCCTACTTATTCTGTTTTAAAGATGAATTTTTCGCTCCTGAGTTTTTAAGAAACCAGATCAACCAGGACTATCTAACAGTAACAGTAACAGTAAAGTTACAACATTTCTATAATGAAAACTCTACAAATACTAAGAGATTACACTAAAATCAGCAGAAATTTGTGTTCCTCAGATCAAATCAATTCACTAATACTACGCAGTAGAAGATCAGATTCAGAAAACACAGGCAGGCTATAGAAACACAAATCAAAAACATGACAAGTCGCTTTATTTTTCACAATTAGAGAAGAAACATTACCATAAGCGAGATCCAGGTCCGTATTTTTTAGGATGAGAATTCCAAACGTTAGAGTGGCCCATAATTTTCGATTCCTCAGAGCTCAAAGCTAGAAGACGAGGACCAGCGGCGTCGATTCAACAAACACTCTAAAACAAAATTGAAAACCCTAATTTTCCTAAGCGACGGCGCTCATAGTTAGTTTATATAATAAGTCCGAGTAGAGCCAAAAGAAACGCATTTTCATTCCATAATGGGCCGAATATTACTGGCCCAATTTAAATGGATTTAAGTCTTCTTCTTTTTAAGTCATATGAATATTACAGGCCCACTTATTTAGAATTGTCGGATTATAAAATCGCGGGAACAATTTAAGTTTAACTGAATAAATTTTCACAAATAATCAATAAATCTTTAAAGTTGATTTTAGTACATTAATGACGTTGAATTTCTTTTCTTCAAACTTTTCTAATACATCTAAAATATATAGCAAAATCAAAATTTTAAAAATGTTACAACACGAAAAATGCTCTGAATAGTGATGTGAAACTAGGAATAATTACAATAATCACTCATAAATATGACTTTTGCTTTTTAATATCTAAAAAATACTAAAAAAACAATATGATTTGGGGAAGATTTCAGTAAAGTTGTCATATTTATTACGATTGGTTCTAAGCGATTTCAAATCTTTTAAATTTGTAAAAAAAAACTGTCAAAGTATTAGAAGTAGAAGTTAAGAAAACGACAGAGAAATATATATAATGAACAAGGAACAGTCACAAATATCAGCTTCGGTGTCTAATGATTTTAAAAGATACAAATACACTATGACTGTTGTGAATTTATATAAGTTATGCATATAGATATATGTATGAATTTGTGTATGTGGTGCATAGTTTTGTTTAATTAAGTCTCCAAATACTATGAAAATGACTTTTCCCGTTCTCCATTTTGTACTTCGATTTATTTTATTTTAGTTGAATTTGATAATTCCATTTGTACATCTTATTTATGCCTTAGCTGTGAACATCAAAAATAAAGACAATAAAAAATATTTAAAATACATTGAACGAAAGTCAATTATAATTTAATAGGTGATAAAAGTCAATTGTAATTAACAGGTTACAAAAACGAAATGTCAAAAGTATAGAATTAATTGGTGAAGAATATCCAGAGTGAACCATATTATTTTTTTGGTATATGAATGTTTTATGTATTTGATTTTCAGAAGTTAATCAAAAAAATGCTGTCAAGATCCAAAAGAGGTATTTCTTAAAGATATCTAGAAGTAACAGAAAGAGAAATATCACAATCTATTACAAAACCAGTTACTTGAAAAATTATGTCAAAATTATTATTAAAAGTAATATCAGCTCTTAATATCAATAGACAATACCCTTGTTCGAAAAATCGCTAGGCGTTAGTCGGGAGTTCGGCATGGACCTAGTGATTAATCGGAAAATCGGATTAAAATCGGAGATTAATCGGGGATTAGTTTTAAGGTTATTTTAATATTTTTAAAATATATTAATCTAATATTGTTTTGAAAATTGCAGTATACACATAAAAATATATTTTTGAGACAAATTTTTATGATTTTTATTATAAATTTATAATGTTTATTAAAATTTGAACATAAGTTATTGTAAATTATCACAAACTCTCAATTCAAATGATTGAATAACAAAAATAAAAAGCTTTTTTATACTTACATTCTAAAAATAATCAGAGTATGTCAGATTATGCGGGGAGTAATCAGATTAGACGGGAAGTAATCAGATTTGACGGAGAGTAATCGGTTAACTGATTTCTTTAGGGGATTAATCATTAATCGAGACGGATAGAGTGGACCTAGCGATTAAACCGGGAGTAATCGAGATAGACGGAAATTTTTAGAACAAGAGACAATACTAAGAACTAACATATTTTTAAATATATGTTTGATGGGTTAACTGAAACAAACTAAATCAAATATCGGTTTCTTTAAAAAGAAGAAACACGAAGTTGTGATACATACAAAAGGTAGGATTTTCTCTGTTGGCTCATTTTAAAAAATTAAATTCTAGATAGTCATCTTCCTAATAGTAGCACATATTTTGGTAATTAAAATCTGCATATAGTAATAAAACAACTTAATCAGTTGGTAATGTATATGAGGTTTGTCTTGAAGGTCATGGGTTCGAACCTCACAATTATGTTTATTAATCAATATATATATATATATATATATATATGCATATCATTTTAGAAAACAATAATGATAAAGAATAGTTAACATGGAGAATTGAATCTGAGTTCTGCCCACTTAGTGAAAGGAAAAAAACATTTGAATATATAAAAATTGTATATATTAAGTTATTAACTACACTGAGACATATTTTTAAGCTCCAATAATTTTGTTTGAATGGTTTGAAGACGTCGTTTGGATCAATGTGGATCAAGGCTTACTGTTTATCAATATTATTGTGGTTTCTGTTGGTCATTATAAACATTTCAAATACCAATTTTGGAAATTAATCTAAGTTTCGATTTGAGATCTACTCCGGTAACCAAAGAACTCATATTCCTCTGCCCTATATATGATTTGATCAAAATTTATCGTAGCGTATATATTCATGTTTTATATCCTTTCAATAATGTTAGTGTTACTTGTTGCCTATAGACAATTGTTGTCATATATTCTTTTTGTCCTACATCAATCAATGCACCAAACGTCGAGGTCAATAAATTGGAAAAAGACGAATGCACGAGGCGGACGCAAACCGTAACAAACGTTTTAAAAATGAAACTAAAAGATTCTGAAATAATCGTATGCTTATATCATCAAATCAGGAAACCATTTAGAAAGAAGAGAAGAGCTACAAATATATATTATTAGGTGGTCTTATAATTTCAAATTATTATATAGAGTAACGAATAAAAACATTCTCTTCACCTACCAATCGTCAGCCGAATCAAATTTAATTAAGATACATCAAATAATTGCTTCTTATTGATATGCTAAACAGAGAGATTAGTTTGAATTTCTTACAAAGTAAAATTTGAATAGAATTAGGTGTCTAAACGGTATTTCTTAGATGTTAGATGTTTGTTTTTTCATAGCCACTTAAACAATGTGATTTTCTGACATAAGTTGTGCACTTTTTTTTTTTTTTTTTTTTTTTTTTTTTTTTTTTTTTTTTTAACTATTAGTTAAAACATATGTGATTTTCTGATGATTCAGTATTGTTTTGCGTTTATCATTTTTCTAATATTTTTTTTTAACCAGGTTGTCCGGACCCCACTACTGGTGGTCCCGACTAGCACCGTATTGGGCATTGCCCTCAAGTGTGGTCCTGGTGGCCTTACATACCGAGTTCACGTTATCCCATCGCTAAGGGCGTGGCAATGGCCAAATGGGGTAAAATCCAGAAGTGTCGCGTTTGCAGGGAGTCGATCCCTACCCTGGACCAACAGAGTCGCTCTTCTGCAAGTGGAAACCACTGGACCACCACCACTTGGTTACATTTTTCTAATATATGCGTGTGGTTTGCGTCTACGTCTATCTTTAAAGTGTGTCTAATAAACATACTTAAAATTTGATTATGAATAATGATGCTGAGGAATATCCGACACACGTTGTACCTTGATCTCTAATTATGTTTGGCAGGATTCGTTACATTAACCTCATTATCGCAAATTAATAATCTTATTTTCCAAACTTGAAGATTTCACTAAGGACTCCATAATACTAACTTCAGCAAAATAGTGTTGTTCTCATCTCTAATAAGAGGAATGGATCTAACAGCATTATTTTTGAACATTTGGATGCACCAAGTTTACATGGCTTGCTGGATAAGAATGAGTTTGATCATGGCTATTTTGCCCAAGCATCTGTGGTCTAGTGGCAGAGGAAGCTTTGGGAAAGGATGAAACTCCCAAACCTGAGTTCGATTCTCCCTAGAAACAAAAACACATTTGTTTGGGAAGTCTGTCAGTTGGGCTTTGGCCCAATTGGTTTACCTGGTAGCCAGAAATGCAGGCGGCCTGACTACCCCCTGGCACTTAGTCGGAAGGCATTCCAAACTTGGGATAGGCAGAGTGGTAGCCCGTAAGGGCCTAACCGTTAACACGGTGGACCAGTCCACTATGTAGCACCACGGTGCGTTCCTACCGAGGCCGACCGGATAGCCGATAGGGTTTATCAAAAAAAAAAAAAAAAATCATGGCTATTTTATCACTATTCCACTTTCTACGGGTGCATTTCTAAACATTCTGTCATAAAATGTGTAATTTAAAATTTTTAGTATTTTTAGTCAAGAAAAAAGGGATCAATGTCATCCAATACTTCCCTATTTCACAAGATAAATATATATATATATATATATTCAGAGTTTTTCAGGCATATTAAATATAATGTTTAAAGTATCAAATATATACATCTTTTCCAAGTTATTTCCTACATTGCAATAATTAAATATAGGATAGGTATACGGATTGAGTATATATATATTTATATATACACGGATTGAATAAGTAATTATAAGTAATTCTGCAGAATAAACATTTAAGAAAATTCTTCATTACTGGAAAAGACAAAGCTGTAAGATTGGAATTTTATTCTTCCGATTAACTTCTGGTATTTGTTCTCTAGAATTAGTATCCATAAAATAGTAGTACTGAACAAACACAAGAAATAACTAGGTTTAAAATTACAAAATAACGTCCATGTTAACTGAAACGACATATTTATGAAGAATAAAAAAGTGGTTGTTTGTCTTTTTTAAATTCTTAAGGGGCATCAAATTGCCAGCTAACTACCCAACAAAGAAATTGTAAGAATTACTAATAAAACATAATAATACATGTTTTTATTTATTCTAAAAATAAAAAAATACTTGTTTGATATGCAATAATGTTTGGTCGTGCGTGCAAGGATTGCTTTAAAGAAGTAATCTCCCAAAACAATACTTTAGTAAATAGTTCGAGCAATATAATTTTAATCTTCTAATCATTAGTCAAGGAAAAAATCTGATCTGATTACCCAATTGGGTCTTTCGAGCTGTGCACAGATTTTATTCTATTGAATCCAGAATAAAATAGATAAATTTTATGCAAACTATAATGTAATGTGTATTGACTGATATTAGACATACATAGGTACTCATAGAACATTTTATGAAACTCTGTCAGTTTCTTTTTCATATGTTCTTCTTTATTATATCCTTTTCGGGGATGCAATTCCTTGAGTTTTCATTCTACTTTGATGAAGCCATGCATCATTTTTTTGTACTACATAAATTCACACATACGAAACGGAATTTATACAGTAAGATTTATATATAGTTGTTTCTTAATATCAGGTTTGAATTGACTAAGTGTAATAGTAAGAATAAATTAACAAAAACAAAAAAAAAAGTGTAATAGTAAGAAACTCTATACAATTAAGTTATGCATAAGGGTCGATATTTGGTTTGTTTTGTTATTTTAATTACGTCATCTAGCTCTCAAACAATCACCCAAAAGCTCATTTAGTCTCTTTAGCGATTCCTGCATACACCTAAAGGGTTATATTTAAGAGTTTTGTTAGGATATTAACGTTTATAATTTTCGTAGGAAACTGTCTTATTCTTTTTTGAATCTTCAATAATAAGCTAATATTGTAGGGGAAACTGCTATTCACTTAGCGATTTAAGAAACAAACCAACTTTAGCTGAGGTCCATTCGTGTGCTTTGGGTAAGGACCGTTTTCTTGTGATCTTATATGTGGACTGTGGTGGCGATAAATGTTCAGAGAACTAAATTAATCTTATATGATATTAGGAGTATTTACACCTCTTTGTCAAGAGATCGATGGAAACTAAGAGAACAATAATATTTTTGTTTCTACAATGAAAAAAGCAAATTGATTTTTTTTTTTTTTAAACACACACACACACACACATTTTATATGGGCATCTAGTTTATCATAAGATTAAAATTTATGCGCCTAGCCAGCTTCATATCCAAAAAATTACCGGTATCTTTTTGTCACTTGCTAAGTACAACTTACCAATACGCTCTCATCTTGCATGTCACCTTTCTTTGCTTATTTTTGTTCGTTCAAATAGTTTTTGGGACCATATTCCGTACAAATTACTTTTGTGGACTCATGCATATGAAAACCATAAATAAAAAAGAACTCATGCATATGAGAAATTATTGTTATTGTTATCTTTTCTCTACAAAAATATTTAGAAAAGAGATGGTAATCAAAATTATGTAGAATTTTAATGTAAAAGAAAATAATATAAAATGTAAAAGTTAAAAAGATACTCCCTCTGTATCATAAAGATTGATTTTTGAGGTTTTATTTTTGTATCAAAAATATTGATTTTCTGTAAATTTTTATCAATTAATATTAATAAATTGTGAATTTCAAAAATCATTAATTGAGAATTTTAAAATTCGATAAATTGATATTGGTTAATAACTATGAGAAATAGTTTGGTATAAATAAATAATGCATTTATAACTAAACATTAAATGTTTTCCTTAATTAATTGGTGCGAAAAGTCTATAAAATCAATCTTTTTGGTACAGATGAAGTATGAAACTTCATTTAATGTAACGCTTTTGTTTTTATTCTCTGACACAAAACTGTTTTTCTAATCTAACACAAAGCGGTCATTTTAATACCATAATACCGTCCACAATTATAATGTGATAGATTCGAAAAAATTATTATGTAAAGTGATAAACCAAAAATATGATAGATTAGACAATATTTCCTCTCCGCTTTCTCCACAGGAGTTCGACTCCACTAAATCGCGTTACTCCGCGCAATAGGGATTGACTATATATCGGGCTTTGTCGATCTAATGGTCAAAAAGAAAAAACAATATTCCCTAATTTTACCTTCCAAAAAACGATTAAATTTTACTATGTGCAGGGTTTAAAAAGACATTAACTGAGAGATAGTGTGTGGTTTTTTTTTTTTTAATAACAAGAATGGATCATATGAGCTTTTAGACTTTCCACGCGCACGATCTGCCGTCCAGTGGTTGACTCAACCTAACCAATTATAACTTAATTTTGTTAAAATCCAAATAACTCAGTTTCATTCTTTTTCCCTTATTTAAAAAACAGAATTATGACACAAAAACTGTCACGTTCAACAACTAGGTCTCTGATTCTCCACTTCGCAATCTATCTCTCTCTTTCATTCTCATTCTGACATTCTCCAACTCATTAACCCTTCTTTTCTACTGCGAAGTTTTTTTTTTTTTTTTTTTTTTTTTAAATTTATCCACGGAACTTGACAAATTAAGCAAAAAAGAGTTCTCTATTCTTATTTAGATGATAAATAACTATAAACTAAACACTTATAAATTAGTCGAAGTTGGTAAAGTTAGAGTCATAAAGGAAGAGCTTTAATTTACTTAGTTGCATAAATTAGATGGATAATTCTTAGATATTTCATCAAAAACACAACATCAAAACAAAAAGATATATAGTAGGAAAAAAAATCATTTAAACAAAAGCAAAAAAAGAAAAGATGTAGTTTAAAACTTCAAATCACACTATAGATGGAAAAAATCCGGCCGTTATTTTTGGGTCACTACAAGTTACGCGTTTTTCAAAATATAGGCTTGATTTCTAATCTTGCATCAACTTGACCTAAAATTGAATTACGCTTATTGTCGAAATATTCCATTCCTTAGTTTATTTCTGTTTTGATATATATAATGACAACTAAAAATTAGGATAATCCAAATATTGTCATAATACACAAACTGACAAACACAATCATTCTCTCTCATAAGTCGTACCTCTTTAATCCATCATTGATTGGTTCAAAATTATAGTTTACATGATTTAATCATCGACTAGAGGAGAAATATGTATAGCCGTCTAGGCCTTTAGAGTATGCATGATTTTGTAATGTATTTTAAAAACATTAGCACGTTAATCCAGTGTTATGCATATTCAAAAGAAAAAAACACAGTTGACAACAAATATAGAAATTAAGATAAAAGTTAAAGTAGAAAGAGACATTGTACACATTTCTATATCTTCGTAATGTGAAAATCGAATAGCATATGGATATGGGCATCTACTTCTATCTAAATATATTTTATTTAAAATTTCTAAGGATTTTGGAGAAGTTTTTTTTTTTTTTTTTTTTTTTTTTTTTTTTTTTGGTCGACTTTTGGAGAAGTTTTAATTTTTAGAAAAAGTATATGTTTTTTTTTTGTTATCATCAGCGGGTGAATGGGAAGATATAATTCTTTCCACTCTTAGACCCAATAGTTACTTGATTATTTGTTAGTTTTGTGAGGTAAAAAATTGTTTAATACTTTAATACGTAGTGTCATTATGCAGAATTTTAGTTTAAGCAATAATACATTTATATTTAATCAATAGATAGGAATATTCTTACTATATGTAGAATATTGGAGAAAAAAATTTATTTTACTATTAATATAAAAACAAGCCTTTCTTATATCATGGCAGGTTGAACTATATGGGGACCTAATATGTCATTAGAGGGAAAATATTCATAGGTATCATATATGAAGTTTTTTTGAAGGTGGATCAACACTTGTGGATTGTATTTACTCGATACTCAACATGAAAACTCGCGATCTCAACGGATTGGCGCTGCTAGAACGGTCCGACCGTAAGTTCAGTGTCCCCAATAATTTGAGTCATAGTAGTGTGCAAAGAATTCACTAATATAAATTCACTACTATTCGATCTTGAGTTTTCAATATATGCTTCTACTATTTATTTGAAAGAGAGTTTGCAAAGAGTTAAAGAACTGTTTATGGCTTATTAGACGAACGCTTTGGTAAACCAGAAACCTAAATACCTAATGCTAACTAAAAGCATATTCAATTTTTTTTTTTTATTAATTTTTTATTTTTGGTAAAAGGTGAAATTTTATACCATTTTGAATTTGTGACAGAAGTTACAGAGATTACTAAAAATGTTAAAGCACACTACAGAAAATTAAAAACAACATTACTATTCAAAATGATTCGGATCGCTGCTGATTTAACATGGCAAAGACGCGAGAAGAAACACCGATTCTGAGATCGCGAAACCCAGAAATTTGCGTGGTTGTCACAGAACCGAGGAACTGGAGTCCTCATCGTTGATGCCACGAGTATACCTATCCGAAGTCAGTCCTCAAAATCTCGTGATAGGAGTATACAGCTTCTCCAAGAACTAACGCAAAAACGATGTATTTTAATATATATATGTGGAGCAATGAACAAGCGGAAAACCAAAGTCATAAACGACAAATGTATATTAAACTTAATGTTTCATGACCAAGTTGCAGAGCCCACCATAATTAGCTGTCCATATCTAAGGGTATCCCAGACTTGGTTATTTATAAATTAATTAGAAAGATGATCGTAACTGGTGTCATTATGTGTTGACATTTATCCACTAACTCTCATGTTTCTATATATACATTCCAACTCCTCTCCCTCATTCCCTCACTTCTCACAAGACTTCCAACTAACGATCTTCTTAATTAAGATTAATCTCTTAATTAAGACGCTTAGTTAACAAAACAAATAAAATGGAAGCCATGGGAGAATGGAGCACCAACCTCGGAGGAATGTACACTTATGCAACCGAGGAGGCCGATTTCATGAACCAGCTCCTTGCCTCTTATGATCATCCTGGCACCGGCTCATCCTCTGGTGCAACCGGTGGTGATCACCACCAAGGCTTGTATTGGAACCTTGGTTCTCATCACAACCATCTTAGCCTCGTGTCTGAAGCCGGTAGTTTCTGCTTCTCTCAAGAGAGCAGCAGCTACAGCGCTGGGAACAGCGGATACTACACCGTTGTTCCACCCGCGGCTGAAGAAAACCAAAATGGGACAATGGACTTTGGGATGGAAGATGTGACCATCAACACAAACTCCTACCTTGTTGGTGAGGAGACAAGTGAGTGTGACGTTGAGAAATATACCTCTGGAAAGACTCTTATGCCTTTGGAAACCGTAGTGGAAAACCAAGATGACGAGGAAAGCTTGTTGCAATCTGAGATCTCTGTGACTACTACTGATCATCATCAAAAATCTCTCACCGGCTCCAAAAAAAGATCCCGTGCCACATCTAATGATGTAAGTCTTATATCGGTCTTAAGTTTTTAACTGGTTGTAAATTACAGAGATCACATTTAGTTATTTGGTTTATTGACTAATATAGAAACATTTTTGCAATGGACTCAGAAAAACAAGAGAGCAAGAGTGAATAAGAGGAGCCAGAAGAACATAGAAATGAGTGGGGATAATAATGGAGGGGAAGAGGAAGAAGGAGAGAAGTTGAAGAAAAGAAAGAATGGGGCAATGATGAGTAGACAGAACTCAAGCACCACTTTTTGTACGGAGGAAGAATCAAACTGCGCTGATCAAGACGGTGGAGGAGAAGACTCATCCTCCAAGGAAGATGATGCCTCAAAGGCCCTCAATCTCAATGGCAAAACCAGAGCCAGTCGTGGTGCAGCCACCGATCCTCAAAGCCTCTATGCAAGGGTAAATATTTTTTTTCTTTCCGAAAAGCGGTTTACGACATGTTTTTACGTGGATACCTTCAAAATTTATGGAAGATTGTGTTTCAAAAAATTAATCCAGTTTTTTCTTTTGTCGTGCAGAAAAGAAGAGAAAGGATTAACGAGAGATTAAGGATTTTACAAAATCTCGTCCCTAATGGAACAAAGGTAAAAACTCATGCAGACGATATATATGGTTCTTTACCTGCAACAGTATTATACAAAAAAATTGTTAATAAAGATTCTAAACATATACAATTTCTTAAATATGTAACAGGTTGATATCAGTACGATGCTTGAGGAAGCTGTTCATTACGTCAAATTTTTGCAGCTCCAAATTAAGGTAAACAAGGTCTTTAATTACAACGTTTTATTTTTGTATGTTAATGTGTTACATATGATCTAACAAATATTTTAAATTATAATTTACGCAGTTATTGAGCTCTGATGATCTATGGATGTATGCGCCAATTGCTTTCAACGGGATGGACATTGGTCTCAGCTCACCGAGATGAAGCACAAAACTTGTGATTTTAGTTGGAATTTTTCTCTTATATATAACCAAAAATGTAAAATTCTTTTCTTTTTTAATACATTCTCCGCCTTCGGACGAGTTCGATTATAATTTCTCGTACGATGTTCTATATGAGAGAAATGGAGAGTCACATTCGTTTTTTTATATATTTTCTTTCTGTTTTAATCACATCCCAATTCGTATGCTCTAGTTTTTCAATCGAGTTCTAATAGTACATAAGCGATAGTTTAATTACTTTTTAGATATAGATGTTTCTAGTTATCGGGATCATCATCTATATCATATACTCAATCTGATCACCATTTATTTAATGGTTTTGTATTATCAATAATGATCAACGGATGTATGTACATTATATTTCAGTCTAAAAATGATTGTTTATTTTAGAAGAATACCTAACGAATGTAGAGATATTGTGAAAATAAAAAAGAGGCCCCAAAGAAGGAATCCGAAGTTTGGTAATAGTTGAAAATGTGAATGTGCTAATAACTCTACAAAGTAACTTAGATTAAAGAAACGATTCCATTGAATTTATATTATTCAAATTTAGTGTACATCACTATGGTTGAAATGCATGTGTGTGATATTTTTGTATTTTAGGCGGTATATTTTCAATTTGTTTGCTAAACGGTAAGTTCATTCCAAAGAAAATTACAACCAAATCCTTTTCTGCGGTAGCTAAATATGTTTTAGAGAAAAACCTCTTCTCCAAAATTAGCAGTGATGCGAAAACCGAATGCTCATCAATTTATCAAGGCACTCATCTGACGAACAATTGTGAAGGATGAAATAAGACCACTCAAAAACTTCGGCCGCAACATGTTCATTCTCACACGTATATTCATGAATAAGACCAATTCACAGTTTATGTATAGTTTATAATTTTACAACGGAATATTCATTACTAATTAATTCTTCGTATTTGATTTTCCACAGTCGGGTTTTTTTAATATAATTCTTCCCATGCAATAGCTGTGTTTAGAATAGACTAGTGTTTAGACTATCTTATATAGTATAGAAATAACAGTTATACCTTGCCAAGAGTTCGAATATAAATGATATAAAAGGATATTGAATTAAGTTTTTTGAGATTTCTGTGGAAAAACGGTCTATTTCCCCCCGAGAACTATCGTATCTGGCCAGATAAAGCCCGATCTTTGACCTCTGTCTATATACCCATGAAACGGAAGTTAAATGTTTATTTTCACACCAATTGAAAGTTCGAGAGATTAATGTCCATGAATCCTGGTTTCGTCGGTTCAGTGCGTAAACCACACAAACCTAATATAACCAAACTAAAAACTGGTTGACCTATAACCCGACCCAATCTAAAACCCCACCCGACTGACCCATTTATTCTTCTTCTTCCCCTCTCCCTTCTTCTCCTAACCTGCAACAATTCTCTACTCTTCTTACTCAGCCGCGTTTATGAATCTAAGGATGCGACGTAACATAATCTCACGATTCAAGAAATTCGTTTGTGCCCATTTGCTATTTAATTAATCTATGTCTCTATCTCTTTCTCTTCCCTCTCTCTCTGTTTCTATCACGTTCCCAATCTCAATCAAGGCTTTTTCTATTTTCATTTCAGTTTCTGGGAATTTTTGATTCATGACAAAATTGAGTACTAGAAGCCTAGAATTCATGAGAAAGCATTGAAAGTTTGTGAAGATGATGAAGCAAACCGGAAAAGAACCCACTCCGCCAGCAAATTTCATTCAACGTCGGAGCCATCACCATTATTCAACGCCGGAGCTTCAAAACCCGATTCAATTCGGGTGGTATTAGGTTCACTCATCCACATACCCGGATCATTCTCTCCTTTATCTGGTTTCAAATTAAACAAAGCTTGCTCGAATTCGACAAAGAGCCCACGAACTTTATCACCTCATCCGTTATTTGAAATTGAAAAAAGTATGAAATTTATCAAAACATCACCAGCGCCGATGAAAGAACCAATTCCCTCTCGGCCTCTCCAGTCACAATCACGCATAGCCGGAGGAGAGAGATTTCTCGACTCGATCCCACCGATGGGATGGAGTTTAGGAAGACGGAGAGGCGTTGGTGGGCAATACAGAGAGAGGATGAGATTTGGAGGAGCTGCTTTTGTCCACATTGGTTTCGATTTGCTGCGCCATTAGAGTCGCTTCCAGCGATGATATTAGCTCAGGAAAAATTTGGTGAAGAAGAAGAAGTTGGGTCGGTTGGGTTTTGTAGGGTTGGATTTGTGGTTAACTAGTTGAAATTGCTGGTTCTAATTAGGTATAATCGGTTAAAGCATCGGTTTGGTATACAATAAACCAATTAAATCCAGCGCTATGGGGTTTTAAATCTCGAACTTAGGATTCATGGACATTAATCTCTCGATCTTTCAATTGGTGTGGAAATAAACATTTAACTTCCGTTTCATGGGTATATAGACAGAGGTCAAAGATCGGGCTTTATCTGGCCAGATACGATAGTTGTCGGGGGGAAATAGACCGTTTTTCCGATTTCTGTCTAATAGTTCAAAGCATTTAAAAAGCGACTAGAATAGCATATCCAACTTTCTTCCTACTAGTATATTATCGCAATCAATCATACTCATGGCAATCAATATCAGATGCATGATCTTTATTTCTACTTATTTGATGGATTTATGACAAATTACAACTATTGTCTTACAACTTTATACTCCCTCCGTTTCAGTTTAGTTGTCGTTTTAGGATTTAAATTTTGTTTCATAATAGTTGTCGTTTTAGGTTTTCAATGCAAATGTTTGGTGAAAATTCCAGTTTTATCCCTACTGTTTTAATGTTTTGGCTAATTAAATTTTTTATAAAATATATTAATAAAGGGTAAAACAGAAAATTTAATGTTTTCTTAATTTATGTGAAAAAATCTTAAACGACAACTAAAACGAAACGGAGGGAGTATATACTTTAAACAGCCAACTTTAAAAGCGATTAAGAAATCCTTAACGCATTAAAATTTAATTAATGTCTTATTTTATGGTATTTTCAGTCGTAGAATTTATTTTAAAAACCATCAAAACCAACAAATAAAACCGAAAAACTCTGTAGTACTTCTAATTGGTGTCTCATAGGAAGGTGATAAATGTTGTATTGCCTACCTCGTAACCCGTCGATCAAATAGTACATGTAATCAGTACAAAACTACAGAATCGATACCGTACGATGTACCAGTTTTTTGCTTTGTAAACTTGTATACCATAGTAGTACAAATTTCATACCTAAACTAGAATATATAGTATGGTAGCATAACCATCATTTTCTGTGTGTGTTTATAGTTGTACTTCATTTTCTATCGTTTTTAGTTGTATCACTATCTATTTTACCATCTTAATTTTTTTATTACACCATTTAAATTTAATGTTACTAATAAAAGCCAATTAAATAAATGGTTGTAAGAAAATTTTAACAAAAACTTTTTAAAATAAAAGTTCAACTATATTATAATAGGTAGTCTAGTTCATTTAGGACACATAGATTGATAGATACAACATATAAATATGTTAATTGCAAAACTGCAAAATTGTATATATTGGCGTTATAGTTTTTTAAAGTAGAATTTGACTTTGGATTTTTGGTCACTTCTTAAATTACGGGTTGACTTAGTTCATGGAATTATTATTTTTAATTTTGTCAACCGGTTCATGAATATATTTGTATGGTTGGAACTTTGTTTTGATGTTAACAGCTACAAAAAAATGTTAATCTTTGAATAACTTTGTTTTACAATTAATATAGCATTACAAAGTAGGAACAAGTCATATTGTTGTCTTATATCCTACACTTTTATTCTATAAGAAAATTAGAGTAAACCATTTTTAAAGATCTTTAACAAAACAATATATAAAGATCGGTTCATTATACCATATAATAATTGTAAGTTATAGTATTAGTTTTTAGAATTTCATAGTTTATTTGACACCAAAGCCCATAAACGGTGACTGTTTCTACCTTCCTACTTTTCTCATATCCTTTATATTTTATTTTTAAGTTCCACATGTATTTATAATTATTAAATTTTGGAATAATACGCTCAAGTTTGAGTTTTCCCTAAAATACACTAAATTTGATCATTTATAATTACAAGAATTAATCAAAAAATTTATTGAAATGACAGCTAATGAAAATAAAAACCCTTCCAAATTCGTAAGAAACAAATTATACAATACCTTTTCTTAATAATCTTTTCCGTTAAATTGTGTGTTTTAAAATTTTATTGGACCAACCAACCACACTATATCCAAATCCATTAATCATGATGCAGGAGACAAGTACACCAAAAATTAACATCGACAATAGAAAGTTACAAAACTTGAGATGTGATCACCTTGATGACTATAATGCTCCAACCAATTTTCTCTTTTTGTTTCTAGACACTGTATCGTTCGGTTCAATTTTTGAATAGCAAGCTCGAGAAATTCTAGTAATGTTTTGACTGATCCTACAGACTAAATGTGAAAATGATAGTACTCTTTCTTACAAGTCTTAGAATAATAAAACCTCTAACATTAACTAGTACTCTATATAGTCTCTTGATACACATTTTGTTGTTGTTGTTATTTTGTTATAAAATTGAAACAAAATCTCCGAGAGTATGATGTGTACTGTGTTCTTGTAACACCAGATTGTAGCTCCCTCGTGAACGAAGCCACACTGAAACAACAAGGGTAAATTCGACATTTCGTAAACTTAACCGTCCTGTAACAAATCACCGAACCGACTAATCGAGGAGCAAGGGTAAATTCGTCCTTTCGTTTCGATTTCCCGCTCTTTCCTTCCTTTAGCTCATAATCTCCAATTTCACACTTCTCGAAAGTTTCCAAATCACAATCGTAGACTAAGAAAGATCAGAAGAAGAAGAGGAGAGAATGAGGTTTCTCGGAGACTACAAGATCGCTTTACTTACTTGCTCCGTTATCGCTCTCAGCATCTACTTTGCGATTAAAGGCGTCGAATTTCGTTTCGCGAACGATTCACCGGGAAATCGTAACGGAGGTAAGGTTTCCGAGAAATCTCTCTTCGAAGATGAATTCATGTACATGTCAATCGCTGAAGATATCGATCGATCTCACCTCCACTACGATTACTACCGTGAATCTTGCCCTACCGCCGAGAAAATCATCGCGAAAGCTAGCAGAGATATCTACAATGTCACACCCAGCGTGGCTCCGTCTCTTATCCGTCTCCTCTTTCACGATTGCTTCATCGAGGTCAGATTTTCTGATATCTGGCTTTCCCTTTCTTGTAATTTTGATTTCGCTAAGCTCGATCTGTGGAAGATTGTTTGGGATCTTGTTTCGGGAATGTTCGATTGTGATATCTCTATCTCAGATTTGAGTTCATATCTGTCAGTGGAATTATGCTTTCTCAGTAGATTTTAGGTGTTTATCTCTCAATCTTGGCTACGGATATGCAGAAGTTATGTGTTTGATACTCAAGTTTTGATGTTATTAGCATGCTTTGTGAATCAAATACGGATATGCAGAAGTTATGTGTTTGATCCTCAGATTTGCTCATGTTACAGTTTGGATTTGCTCAGTTTTTATCAAATTCTGTGTTTTCTTTAGCACTTGTTGTAGTTTGCTCATGCTACAATTTGGTGAATTGTGTTTTTGCTGCAGGGATGTGATGCATCAGTCCTTCTAGACGCAGATGAAGCACATACTTCTGAGAAAGATGCATCTCCAAACCTATCCTTGAAAGGCTTTGATGTGATTGACGCCATTAAGTCTGAGCTAGAGAATGTCTGTCCCGGAGTTGTGTCCTGCGCCGACCTTCTTGTATTGGCAGCTAGAGAAGCAGTCCTAGTGGTAAATTGCCTCACTCTCTCTTCTGGTTTGTGCATGTTAATACTTCTGCAACGCTTAATAATGTCTTTGAAACTCTCAGGCTGGTGGTCCATTTTATCCTCTAGAAACTGGAAGGAAGGATAGTGCAGCAGCCTTCAGGGAGATTGCAGAACAACAGCTTCCTGCACCAGACGCTACTCTCTCGGAGATTCTTGAAAGGTTTTCTGTCAGAGGATTCAACGAGAGAGAAACCGTCAGCTTATTTGGTAATTTCTCACTTTTAGATATCAACATCTCTCTTTGCTTAGCTAAATAGTGTCGTATTGGGGCATTCCTCACTTCTTGGAAATGGTTGACTCTTTGTGACATGATTCTTTTCTTCTGAATGATCTTAATGCAGGAGCACACAGCATAGGCATCACGCATTGCACATTTTTTAAGAATCGCCTCTACAACTTCTCAGCAACCGGGAAGCCTGACCCTGAACTCAATCCAGGGTTCCTCCAAGAACTGAAAACCAAATGCCCCTTCTCTGTCTCGGCTTCATCTCCATCTGCTTCCCCTGGCACTGGTTTACTACCGTCCTTACCTGCATCAGATTCCGAAAACAGCTACGGTATGAGCTCAGGAAAAAGGAACGATGAAGTGATTGACTTGAGCTACAACAATGAAGGTGGTGATGAAAATTTTGGAACACGCTACTTCAGAAGACTGATGCAGAAGAAAGGGTTGCTGTTTTCTGACCAGCAACTAATGGGTAGTGAGGTGACTGAGATGTGGGTGAGGGCATATGCTTCTGATCCTCTGTTGTTCCGCAGAGAATTTGCTATGTCTATGATGAAACTGTCAAGCAATCATGTTTTGACTGGTCCACTAGGACAAGTGAGAACAAGCTGCTCAAAGGCCCTCCCGAGGAACTGATCTCTCTTTTACCACTTTAGCGGACTCCTGTTGATAAGATTTGATTTTTTTTTCGAATATGTAGAAAGTGAATTGAGGATTGTGAGTTTGATTTCAGAAGGCAGATAAATAAGTTGAGAACAATCCCTCATTGAGTGTGATCATCACCAATTTTTTTACTGCATCTTGGCTCTGGCCTCATTTGTTGATCGGAAATGTCACTTTGGTTTGTGCCAAAAAGGGCAGGCTTCGTTGTACTACTATTGATGTCAAAAAGTTGTAGGCGTGCTTAACATATGAGATGATGAATTAGGTAGAAAAATGATAAGCTTGGTAGTTGGTATTACATTCGTCTTTCACTTTTTTTTTTGTAGTTTCTTCATGCAATTTGCTTATAAAAGCAAAAGAACAGAGATTTGCACATAAATTTAATTGACTAACTCTAAAGTATTGATTTTGAACAAAGCTATGCATAAGACATAAAAAAAGACACTTCTTGGTTGCTGTTTTGTTTCAAAAAATTCGATGATTATCATTAGCTTTTGTAACAGATGTAAAACTGTAACTTTCTGAAAGTTTATTTTTGTGGGATCAAATCGCTTTTTAAAGTTGATTTTGTTGTTTATTACTGATTCTAAAAGTAAACGGTTAAGTTATTTTGTTTGTTACTCTTATGATAAATTTCCTTTTTCGTTTTGAAACTCAAATAAGAAAAGGAAATATCCGACACTCGTTGAAAAAAAGGAAATAGTCCAAACTTTCCTTTTTCCATTGAACAAACGTTGCTTATATAAAGACACTTAGGTCATTCTCTCTTCTTCCATGAGAGATCAAAGTTCTCCATTCTTTTTTCTTCTTCGAAATCAAAACCAAAAAAATCATCTTTTTCTTTTTGTAGTTCTCTTCTCGAACTATAAGCTCTGCCAATATCATAAAGAGAGGTTCGCCGATGATCTATGTAGACAATGAAGTAAGCCGATGTTCTCTGCAACAACTTCACCGTAAGATTGATCGGAACATAAATCATCTCTTTTTGGTGATTGATCTCAAAACCCTCTGTTGTGACTACATCTTAAGTCAATCCAGATCAATTTTATGTCAAGTTAGGCGGTGCATTCTGACGGCGAAGGAGAACACGACCACGACCAAGGATGCGAAAGCGGGAAAGAGGATATAAAGAAGACAAGGACAGTGAAAGTAACTAGCGAGTAGAGAAACAAATCATGATCTGTGTTTGGTACTGTTTCCATGGCTCCGACGAGTCACCTAGAAATCTTAGGGTTTCGTCAAGGGATCTCTTTCGTCAATCAAAAGGTATTTCTTTTTTAATTTCCTTTTCTATATTCTTTTTTGATAAGTGTTAAATTTTTTAATTTTGTGTAAATTAATTGGACACAACATCCAAACCCCTAAGAGGTGTTCTAGGTTCAACATAGTTTACACATAATATAAAATTTTAACACTTGTTTTTTTTTTTATTAAAAATGTTTTTAAACTCATCTTTTTATATTACTATTAAAACTTTAAGTTTTTTTTGGATAAGTGTTAAATTTTAAATTTTGTGTAAACTAATTGGATACAACATCCAAACCCCTAAGAGGTGTTCTAGGTTCAACATGGTTTACACATAATATAAATTCTTAACACTTGTTTTTTTTTGTTTTATTAAAAAATGTTTTTAAACTCATCTTTTTATATTACTATTTTAAGTTTTTTTGAATAAGTTTAAAATTTTTAAATTTTGTGTAAACTAATTGGACACAACATCCAAACCCCTAAGAGGTGTTCTAGGTTCAACATGGTTTACACATAATATAAATTTTTAACACTAATTTTTTTTATTAAAAATGTTTTTAAAATCATATATTTATATTACTATTAAAACTTTATGTTTTTTTTTAATAAGTGTTAAATTTTTAAATTTTGTGTAAACTAATTGGACACAACATCCAAACCCCTAAGAAGTGTTCTAGGTTCAACATGGTTTACACATAATATAAATTTTTAACACTTGTTTTTTTATTATTATTAAAAAGTGTTTTTAAACTCATATTTTTATATTACTATTTAAACTTTTAAGTTTTTTTGGATAAGTGTTAAATTTTAAAATTTTGTGTAAACTAATTGGACACAACATCCAAACCCCTAAGAGGTGTTCTAGGTTCAACATGGTTTACACATATAATATAAATTTTTAACACTTGTTTTTTTTATTATTAAAAAATGTTTTTAGAATCATATTTTTACATTACTAATAAAACTTTATGGTTTTTTTTTTAGATAAGTGTTAAATTTTTAAATTTTGTGTAAATTAATTAGACACAACATCCAAACCCTTAAGAGGTGTTCTAGGTTTTACATGGTTTACACATAATATAAATTTTTAACACTTGTTTTTTTATTAAAAATGTTTTTAAACTTATTTTTATATTACTATTAAAATTTTAAGGTTTTTCAATCTAAATAATATTTTGGATAAACTATTTTCTTAAAGATAAGTGTTAAATTTTTATTTTTTTTGTAAACTAATTGGATACAACATCCAACTGCTTAAGAGGTGTTCTAGGTTTAATATGTTTTACGCATAATTAAAAATTTTAACGCTTCTTTTTTTATATTTTTATATCATTATTTAACTTTGATGTTTTTTTATTTTTTCAAATAATATTTATGATAAACTATTTTATTTTCTTAAGTATACATAATTTAAATTTTTAACATTTATTTCTTTATTTAAAAATGTTTTTTTTTAATTTATTTTTATATAAAATTATTTAAAATATATAGTTTTCTTATTTTTCAAATAATATTTTACATAAACTGTTTTATTTTTTAAAGTATACATATTTAGGACTAGTGCTCTGCTTCAATCAGGATTCAGGGAGATGTAGTAGAGCTAGTATTGAGAATGGGCTAAGTTTTCTAGATAAGCCTCGTAATTAGGCCCATATATACGCTTGGTATACCATTAAATAATAGTATAAGTGAAAATTTAGTAGCGCTAATCTGAGAATAGGCTAGTCTACTTGTGATTAGGCCCATATATAAGGCCCATACATATTTGAGGACCACAAATAACTAGGGTTTACAAATTTGGTTATCCCTCTCTCGCGCCGCACTTGTCTCGTCTTCTTGATCTAATCGCTTTGAGCTGTGAGCAGAGAGCAGTCGACGAGAATGGGTCACTCCAACGTCTGGAATTCTCATCCTAAGAAATACGGTCCTGGTTCTCGCTTATGGTATTGTTATATTCTTCCCCTATCTCGCCTTTTCTTTTAATTTCTGTTTAGTCTTGATAAATTTGGCTTGCCTAAGAAATTTTCATGTTTATCATTTGGTGTTAATAGAGGAAGATTTTTTTTCTGAATCTGATCCTCATTGATTATATTAAACTTTTGATGTGAAATTTTGCTTAGGATAATTAAGATATGTTACTCTCTGTTTAAGTTGTCTTGTTAGATTTCTTCAATCCATTTTTTTCTTGGTTTAACGTTAAACATTGTTTTGTTATCCATTTTGTTAATAAAATATGGATTAGTGTTATAGATTGTTGAGCAATCTAATGATTCATGGATATGTTTTGTAGCCGTGTGTGTGGAAACTCCCATGGGCTAATCAGGAAGTATGGTCTCAATTGCTGCAGACAGTGTTTCCGTAGCAACGCCAAGGAAATCGGTTTCATTAAGGTAAATACTTTGATGATTTTATCAGTTTCTTCATTGGATTTTGAACCATGACAAGCTCTTGGGTATTAGCTTATTCATTGTTCTGGTTTTGTTTTGCCTTTCTTTGCAGTACCGTTGATGATCGATGTTTACACAGGAGCATCGTGTCTTTTGGGTTTTTAAACTTTATGCGTTGAACTTTGTAATCGATTTATCGACATTGAACTAATTTGATAATGTTTTTGAGCTGTTGAATCTATGCGTTACTTTGGTCTACTATTGCTTATAAATTTTTCAAATATATTTGCTTAATTGATTAGAAGCTATCTCTATAGAATGTAACTGAAAATTGTTTGAACACACCCGGAAGTTGTAGCTGAGACTCAGTGGCCAAGTTTCTTACAATATTGTGCCACTATACATTCTATCGAATTGGTGGTCTCTTTAGATACTAGACTTATATCTTCTTATGCTTGCTTGAAATTATGTTAACTTTCATTGGTCGCGTGTACATGTGTTCTTCTAGGTTTTCTTAGTATATGTGTAAATGAATGAATATTTCTTATTTTGATTTTGTCATCTTTATTTTACGTTAACAAAACATTCAATGCTTAAAGCAAAGGCATAATTTCATTTTATATAAAAAATCGGACTCTTTTTTTTTGTAACTCAAATAAGGCACTCCTTTTTATTGATGAAATTATGTCAAAGCATGACAATTACTAATTATGAAAGACATCGCTATTTTATGGTTTTGTGTTTTTTTTTTTTTCATAATGATAACCAATAGCTTTGGTTTTGCTGTTAGATTGGTTTGTGTGTATTTCTTTTGGGAGCTTTATCATTTTATGTACTATTAATTTTTTCTTACTATATTTGTGTATTTGTTTCCAATATCTTGCATCTGTAAATGGATGATAGTTATGAGAATTTCTTCTGAAATTTAATCTGACGGTTCTATTAATAGTTATGGATATATCTTGAATTTTGTTTTCCAAAACTAGGATGGTAAAAAGTTCATAATAGTTAATATACATATCAAGGGCATCAAGAATAGTAAAGTTTATTTTTCTACGTCTAGAAAGTAAAGCTTCTATTAGTTCAATAAATATATCACGATCATCAAGAATAGTAAAGATTTCCACTATTTATCACTGGAAAAGTCATACAATAAGACATACAAAAGGAATTTACATCTCCTTCATCATCATCGGTTTGTTCTTTTGATTCCACAATGAAGCGTTTGCTGCTGCTTGTTGTCCTCTGCAGCCTTTCTCTATCAAGTTGTTCTTCATTTTCTTTAATGTTTTTTCTCACTTTTATTATTAAGGAAACAAAGTGTGTAATGTTTTTTGTTTGAAAACATTTGCAGGGTGTGAATCAAAAGTCGTGCCGTATGATTATTCTGCAACCATAGAGGCAAGCAATTGCTCTGTTTTGTTACCTGACTTTAGAGAATGTTTGTTGTAATTCTTGTTGTAATAATTAAGTAATTAATTATATCTATTGTTTTGGTGCAGTGTCTAGAGATCCCTTTAAAACCACAGTACAATGGAGGAATCATCGTAAACCCTGACCTACGAGATGGTGGTTCCCTAGGCTGGACACCATTCGGAAACGCGAAAGTCGATTTCAGAAAAATTGGAAACCATAATTTTGTTGTTGCACGAGACAGGAAACAACCTTATGACAGTGTTTCACAGAAGGTTTATTTGGAAAAGGGACTTCTCTACACTTTCTCTGGTAAAAATAATTCCGATTTTGTGTTTCTTGCACCACACTTCATAAGATTTTGTGCCAATTCTAAAATATTATGTTCCTCGTAGCTTGGTTACAAGTAAGCAAAGGAAAGGCTCCTGTGAAAGCCGTTTTCAAGAAGAATGGTGAATATAAGCATGCTGGTTCAGTTGTTGCTGAATCCAAATGCTGGTCCATGCTTAAGGGTGGTCTCACTGTTGATGAATCTGGCCCTGCCCAACTCTATTTTGAGGTATCTATTTCATGGCCTTAATTGTTTCTAAATTTTGAATGGTTGCCAGTTTCTGCGTTCCGCTAATTTATTTTCCAGCCATGCTTAGTCCTGTTTCATTGTTCATGTGTAGAGCGAGGATACAACTGTTGAGATTTGGGTTGATAGTGTCTCGTTGCAACCATTCACACAAGAAGAGTGGAACTCTCACCACGAACAAAGTATTCAGAAGGAGAGAAAGAGAACCGTGAAAATCAGAGCCGTGAACAGCAAAGGCCAGCCGATACCAAAAGCAACCATTTCCATTGAACAGAGGAAACTCGGATTCCCATTCGGGTGCGAGGTAGAAAAGAACATTCTCGGGAATAAAGCATACCAAAACTGGTTCACTCAAAGGTTCACGGTGACAACTTTCGCGAACGAGATGAAATGGTACAGCACAGAAGTTGTAAGAGGCAAAGAGGATTACTCAACGGCTGACGCGATGTTGCGATTCTTCAAGCAGCATGGGGTTGCTGTACGTGGCCACAATATTTTATGGAATGATCCTAAGTATCAACCTGGATGGGTGAATTCTCTGTCTGGTAACGACCTCTACAACGCTGTGAAACGAAGGGTTTTCTCGGTGGTCTCACGATACAAGGGCCAGCTTGCGGGTTGGGACGTTGTGAATGAGAATCTCCATTTCTCCTACTTTGAGGACAAGATGGGTCCTAAAGCCTCATATAACATCTTTAAGATGGCGCAAGCGTTTGATCCAACGACAACCAAGTTTATGAATGAATACAATACGTTAGAGGAATCAAGAGATTCAGATTCTAGTCCAGCAAGGTATTTGCAGAAGCTTAGGGAGCTTAGATCTATCCGAGTTTGTGGCAACATATCGCTAGGGATCGGCCTCGAGTCTCATTTCAAGACTCCAAACATTCCATACATGAGATCAGCTCTTGACACTCTTGCTGCCACTGGTTTGCCTATTTGGCTCACTGAGGTTGACGTCGAAGCTCCTCCAAATGTCCAGGTAATTCATATCCTCTTATAAAAGTTAAAAACCTCCCACCCGATCCTGTTCTGTATTGTTTGTCCACCCCTGTATCTTATGAGCACTTTTTCTATGTCTAATGTTGAGTTTTCTTGCAGGCCAAGTATTTTGAGCGGGTCCTAAGGGAAGGCCACGCGCATCCGCAAGTGAAAGGAATAGTAACGTGGTCTGGTTATTCTCCATCAGGTTGCTACAGAATGTGCCTAACCGATGGAAACTTCAAGAACTTACCCACTGGAGACGTTGTGGACAAACTTCTCCACGAATGGGGAGGCTTCCGCAGACAAACCACAGGTGTCACTGATGCTGACGGATACTTTGAAGCTTCTCTCTTCCATGGTGACTACGATCTCAAAATTGATCATCCTCTCACCAATTCAAAAGCTTCTCATAGCTTTAAGCTGACTTCTGATGTCTCCTCCTCAGAGACTCAAGCATCCTCTTTTGTTTTTCGTGTTTAAGAAGCCAAGTATAAAACTACTTTATACTTGAGTAGTTTGATTCTTAGTCAAGAATGGTGGCAAATAGTCTGTTTTGTTATTATTCTAGACATGGTATATATGTATAGCCGTGTCTCTGGAAACCACCAAGGGCTTAATCATGAGCATCATTGTGTTGGGTTCTCAAAGTTTTAAGCCTCTGTATTGTAATGAATATTTATCAATAACATTCTCTAATTACTTCAATAAATCTTTTGAGTTGTTGAAGTCTTAACTTTAGTTGCCTTGTTCTATCCTAAATCTTTACTAGGATTTTTTGTGGATTTTAGGGTTTACGTATCGATTCAACCGTTGTAATGCCGAGCGACTCCTCCCGACCTTGGAGGTAAGCGAAATGTTCAAGTTCACTTGCTTACGTGTCAGTATCCATGAGCATCATTACGTTGGTTTGTTATACTTTAAGCTTTGAAATTGTGATAGAATGATCATAATATATATATATATAGTGAACTTCCTCTAACTGTTTCGTTAAATTTTGGTTGAGCATAATTTATCCATTTTTCTAAAGCCAGTTCAAATATCATTCATTTTGAATTATTTATGGAGTCCTAATATTATATAAAACATCTATTATCATCAAACAAAAACCTCAATATATTGGAGCCTGAACTTATATTTTTGATCCAATATCTGGCAATTCGCTGGAGTTTGACTAAACGGAGAATCAGTAGATTCCATACGAATTTTCTGGTATGGTTAAAACCGGAATGAAAGCAATCTCCTATATAATCTATATATTCATTTTTGGATGACTTTTAGCAAATAAATCCTGGAGTTGGAATGTATTTACAGATGAATGCCATTAGCATTAATTATTTAAATTTGAAAAATATTAATTAAAGATATTACCAACACGATTTCGAGAATCATAAATTCATATCTTCCTTAATTTTCTGAGTCATTAATGTGATAATCTTTAGGAAATATTTCTCTGTAAAAAAAAAAATCCACATTAATGAAGGCATTAAAATCGACACTAACAATTAAATTATTTAGATATTCAATTATTTTAAGATTCTTATATCTTATTTGATATTTTTTTTAATATCTCATTCTTTAATTACTGCGTTTAGAATTTATTGGTTGTTACCTATTTTTTGGTGAAATTTATTGGTTGTTACTTAATAAGTAATTATGGTGCGTTTATTTTAGTTAATATCTAATTTAAAGGATTTGTTTTCTTTTATTATTAATAAACGAATAACATGTATAGAAATAAAAGATTTTTCTTGCGACTCCATAATAAAAATATTAAACTCTTATTTTCTACATTTCTTACACATAATATCCTCTTATTCAATAACAAAAAATATATATTGCATATTTTTAAAAATATTTATAATATTTAAATTATATAAAAAGTTTGTAATATTAATATTATTTCAACTCTATACAAATTTAATATATATGTATATATATCTTATGGGAACCATTTAAAAGAAATTTTTAAATTGACTTGAATTATATAGCTTTTAAATAAAAGTATTATTAAAAAGAAAAATAACTAAATGATGTTTAATTTCACGGGACGGGTAATATGATGGGACGGGTTTGGGTTGATATTTATAAAAGATAGTATACCACGGGTGAAATCCTAAAATTAACAATCAAAATAATCTATCAATCTATATATACATTTTTGGATTACTTTTAGCAAATAAATCCTGGAGTTGAAATGTATTTACGGATGAATGCCATTGGCATTAATTATTTAAATTTGAAAAATATTAATTAAAGATATTACCAACACGATTTCGAGAATCATAAATTCATATCTTCCTTAATTTTCCGAGTCATTAATGTGATAATCTTTAGGAAATATTTCTCTGTAAAAAAAAAAAATCCACATTAATGAAGGCATTAAAATCGACACTAACAATTAAATTATTTAGATATTCAATTATTTTAAGATTCTTATATCTTATTTGATATTTTTTTTAATATCTCATTCTTTAATTACTGCGTTTAGAATTTATTGGTTGTTACCTATTTTTTGGTGAAATTTATTGGTTGTTACTTAATAAGTAATTATGGTGCGTTTATTTTAGTTAATATCTAATTTAAAGGATTTGTTTTCTTTTATTATTAATAAACGAATAACATGTATAGAAATAAAAGATTTTTCTTGCGACTCCATAATAAAAATATTAAACTCTTATTTTCTACATTTCTTACACATAATATCCTCTTATTCAATAACAAAAAATATATATTGCATATTTTTAAAAATATTTATAATATTTAAATTATATAAAAAGTTTGTAATATTAATATTATTTCAACTCTATACAAATTTAATATATATGTATATATATCTTATGGGAACCATTTAAAAGAAATTTTTAAATTGACTTGAATTATATAGCTTTTAAATAAAAGTATTATTAAAAAGAAAAATAACTAAATGATGTTTAATTTCACGGGACGGGTAATATGATGGGATGGGTTTGGGTTGATATTTATAAAAGATAGTATACCACGGGTGAAATCCTAAAATTAACAATCAAAATAATCTATCAAACAAATTACATTTTGATTTTTTTAAGAAAATATAGCCCCGCGGTGTACCGCGGGTTAAAATCTAGTTTTACAATACAAAAAAGGAAAAAAATCTGTTAGAAAGACAGATAAAACAATAACATTTAGGTTTTTTTTGTAAATTTTAGGATTATGTATTTACTGGCTTTGTGTTTGAAGTTTGAACAGACATATATCTATTGACTATTGACTAGAATTTATGCTATATATTGACTACATTTTCTTTCCATATTTGGCCTCTCGCGCAATAAACAATAGGGTACCCTAAAGAAGATTATTGAGAATTTTTCTAGATTTCATATGTTGCTTCTTCTATTAACGGTTAATGAACACGTGTGGCAATTTCTTGTTTGGAAACAAGTGTGGTAAAAGTTTCATTAAAGTATGGTCAAGATATTTTTGTTAATTGTTACCATAAAAATGTACATATATGTTAATGTTATCAGAAACCCTTAACCATCAGCAACAACGTGTGATTCTTTAGTCCTACAATGAAGCTTCTACTGCTGCTGCTTGCCTTCTGCTGTCTATCTCTATCAAGTTGTTCTCCATCTTATCCTATGATTTTACAATATTCTTGTTCTTATGTAAAATCTCCTGTATGGTCCTAGCTAGGTTTTTTCCCCATGATTTATCTTTTGTCTGTTCGTCGACAAGAAACTTTTCTTGAGTCTTTTATTTGTTGAATTTTCATCAGGGGAAAAAACTTTTCTAATGTTTTTAACATGTAAACGTCGTTTGCACTTTGCAGGGTGTGAAGAAAAATCCGTCCCTTATGATTACTCGGCAACAATAGAGGTAAGCAATGCTCTGTTCTAGCAGACATGTTCGTTGGGAACTTTAATTCTGAATCTCTTTTTGTCTTGGTGCAGTGTCTGGATACCCCTTATAAACCACAGTACAGTGGAGGGATCATCGTGAATCCTGACCTGCAAAATGGTTCACTAGGCTGGTCACAATTCGGAAATGCCAAAGTTGATTTCAGAGGGTTTGGAGGCAATAAGTTTGTTGTTGCCACACAGAGGAATCAATCTTCTGACAGCGTCTCACAGAAGGTTTACTTGGAAAAAGGAATTCTCTACACTTTCTCGGGTAAAAAAACTTTCGAATTTGTGTTTCTTGGAGCACACTCTTTAGAACTATCGCCTGATGTATTTTATGTTAACCTTGTAGCTTGGTTACAAGTAAGCAGAGGAAAAGCTCCCGTGAGTGCCGTTTTCAAGAAAAATGGTGAATATAAGTATGCCGGTTCTGTTGTTGCTGAATCCAAATGCTGGTCCATGCTCAAAGGTGGTCTCACTGTTGATGAATCTGGTCCTGCTGATCTCTACTTTGAGGTACGTATATACACACTCATGGTCTCAACTGTTTGTCTACATTTCTACATTTTGCAAGCTACTTTATACACCTATATATGATGATCCATAATCCTTTGTTCATGTGTAGAGCGAGAACACAACAGTTGACATTTGGGTTGATAGCGTCTCTTTGCAACCTTTCACACAAGAAGAGTGGGACTCTCACCACGAACAGAGCATTGACAAAGCAAGAAAAGGTTCCGTGAGGATCAGAGTCATGAATAACAAAGGCGAGACGATACCAAACGCAACCATATCCATAGAACAGAAGAAACTTGGATTCCCATTCGGGTGCGCAGTAGAAAACAACATACTTGGGAATCAAGCATACCAAAACTGGTTCACTCAGAGATTTACCGTGACAACTTTCGGGAACGAGATGAAATGGTACAGCACAGAAAGAATAAGAGGCCAAGAGGATTACTCGACAGCTGACGCGATGTTTAGTTTCTTCAAGCAACACGGGATTGCTGTACGTGGGCACAATATTTTATGGGATGATCCCAGGTATCAACCTGGATGGGTGAATTCTCTGTCCCGTGACGATCTCTACAACGCCGTGAAACGAAGGGTTTTCTCGGTGGTCTCACGATACAAAGGTCAGCTTACTGGTTGGGATGTTGTGAATGAGAATCTCCATTTCTCCTTCTTTGAGAGCAAGTTGGGTCCTAAAGCCTCTTATAACACATACGCAATGGCCCATGCCTTCGATCCACGGACAACAATGTTCCTGAATGAATATAATACGTTAGAGCAACCTAATGATTTAACTTCTAGTCCAGCAAGGTATTTGGGAAAGCTTAGGGAGCTTCAATCTATTCGGGTTGCCGGAAAGATTCCGTTAGGGATAGGTCTTGAGTCTCATTTCAGCACTCCTAACATTCCGTATATGAGATCAGCTCTTGATACTCTTGGTGCCACTGGTTTGCCTATTTGGCTCACTGAGGTAGACGTTGATGCGCCTCCCAATGTCCGGGTAACTTAATTATTCTCTTATACAAGTAGAAAAAAATCATCATTTTCGAATTCTCATTTCCTTCATTTTCCCAAAATATCTCTTACCTGTTTGATGTTCGGTTATTCTTGCAGTCCAAGTATTTCGAGCAAGTTCTAAGGGAAGGCCATGCGCATCCGAAGGTGAAAGGAATGGTGATGTGGACAGGTTATTCACCATCAGGTTGCTACAGAATGTGCCTCACCGATGGAAACTTCAAGAACCTACCCACTGGAGATGTCGTGGACAAGCTTCTACGTGAATGGGGAGGGCTTCACAGCCAAACCACAGGTGTCACTGATGCTAATGGGTTCTTTGAAGCTTCACTCTTTCATGGTGACTATGATCTTAATATATCTCATCCTCTCACCAATTCAAAATCTTCTTACAACTTCACGTTGACTCCTGATGACTCCTCTCCAAAGACCCAACCATCTCTATTTGTCGTTCGTATTTGAGAAGCTAAGTTTACAACTACTTTGTATTTGAGTAGTTTGATTCTTAGTGGCAGATAGTGTGTTTTGCATTATAGCTGTGTGTGAGGAAACTCCCATGGGATATCCATGAGAATCGTTGGGTTGGTTTCTTATACTTTAATTAAGCCTTGAAATTGTAATAGAATTATCAATATTATTGAACTTCCTTTAACTATTTCGTCAAGTATTTTGAGCTCTTGAATATTGAAATTTTCTTTATTCGAGTTATTTTAGTTAAAATTATTCATTTTTCCAAATCTATTTCATATATCATTCATTTGTTTATTGATTTTTGCTATTGTGGAGTACTTACATTATATAAAAAAATTGTATAAAATGAAGATATAATTAATCCTTTAACAAAAAAATATACATTGTATAAAACATTAATTTTCCTTAAACAAACACCCAGGGTCCAGGGAGAACATATTAGGGCAATCTTTCAATACAAACTTATATTTTTGACCCAATATTTACTGTCAAATTCGCAGGAAGTTTGACCAAATGCGTAGAATATGTAGATTCCATCAGATTTTATGTGGTTTACGCCGGAATATCAATGGAAGCCATCACCTATATAATTTTACAATACAAAAATCAAATCATTTAAAAAGAAACAAAAAAAAATCAATTAAAAGATAGACAAAACCATCTCTATTTAAGGTGATACAAAAAAAAACTTTATAGGGTTTTTGGAGATTTATGGTTTACGTGTCTATTGCCTTTTTGTTTTAACTCTGACCAAACGTATCTATTGACTATTGACTAGAATTTAAGCTATTGATTGCATTTTCTTTCCATATTTGGCCTCCGCTCAAAAAGGAGAATTTTTCAAGATTTAATATGCTGCATGTTAACGGCGGTTAATATCTTATCTTGTAAACAAATGTGGTAAAAGTTTGCAAAAATAAAGTATAGTCAAGATATGTTTTTGTTAATGAAATAAATATACCAAGACCATATATATATATATTGGAAATCCATAATCATAAACAAAAATAAGTGATTCTTTAGTTCTGCAATGAAGCTTCTACTACTGCTGCTTCTTGCTTTCAGCGGTCTTTCTCTATCAAGTTATTCTCCATCTCATTCTATGATTTTTCTATACCCTTGTCGTTATGTAAAATGTCCTATAAGATTTTTTTTTCCGGATTTCATATTTTTCATAGGAAACCCCTTTTGAATTTCATATTACGTAGTTAACCATCAACGGAAAAAAAAAATTTATCGAACATTTTTTTCTACGAAAATATTTGCAGGGTGTGAAGATATTTTCGTTCCTTATGATTACTCGGCAACAATAGAGGCAAGCAATGCTCTGCTCATTCAGTCATGGTCGTTGGAAACTTTTGTTCTGATTCTCTTTTTGACTTGGTGCAGTGTCTGGATACCCCTTATAAACCACAGTACAATGGAGGGATCATCGTGAATCCTGACCTGCAAAATGGTTCACTAGGCTGGTCACAGTTTGGAAATGCCAAAGTCGATTTCAGAGAATTTGGAGGCAATAAGTTTGTTGTTGCCACACAGAGGAATCAATCTTCTGACAGCGTCTCACAGATGGTTTACTTGGAAAAAGGAATTCTTTACACTTTCTCGGGTAAAAATAATTTCGAATTTATGTTTCTTGAAGCACACTCTTTAGAATGGAATCTGATGTATTTTATGTTATACTTGTAGCTTGGTTACAAGTAAGCATAGGAAAATCTCCGGTGAGCGCCGTTTTCAAAATAAATGGTGAAGATAAGCATGCCGGTTCGGTTGTTGCTGAATCCAGATGCTGGTCGATGCTTAAAGGTGGTATCACTGTTGATGAATCTGGTCCTGCCGATCTCTACTTTGAGGTATGTCTATACACAAACATACTCATGGTCTTGATTGTTTGTCTACATTTTTGCATCTTGCAAGCTGCTCTTGTTCAACCTATATATGATGATTCATATTTCATTGTTCATGTGTAGAGCGAGGACACAGCGGTTGAGATTTGGGTTGATAGCGTCTCTTTGCAACCATTCACCCAAAAAGAGTGGAACGCTCACCAGGAACAGAGCATTGAGAAGGCAAGAAAAGGTGCCGTGAGAATCAGAGTCGTGAATAACAAAGGCGAGAAGATACCAAACGCATCCATTACCATAGTACAGAACAGACTCGGATTCCCATTCGGGAGCGCTGTAGCACAGAACATACTTGGGAATCAAGCATACCAAAACTGGTTCACTCAAAGATTCACCGTGACAACATTCGAAAACGAGATGAAATGGTACAGCACGGAATCTGTAAGAGGCATAGAGAATTATACGATCGCGGACGCGATGTTGAGATTCTTCAAGCAGCACGACATTGCTGTACGTGGACACAATGTTGTATGGGACCACCCTAAGTACCAATCTAAATGGGTTACTTCTCTGTCACGTAACGATATCTACAATGCAGTGAAACGAAGGGTTTTCTCTGTGGTCTCGCGATACAAAGGCCAGCTTGCTGGTTGGGATGTTGTGAATGAGAATCTGCATCACTCCTTCTTTGAGAGTAAGTTTGGTCCTAACGCCTCTAATAACATCTTCGCAATGGCGCATGCCATCGATCCAAGGACAACAATGTTCATGAATGAATTCTATACATTAGAGGACCCTACGGATCTGAAAGCGAGTCCAGCAAAGTATTTGCAGAAGCTTAGGGAGCTTCAATCTATTCGGGTTCGTGGAAACATTCCATTGGGGATCGGTCTTGAGTCTCATTTCAGTACTCCTAACATTCCGTACATGAGATCAGGTCTTGATATTCTTGGCGCCACTGGTTTGCCTATTTGGCTCACTGAGATCGACGTTAAAGCTCCTTCCGATGTTCAGGTAACTCATATTCTCTTATAAAAGTAGGCTACAAAATTTCATGTTCTTTTTCCCACAATATCTGGTCTCGAATTCTCGTTTGTATCCCTATATATAATTGAGGTTTTGAGCACTTGTATATCTGATATTTGGTTCTTGCAGGCCAAGTATTTTGAGCAAGTCCTAAGGGAAGGACATGCGCATCCGCATGTGAAAGGAATGGTGATGTGGACAGCTTATTCACCAAGTTGCTACCATATGTGCCTCACTGATGGAAACTTCAAGAACCTACCCACTGGAGACGTTGTGGACAAGCTGCTACGTGAATGGGGAGGGCTACGTAGCCAAACCACTGGAGTCACTGATGCTGATGGATTCTTTGAAGCTTCACTCTTTCATGGTGACTATGATCTCAATATTTCTCACCCTCTCGCCAATTCAAAAGCTTATTACAACTTTACGTTGACTTCTGATGACTCCTCTTCACAGACCCAACCATCAATTTTTGTCTTTTCTGTTTGAGATGCTAAGTTTACGACTACTTTGTATTTGAGTAGTTTGATTCTTAGTGAAAAATTGTGGCAGATAGTCTATTTTGAATTATACTTGTGTGAGAGGAAACTTTCATGAGCATCATTGGGTTGGCTTCCTTGATATATTGTAATGGTTTATTATCAATAATATTGAACTTTCTCTAGCTTTTTTGTTTAGTCTTTGGGAAATCGGCTTTTTCGTACCTCCACAGTTGTGTATAAAACAAACTCGCATAAAACAAATCCACGTAGGTGCACACGTGGATGCCACGTAATCGATATTTAGGTCATAGGCATGATTTTGCACAAAATATAAAGTGTAGGTATGAAATTCAAATGTTTCATTAGTGGAGGCATGTTTTAGCACAACGGTATAGTTTAAGTATAAATTTAACATAGTGTAATTGTGGAGGCATGAAAAAGCCGATTTCCCTTTAGTCTTTAGCTGTTGAACCTTAGAGCATGTGCAGTGGGAATCTCTCACCCAAATCTCTCATGCAAAAAAATAAAAATAAAATAATAATAAGTATTATTTAATTATGAGAGTCTCTAAAAAAATGTAGAGAAAGTATTATTTTATTATTTTTATTTTGTTCGAGAGACTTTTGTGAGAAACCTCATTGCACATGCTCTTAAGTTTTCTTGTTCTAGAACTTCTAGCCCAATCTTTGTTCATGAAATCAAACAATTTTATATTTTTGACCCAACATTAATTGCCAAACTCGCATGAAGGTTGATCAAATCAAATGCGTCTATTTTGGAAACTAATCAAATTACATATGAGCATTTTGAAAAATTTAGACGTTAAAATAATAAAATATTGAGCCAACAATTTAATGTATTAGATGACAAAATGAAGACTAACAGATCAGTGGTCAACCTTTTTTGAAGAATTGTTGGGAAATTTTATTTCTTCATATTATAAAATTTAATGAAACATCTTCCTTTTAATGCATAAATAATCAGCAGAATCTACATATCTTTCAATTGGTTAAAAGTTATAACCACCCATTACATTTTTTTTGGTCTTTGAAAAAGGTTTTAGGATACTGTTACTTGAAAGGTAGGTATACGATTTAGGTTGACCGTATTATAGTCTATGTAGTTCTTACAAAATTTGTCTCAAATTTGTGCATTTTATAGTCGTTTTCCACAAGAAAATAAAATATATGTATAAGTTATAAAGCCTATATTCAGTATAAGAATACAGTAGAGTCTACAAACCTAAATCTTTATATATATAATAAGTTTTGTGGGGATATTTCAGTTTTAACTGAAAGGAAGATGAACAGTATCAAGAATGGCTTCTTCCTCTGCATGCTTTCTCTTCTCTGGTGTCTTGTGGATTCACGGATTTCCACTGATCCTTTCTCCCATAGCCACTCTCTCAATACAGAGGTAACCAAAACTGATAAAACCTCAATAAATAGATATATCACAAAAGTGATTTTTTATAGATTTGTAAATTCAAAATTTTTAACATTGGCAAGTTTTGGTGTATATGAATGAAGTGTGTAATGAAGCCTCCACAAAGCAGTGAAACGCAAGGATTATTACAATTTAGCCGCTCTGTTGAAGCTGACTCTGGTGAAGAATGGAAAATAGATGGAAATGGAGCCATTAGAGAAATGGCACAGAGAATTCAGCTTCACCAAGGAAACATTTATAGCTTCTCTGGTAATATATATACACATGGATGCAACCCATTCTCTAGTTCATATAATATAATGCATCATCATTTCATGGTTTCAGTGTAGACATTTTTTCCCAGATATTTTGGTTGAGAAAGTATATTATCCCCAAAAAATAAAATCGAATCTAATTTAGATTGGTTTGGTACGATTTAAATTTGGTTTTTGTCAACGATAATGAGATTTGGTTCGGTTCTTGATTCAGGATACGGAAATAAGTAAAACCATTTTAACCAATTTAATTAGAATTTCAGATTTTTGGTTTAAGTTTGGATCGGTTATGTTTATCTAGAATATTGAACATACATATTTGTTAATGGAAACTACAGCTTGGGTGAAATTGAGAGAAGGAAACGACAAGAAAGTAGGAGTTGTGTTCAGGACAGAAAATGGAAGACTTGTTCATGGAGGTGAAGTTAGGGCAAAGCAAGGATGTTGGACTTTGCTTAAAGGTGGCATTGTACCAGATTTTTCAGGCCCTGTAGATATATTCTTCGAGGTACATGCACTATACATGTGTATTCATATGTATTACATACTTATATTATCTCTGTTAATGTGGTTTTTATGCCAAAACAGAGCGAAAACAGAGAAGCAAAGATCTCTGCAAACAATGTGTTGCTGAAACAGTTTAGCAAAGACGAATGGAAACTGAAACAAGACCAACTTATTGAAAAGGTAGAAATAATCTATACATATAAAATTTACATGTATCTGATATTCTGATGTTTGAATCCATATAAAATGCTTTGGTTGCCTTGAGCCTTATATTCTTTTATCTACATGTGTGCTGTTTTTGCTATTATCTGATTTATGTTTGTTGCAGATAAGGAAGAGCAAAGTGAGATTTGAAGTAACTTATCAGAACAAAACCGCGGTAAAAGGCGCAGTGATATCCCTAAAACAAACCAAATCATCTTTCCTCTTAGGCTGTGGAATGAATTTCCGGATCCTACAAAGCCAAGGTTACAGAAAATGGTTTGCGTCGCGGTTCAAAATCACATCATTCACTAATGAAATGAAATGGTATGCAACGGAAAAAGCACGTGGTCAAGAGAATTACACGGTAGCCGATTCAATGTTGAAATTTGCGGAAGATAATGGGATATTGGTTAGAGGTCATACGGTGTTATGGGACAACCCAAGAATGCAGCCTAGTTGGGTGAAAAAGATAAACAATCCGGAAGATGTGATGAACGTGACATTGAACCGGATAAACTCGGTTATGAAGAGATACAAAGGGAAGTTAACCGGGTGGGATGTGGTTAACGAGAATCTGCATTGGGATTACTTTGAGAAAATGCTGGGTGAAAACGCTTCATCACGTTTCTACAATATGGCTTCTAAGATTGATCCTGATGTAAGATTGTTTGTTAACGAGTACAACACGATAGAAAACCCTAAAGAGTTTACTGCGACGCCGATAAAGGTGAAGAAGAAGATGGAGGAGATTCTTGCGTACCCAGGAAACAAGAACATTAAAGGAGCAATTGGAGTTCAGGGTCACTTTGGTCCAACTCAGCCTAACTTAGCTTACATAAGATCTGCATTGGATACTTTAGGCTCACTACGTTTTCCTATTTGGCTTACAGAGCTTGATATACCTAAATGCCCTAATCAGGTCTGTCATTAACTACCTTAGCTAACAAGAAATCTTTCATTCGTTATCATAAAGATAAAACTTGTTGACTAATTCGATTGCTTCATAGGCGAAATACATGGAAGACATTCTCAGGGAAGCTTATTCGCATCCTGCGGTGAAAGGCATCATAATATTCGGTGGACCTGAGGTCTCTGGTTTCGACAAGCTGACACTTGCGGACAAAAACTTCAACAACACACAAACTGGAGATGTAATTGATAAGTTACTCAAGGAGTGGCAACAAAAATCTTCAGAGATTCGAACGATTTTCACAGCAGATTCCGGTAATGAAGAAGAAGAGATCTCATTGCTGCATGGACATTACAATGTGAATGTAAGTCATCCATGGATAGAAAATCTGTCCAACAGTTTCAGCTTGGAGGTAACTAAGGAGATGGGTCAGCATCAGGTGGTTAGAGTTGGATTTAATGCTTAAAATTACAAAAAAAAATGTTAGATTATCATAGTCAAAACGTCTTCTTACGGGAAGAAAAGTGATGCCTATTGAACTAATAAAAAAAAAAGACTAATAACTTCTTGAGAAGAAAATATATGGAAATTTTCATTTCGTATCGTATTAGAAAATTTAATGAAACATCTCCCTATTTTTGCGTCAAATGATAAAAACATCTCATTATATATGAATTTGTGTATGTATAAGCATGGCTTTTCGTCTCCCAAGTCCCAACCACACCCACTATAGAGTTAACCAGCCAAACAAGGTCAGCAATAGTATGTTGCATTTCGTTCTACATAATGCATTGGTATCATCAAAAGGAAAAAGGATTGTTATCTATACTAGTATTTTCGCAACACTTTTGTGACGGGTGATAAAAATGTTTTTGGGTTAATCGGATATTCGATCCGTTTTTTAAATTCCTTCACAAAAAAATTTGTTGGGTCGGGTTATATTTAACCCAACTCATACAGCTGATATTCCCTATTTAATAATTTAGATATTTAGAAGATTTGGAATTATGATTCTCCTATTATCTTAGTTTGATTTGTTTTTAACTGTTTTGAATCATCATATAATACATAAAGTAAAAACATGATTCGAAATTTTAAAAACGGATATATATTATCCAATTGACGAAAATGTGTGTTCAACGTTCTACATCGATTAAAATATTTAGACAATGATTCAGAATCATATCATAAATAAGATCAACATTAATAAAATAAATGAGTTTTTTGGCAGGACGAGTTTGGCGGGACGAATTTTTGAATCAACAATAATAAAAATATTTAAATATCATTAATCTGCCGCTTCAATACGGATTAAATCCTTCTTTTTTTAATACCACCAATATTAGACATATTAAATCAGTCTCATTTATAAAAGATTGTATAAAACCAAAAATTGACCCGTGGTATAATGTTACTTAATAACAATATTTTAAAATTTTAAAATATCATTAACATGCCGTTTTAATACATATTAAATCTTCAGTTTATTAAAATATAAATGTCTTAGAGAATGATATGATTTATAAACTTTATATATAATAAATAATCATTAAATTTAAAAATAAAAACAAATCACGGGACGAGTTAAGAAATTACGGAACGGGTTATATTTCGGAAAGGATTTCTATAGGCGGACGAATTTGAATCAATATTTATATACCGTTTTAATACGGGTTAAATCCTCAGTTTATTAATAATTGTTTCGTGGACTCGTGGTATACCGTTACTTAATAACAATTGCAAACTATAATATAAATAAATATGTTATAAGGAGATACAATTTACAAAATATTTTTATACTAACTTTAAAACTAAATCATCCCGCAGTGTACCGCGGGTTAAAATTTAGTTTATCTCTTAAATGGCTTACATATTTTTGTTAAAATAAATAGCAAATGGTCCCTGGGCTAGCGGTCGGCCCACGTGCTTGTCACCTTGGCACGCGAGGGTTTTGCCTTTAATGTAGAGGACGAAACCTATCGATATATTGCTTAACGGCTATGTTACCATTTTGCTTCTTTGTCGCTTTTACTCCAACCAAACAAAATATTTGCTTCCAAGCGTTTCAAGTCAAAATACATATATAACCTTCTTAACTATTACGAGTGAATCATACTTTAGTACTTTTATTGGATTAGTACCCACGTTGTAAAATAACAGAGGAAAAAGACTAAAGAGTTGAGAATTTCTGGATAGTTTCATTATAGTGTCGATATATACATACATGTATATGCAGAAGATTATATCTAATTTTCTTTAAATAAAGATTGTCAAATATTAACAAGAAATATCACAATAATCCCTAAGATCCTAAACTTGTGGGATACGGGATTCGTATCTCCAACGCACTTGGTAATTAATACGTGTTGTTAGAGGGAAAAAAGGTATCATCCGCAACAAATAATGTCATCTACTCATATATATTTCTTACGTGTTGACTTCTTCTAGTTTTAGGTTGACCGTTTTAGTCTATATATGTAGTTCTTTCTTACATATTTGCTTCGAATTGTATAATTTGTAGTCATTTTCCATAGGAAAATAAAACATACTTGGCTAGCTAGTATAATGCCTTTTTTCAAGTATAATAATACAGTAGAATCTGACAACCCCAAAGCTTTTATAGATTGCGTTTTGTAGGGATATTTCTGTTTTCACAGAAAGGAAGATGAAGAACATCAACAATGGCTTCTTCCTCTGCATGCTTTTACTCCTCTGGTGTTTTGTGCATTCGGGGATTTCCATTGATCCTTTCTCCCAAAGCGACTCTCTCAAAACAGAGGTAACCAAAACTGATAAAACCTCAATAAATACTAAATAGAAGTGATTTTTTAATGTTTTTGTAACTAAATTCAAACTTTCTAACATTGGTAAATTCTGGTGTATATGAATGAAGTGTGTAATGAAGCCTCCACGAAGCAGTGAAACGCAAGGATTATTACAATTTAGCCGTTCTGTCGAAGCTGACTCTGATGAAGAATGGAAAATAGATGAAAATGGATCCATTAGAGAAATGACACAGAGAATTCAGCTTCAACAAGGAAACATCTACAGCTTCTCCGGTAATTATATGTACCACATGCATGCAACCCTCTCTCTAGTTTTATATATAATATAATACACCATCGTTTCATGGTTTCTTGTCTAATAAGTTACTGTTTTAAACCAGAGATTCTTGAATCTTGATAGTTGTGCTCAGTCTGATTTCAGTTTGGTTTCAAGTTTTTGTTTTCAGGGTGTTTGGTTTAAGAGTATTACTCAAATTTTAACAAAATCTAATATAGATCAGTTTGGTACAGCGCAGCTCAACTTTTGGGTTAGATTCAGTTTTCTATTAATTTAAATGATTTTAAACTTTTTTTTTTCCTTTTCGGATAGAATCATTATAACCAATATTTAATGATAATTTTAGAATGGTTTCTTTCAGTTTGGATCGGTTAAGATTGAACATTCATAGTTTCTTTGTTAATGGAAATACAGCTTGGGTGAAGTTGAGAGAAGGAAACAAGAAGAAAGTAGGAGTTGTATTCAGGACAGAAAATGGAGTTGTTCATGGAGGTGAAGTTAGGGCAAAGCAAGGATGTTGGACTTTACTTAAAGGTGGCATTGTGCCAGATGTTTCAGGCTCTGTAGATATTTTCTTCGAGGTACAACAACTAGCTATATATGTTTATTCCTATACGTATATATAACACTGCGTCAATGCGGGTTCTATGTGGAAGCAGACTGATGACAAAGAAGCAAAGATTTCTGCAAGCGATGTGTCGCTGAAACAGTTCAGCAAAGAAGAATGGAAACTGAAACAAGACCAACTTATTGAAAAGGTAGCATTGATCTTTGTCCATCTATATAGTTATAGGGTTTTGTAATGGGCCGTTCCAATGAAGCCCGATTTATTGTTGATCTCGGCCCATTTGAGGCCTATAATTGTTTTAAGTTGATCTCGATTTTTGATTTTACCTTACGGATACATGAAAAAAATATACAAAAGGGTACCAATGTACCATGCTCGGAGTCGGAGGGCCATGGCCGAACTAGGCTTGAAACAAGCATGGTCTGACTCTGACCAGCCCCCAGACCAGTTTTTTTAAGGCCGGTCCGGTCAGTGTGTTGGTTTTGCTCTTACATGACTTATGTTAATTGCAGATAAGGAAGAGCAAAGTGAGATTTGAAGTAACTTATCAGAACAAAACTGCGGTAAAAGGCGCAGTGATATCCATAGAACAAACCAAACCATCTTTCCTCTTAGGGTGCGCAATGAATTTCCGGATCCTACAAAGCGAAGGGTACAGAAATTGGTTTGCGTCGCGGTTTAAAATCACATCCTTCACCAATGAAATGAAATGGTATACAACGGAGAAAGAACGTGGTCAAGAGAACTACACGGCAGCTGACTCAATGCTGAAATTTGCGGAAGAGAATGGAATATTGGTTAGAGGTCATACTGTGCTGTGGGACGACCCAATAATGCAACCAAGTTGGGTACAAAAAATAAAAGACCCAAATGATTTGATGAACGTGACATTGAACCGGATAAACTCGGTAATGACGAGATACAAAGGGAAGTTAACCGGGTGGGATGTGGTTAATGAGAACGTGCACTGGGATTACTTTGAGAAAATGCTTGGTGCAAACGCTTCGTCAATTTTCTACAATTTGGCTTTTAAGCTAGATCCTGATTTGACATTGTTCGTTAACGAGTACAACACGATAGAGAATCGTGTAGAGGTTACCGCGACGCCGGTTAAGGTGAAAGAGAAGATGGAGGAGATTCTTGCATACCCAGGTAACATGAACATTAAAGGAGCAATTGGAGCTCAGGGTCACTTTCGTCCAACTCAGCCTAACTTAGCTTACATGAGATCTGCATTGGATACTTTAGGCTCATTAGGTTTGCCTATTTGGCTTACAGAGCTTGATATGCCTAAGTGCCCTAATCAGGTTTGTCAGCAGCTTACCTTGCCTAACAAGAAAGCTTTGTTCCATCTTTATTCATTATCATAGTCATAAAATTTTTGTTAACTAATTCAATTTCTTGATAGGAGATATACATTGAAGAAATTCTGAGGGAAGCATATTCGCATCCTGCGGTTAAAGGCATCATAATATTTGCTGGGCCTGAGGTGTCTGGTTTCGACAAGCTAACACTTGCGGACAAAGACTTCAACAACACTGCAACAGGAGATGTAATTGACAGTTTGCTCAAGGAGTGGCAGCAATCTTCAGAGATTCCAAAGATTTTTATGAAGGATTCCGAGAATGACGAAGAAGAGGTCTCATTGTTGCATGGATATTACAATGTGAATGTAAGTCATACATGGATGAAGAACATGTCCACCAGTTTCAGTTTGGAGGTAACTAAGGAGATGGGTCAGCGTCAGGTGGTTAGAGTTGTAATTAATGCTTGAAATTACAATAATATGTGATATTTTCATAAATTCCTAATCGTATAAAGCTCGAAAAGTCTTCTACCATGAATCATAACGTCTTCTTCTACAGGAGCTTCTTGAAGAGAGTAATGTCTAAAGTTTATAGACTTTTTAACCACGCATTATTATCAAAACACATAGGAAAATTTCTAACTCTAAAACAGAGTTAGATACTTAATTGCTTTAATATCAAAAAAAAAAAAAAAAACAGAGTTAGTTTAATACACATACCAAGGTAATTTTTTTTGTCCTTTAGAAATCCACACGTAAACTTAACATTTTTATTTCCTGCAAAGTTTAAAATTCCTGCACAACTTAGTCTTTGTGGTGCACGACAAAGAGTTTGATAGAGAATTACACGGTTATCAATAAACAAACTATAAAACAAACAAAAAAAAAAGATTTTTGAACCAACTTATAGCTGAAAAGAGGGGGTATATATGTTCAAATAGCTAAAACATGTCGTCGATGTGGAATAGCAAAAGAGACATATGTAATTTGTTCGACGTAAAGCATATATATAAAATCGTGTTTTCTCCTACCGGATCTTGGAAACCACATCAATATTTATCTATATATGATATTTAACATTTACTCCAAAAAAATGTATATGTATATATGGAAGGAAGTGAAAAAGTGAAGAGAACACATGGAGGACGAGACCATCGAAATCGATCGGGAAAGCATAGAAATTATCAGCAATTGAAAAGAGAGAAATCAGAAGGTGACACATTTAAGAGCCTAAATTGCAAAAGTGTGCAGTTGGTCGAAATGCGTGTTGTTGCACGTGCACACATGTGTGAATTTGTTGAACCTTGCGTATTTCTCTTTTTTACGTGCACACGTGCCCACATGCATGCCTGATTTTGCTAGCTATTCGAACCCCTTCAATGAAATCAATCAAAATTCTGTTTCTTTTTCTTTCATCTCTTTTCTTAAATTATTTGAGCATGTGTGCCAAATCAGAGATGGAATGATAAAGCTCCAACAAATATGAAATTTCTTCACACATTTCAAATTTCTTCCTTCATATCATTCAATTTTTATTTCAAAAATCAACCGAAATATTATGTTAACTTCCTATGATGGAATGATACAAAAAAAAATTACAATAACTTTCTAGTTTTTTTCCTTGTTCAAACTTTTTCTTGAAAACTTTATATAATTATTACTCTTTTCAAAGCATTATAATGCTATAATGACACCAATATATATCTCGTTATCCCAGGTATAGAGAGTGCCAAATACACGAAAGATTTAGGTAAGAATTAAATTAGAGAGTACGAAAGGAAATTAAAAAAAAAATGCAAAACGAAATGTGAGGACATGTGATATCATAAAAGCGTAGTCAATAGACCGCTCGGATCTTCTTGTCTGTCGAAGTCGCTTTGACCCATGCACCATCTAATTACTCCCACTAATACACTATAAATATTCATAATAAGTGAATAATTGAAATATAATACACGATCAATGGGTATTTATCTCTTCTAGACTAGTTCTGGGCATATGTCACGTGGGAATTAACTTTCCTATTAGGATGGTATTTAATAGACATCCACGTATAATGTTTCACTCTAGTTACATACTTTTATGAATCCGAAATACCAGTTATATCTTTGGATTAAATATGAAAAATGCCTGGATACAAACGCTGCATGTCATTCCCATGTTACAAACTGGCATTGTAGGAAAAGAGTTAACAAAAATATAGAATAGAATTTCTTATACAATCTAAATCGAGTTCACATGTTGCGACCTTGCAAAGACCGCTTGAGTGTGCCTAATAACAACGCCGACTTATCCATTAGTTTCTCTTTGAAAATTTATTTCGTTCATATTTTGCTATAATAACGACAAAACAAAAGCCCAAATTATTAGACCAACCTATAATTTGAAAATTAATAGGCAGAAGAAGTAGGAGACGATGATAATAAGTTAAAATAAGTTTATACTCCGTACCTCTTGAAGATAAGACCAAAAATTGAAATAAATAACTTTAAACAATGAAACAGAGAGAGGTATAGATGCATGTGTTAGTATAAATATTAGATATATAGAGAGAAAGAACAGAGTGTTTAAGTCGCTTCTTACCCAAAATCTTTCTCAACACAGCTGTTCGATCTCAACAAGTATTTATATCTTTTTTTTTTCTAAAACATAAAAGAAGAAAATGTTGGGTTCAAGTAGTGGATGCGAGTCAGGATGGACTCTGTACTTAGACCAGTCGGTTTCTTCACCAACACCTTCTTGTTATAGAGACAGCAATGGGTTTGAAAACAGAAGAAGAAGCAAAGATTCATGGGACCAACACAACGTGCATCAAGGAGACGAAGAAGAAGAGGAAGAAGACGATTTGTCAATGATTTCAGATGCTTCTTCTGGTCCAAGAAATATTTCCGAGGAAGATTCTGTGAATAAGAAGATAAATATTGTTGGTCTCAAGAAACAATGCAAGAGAGAAAAGAAAAGAAGAGATTATGAGAAAATGAACTCAGTTCTTGATGATACTGCTAGTTCTCCTCTTTTCAATTTCCCTCATGTAAGTCTTTCTATTTTCAACTAATTTTTGTAAACCAACTGATAATAGTCCGCTCTGTTCTTCGAGAACAAAAATTAATGTGTTCGTAGATTCACTAAGTCCTGATTGTTATCATATTAGAAACGCAAACGTAAACACAAACACATAATCATTAGTCACTATACAGAATTTACCTAGCATTGAAGTCCATGAACCATGATTACTTTTTACCTAGTCGATATATGGTGGATTAGAGGGCTTATAAGAAAAACAAAGACTCTCTTTTTACCTTTTAAAAGAAGAGATTTGTTCTTTAGGTTTTTGGGATTTAACATTCGTTTTAATATTTCTTGTAGATGTTGCAGAAAAGTGTTGGTGGTAATAAGATAGAGCAAAACTTTCCAGAAAGTACATTGGATTACTCACAAGGCTTCTCGGCTACTCAGTTTCAGGTTTCTCTCTCTTCACTATTTCTCTGTTTAGGGTCTGTCGAGTACACGTGACTTGTCTCAAGAGTCTCAGTATATTTGTATTTGCGTGTTGAAAACAAGCAGGACAATACAGCATTCCAAGAGCAGTATGGTTATTTGCATATGGAAACCAGATTCTAAATAACCAGTTAAGTAATTATATAATCTTGCTCTACATGTAATCACTACTTTGTTTATTCTTACATTATGAAGAATATATCCAATCTGACTAAAACGTTGAAATTAGCAGGTGAGGATCAAACTGATAAGAGCAGCTATTTTGGACATTTGTGCAGCTTTTATGGATTCAAGTAATGATTAAAGTGAATCTTAAAGTCCAAATATGAAAGATAGGAAGGAGTTTTAAGCAAAAAATTGCTAAAGAAAGAAACCAACAATGAAGGGACGAAAAACAGTTTCTCAAATCTCTCAATTGGAACTGAATCTTTCCTCTCTTTTGCTTTGTAATTTCTTCACAAACAAGTTTTCTTTGTAGCCGCCTTTTATGTAACTCGTGGTTTATAACACTTCCATTGCAATCTTCGCTCATAGCGTAACAAATTTCAGTACCTAAATAAGCTTCTTCTTACTCTGCACAAAAAAAAGGATAATAAGCTTCTTCATTTTTTTTTTCTTTTGGTGGGGAAGATCACTTCCAAGAAATATCTAGAACAAAAAATGCTCTTAATGGTTCTTATCAAAGCTGCTAAATTCTCAAAATAAGAATTATTCGAAGTAGAGGAAAAAGAGGGCCTATTCAAAAGTTTCAAGAAAAAACTAATAAAATGTGTTATTTTAATTAACAGAGCACGAAAACCTATTTATAACCAAAATGCTAACCCTGAAACTTAGAAGAATGTGTAAAGCAATAAAAGGGAAAATTAGAAGCTTATCCAAATCTAGTTATCGGCTTGATGCATTCCTCTTTTGACAGTACAAGTTTAAGGTTTCAAGTTTGAGGTAGTCTCGAGCAGAGAAAAGCTAATTCTGAAGAGATTTATCAGTTTTTGAGATTCTGCAGATTGATGTAACAGATCATGTTGAAAGTCCGTTATCGTTGCTCTTTTGAGTTACTAGCGAGATTGGGGGTGTTAATCGGCCCAAGAATGAATAGGCCTGATGGTATTCTGGTCCATATCTGAGCTTGGCCGAAGTTAATTGCAATTTTAAAATTTTCAGTAAATAATTTTCATGAATGGAATATACTTTGTTTATATAATTTGCATGCTTGACTTTAATTAATATTTTAATGTTACTTGTCTAAACATACTTAATTGGTAGTTGAGGGTGTTTCAGTTAACCTTAAATATAAAACTAAATTGACTTAAATTGTAGAAAAAAAAAAAAACCAAACCAATCCAAATATAAGTGTACAAATCTACCACTTTCATATATAAAAATTCAAGTATTATCATCAGCTATCGCAGTTGTTCTATTTTCTGAATGTCGAATACGAGTACATAAACTACAACTTTAATAATCTAATTTTAGAATTTTAATATTCTAGGCTGTTTTGCGTATGTCATGAGTAGGGTCGAATCATGCCTTAACCAGTCGTACTAGTATAGATGGTTGTGAGTTGGATTTGATGACAAATAACCACTTAAAAGCGATGGTTAGGCAGACATTAAATAGGAAGCGATTTAATGTCTAACACGTATAATTGGAATTTAAATGTTTTTAGAAGGTCTAAACGTTTACGCTAAAAACGTTTACAATATAGAACAAAAATTTAGTAGTGTGATATTTTAGAGTATTTCTCTATAAAATATAATGTCTAACACGTTTAATTGGAATTTAAACGTTTTTAGAAGGTCTAAACGTTTACAATATAGAACAAAAATTTAGTAGTGTGATATTTTAGAGTATTTCTCTATAAAATATAATGATTTGCAAAAATATTTTAATTTTGTAAGTAAACTTAAATTTCAAATTACATCAGAATTTCAACAGAAATATTAGATTCAACTTCAAGATAACCTTAACATCAATTCAATTGACATCAAACTATATATGCTAACTATGAATCTATGAAAACCATGTACTTTTTAAGTTAAAACGTATAATGAATTTTATGTAATTAAAAATTAAAAAACCTACACTGAAATGAACAAAAAAAACAAATAATTAATGATTTTGAACAAAAAAAATAAATTGATGAATGATCTACCCTACGCCTAGGACGTTGTCTGGGGAACTGGAGTTACATCTCTTTTTCATTTCCATTCAAGAGTTCTTATGTGTCCCGGGTTCGCCCGTCGATTGATCCGTGATAATACCTACAGCTTCCCCCAATTCTACTATGTCACCATGAGTAGGTACCTATTTGACCGCTCATTTGCCTCAAGTGTGGTTAATTCTGCATTTGCATGCAATATCTTTGAGGTGCGCACACGGGTCATGGTACTATCCAGGTGTGAAGAACCCCGGACGTGACTGCACTGAGCAGCTAACGAATAAGGAAAACTTAAACTATGGCGCTCACCGAGGCTGACTACAATACAAGTCATGAGCGATAGCGGTTCGTTCCGAACAGATAAGATGGTAGTTGACTATGTAAAATCGTATGATATCGTCGCCCGCCTAATGCCATCTAGAACTGTCTAACTCTCTAACTTTTTTTTATTGTTGTATGAATTTCGCTAACTTTCTTTAAATAACAATTTGTATAATCTCAGCAACTATCAAATAATCGTCATGATATATCAAATAATCGTCATGAAATATGGCACCTAGAGCACCACTCAAACCGCTATTTTGAACATTTCTTGAAAGTCGTTGTTATTATAAACAAAGAAGGTAGGCTGTCTAATTTTTAAGCCTAAAATTAGATATCTCCATATCATCTTATTGTTTTACTCTGTCGGATTCTATCTTTTACTCTGTCGGATTCTATCTCGCCCAACCATACATTTGTGGCAACAGAAATTGCCTCCAAATGCACATTTTTTCCTATTCTTTCTATTTTTCTAATTTGAAATTTACATTTTAAAAATTAATGTGTTTAAATACTGTTTTGTAGTTTTTATTTTGGGTTTCGTTTCTATGTACGTTTTCCATTATTAGAACCGAATCATATCTTAACTAACCATATTAATTAGGATCAAGATTGTTGTAATTTGGAATCTTTTTTTTCGTTCTTCAACATGGGTAGGTTCGTAGGCAAAATACTCAAGTTAAGCCACGTTTAATTTAAACACGTCATATCTAGATATATAAAATTGAAATTTATAAGATATACTATATGTTGTGAAATTTGTTGACAGCTAATTTAAAGTAGTTGGGACAAAACAAAAATGTAGGTAGGTGCTCACATTAATATCACCTTGTAAAGACTAAAAACTATAAATCTTAGTAACCGATATGTGATATGTCAGCTGTACTCTGTTGCATTATTTCTCTCACTCAAACGCATTTTCAAACATAAGTTATGTCGACAGAAACGGAGGTCGTAAGTGTTCTTAAGTACCTTGACAACAAGTCCATATTGGTCATTGGAGCTGCTGGGTTCTTAGCAAATAGTAAATCTCTTCTCTTTCTCTTTCTCTATCCCCTTAATTATATATATATACGAATCATTACTATTTATAAGTTATGAAGTTATAGACAAGATTCATGATTTATGTATGTATATATTACGAAGAAAACACTTGAGCTACACTTGAACAATTAGCTTATTATAAATTTTGAAAGTATGACTAGAACAATATTTAAGTGGTTTGCACTAAAACTGTTGATGTGTTATCATGCGAATTCCTACCCGCATAATGAATGTTAGTGACAACAAAATAATAATAATCAAGGTATATATAGATTGTACTTTATATGCATGTATGACGAATTGACGTAGAGGTAATGAAATTCTAGAGGTAATGAAATTCTACGTATTGGAAATGCTTGTAGCGATAACAATTGTGGTTGATATAAGAAAAGCTTATGCGACTCACTTTAATTGATTTGTATCAGTGTTCAATAAAGCGCTAGGCGCTAAGCGGGCGGTGTTCCAGTGCCTAGCGCCTAGAACGTCTAATCGGGATCTAGGCGGTTTAGACGTTTATAACATAAAATATTATATATAAAACATCTATATAAAACTAAAAATTATGAAATTATAAACAAAACTAGCTAAAATTTATTTATATTTATATTAAACAATATATGAATATTTATAACTATATATATTAATAAAACTCTAATTGAAATTGAAAAAATATATTAAACAAAATCTATGTAATTTTAAGCGGTCAAAGCGGTTATCTAGGCGTCGCATGAGAGTCTAGCACCTAGTCGGGACCTAGGCGACCGCCTAGACCGCTTTTTAGAACACTGATTTGTATTAGTCTTAACCGGTCAAGATTTGGGGGTCCAAACCAGGCTGCGGATATGTATATTGTCGTAATTAACACAAGTTGCTTCTTCGTCATATATATATATATATATATATATAAACTTTCTTTATTAAATGAAACTAGCTCTGAAATTTATTAAAGTATGGTTATAAAGTCATATAAAATTTAATTGCAGTTTTTGTGGAGAAGATATTAAGGGTGGCACCAAACGTGAAGAAACTGTATCTCCTTCTACGAGCATCAAATGGAAAATCTGCTACCCAGAGGTTTAACGACGAGGTTTGTTTCCACAGACTTAGGCTTTGAATGTCTGTGGTTGTTAGATAGGCTTGGTATTTGTGGTAAAAAAACTCTATTTAAGAACTCGTCGCTTAAAGTGTTTAGACACCCATCTTTCTTTTTCTTAACTAATTAAAATCCTATGAAAAAAACAACTAAAAACAAACACTAAAAACTCATATACATGTAATCATTGGTTTGGTTTATTCAACTTAGAATGCCAAATATTAAAAAAAAAAAAATGTATAAAAACAAAAAGCTCAACAACAAAACTGCATCCATGGATAACTTAGCTGTTATGTGTATATTTTATCTACATGTAAATCTTAAAACTGAAATATGAAGTGACTAGTGTATATATATATAATAATTTTTTCTAAAATCAGGAAATTTACCAAATATTACTAAAATAAACCTGTATATATTAGTAGTTTAATATATAAATTAAATAAAACATGTGTATTTTAATCAATTATCCCTTATATATTAAATTCGTTGATAAAATAATGACTAATATGTATATGATAGTGATAGTGTTATTCAAATATTTCCAAAGCTCATGTGGATTGATGATAATGGAAGTTTTAGAACTTTTGAGGTGTTTGAAATCAATGCAGATTTTGAGGAAAGATTTGTTCAAGGTGGTGAAGGAGAAGTATGGTCCCAATCTAAATCAACTTATATCAGAGAAAGTCACAATTATCGATGGAGACATTTGCCTTGAGGATTTAGGTCTTCACGACTTCGACTTGGCTCATGAGATGATCCACCAAGTTGATGCCATTGTTAATTTAGCTGCAACTACGAAGTTTGATGAAAGGTACCTATTGATCTTAAAAGTTTATGTTTTAATAAAATTATCCCATCGTACTGATTCTAATATCTTATTATTGATTTGAATCTGTAATATGAACTCAATTTCTAGTTATCACTAACAGTCCTAAAAAAAAAGTTATATAATTAGTAATTTTTTTTTCTCTGAAATATATATCGCCTAGCAATAATAAATTTTGATTTCCCGGAAAAAAAAATATGTTACCACAACATATTAGCGCCATCAACATTGTTCCGAGGGATATTTTTTACTAATTATAATTTTTAGTTACATTTTTATACTGTAAAATTAAAGGAATTTTAATTAATTTGTAGATACGATGTAGCTCTTGGGATCAACACATTGGGTGCTCTCAATGTCTTGAACTTTGCCAAGAGATGTGCAAAGGTTAAGATCCTTGTTCATGTATCAACAGGTATATTCAAAGTACTATGCTGTCAATGAGACTGAAATAACTTGTATTTATTAGATCGCAAGTGAAATATATTTACATACCAGAGTTCTTACATGTCAACCAGTCTTTGAATTGAACATAAACATCTAGTCTATCCGATTTCCTAATACCTATCTTGATTAGAAGGATCTCAATACGCACGTTTAATTACAATTTCATATTTTTAAGGTCGAGAAGGTTGCTTTAGAAGTATGAAACTACATATTAATACATTATTTTGGAGTTCCATACCTTTTTTTTTTGTGCGAGACTTTTATATCAAAAGATAATTAACAATTGAAAAGGACTATATATTAGGACCCCAATGTAAAGTAGCCTATAGGTTATCTCGATTTTGACATCTAAAACTACCAACATTAGAATAAAAGAAAAACTAACAACTCTCCATTATTTTTACAATCTATCGACATTGATCACTGTTTACACTAAATATATAACCTGAATTATTTAAGACGGGTTTTGTACTAGGTAGGTAACCCGATCATTTTCGTTTGAAAATAAATCTGGCTTACTATTAAGATGTCGGTGAGAAAGCTTCTTTCGTAATTAAATGCCACCAACTAACGAATTTTGTATCAAAGCTTACGTGTGCGGAGAAAAATCTGGCTTGATAATGGAAACACCGTACCGTATGGGTGAGACGTTGAATGGAACCACCGGTCTAGATATCAATCATGAGAAGAAATTCGTTCAGGAGAAACTTGACCAGCTCCGAGCCAGTGGAGCCTCTCCTGAAACCGTCACACAAGCCATGAAGGATCTCGGACTCAGGAGGTTCATATTCCTACTTATATATATATATATATATATATATATATCTTTTATGTTGCAAATAAAAATGTCAATTAGTGTTAAACTTTGAAAGAAGAATGGTTATGTTTTGAAATCAATGATAGGGCAAAGGTGTACGGATGGCCAAACACATATGTGTTCACCAAGGCAATGGGGGAGATGATGGTTGGGACAAAAAGGGAAAATCTATCACTTGTGTTGCTTCGTCCTTCAATTATTACCAGCACATTCAAAGAACCATTCCCTGGTTGGACTGAGGGCATCAGGTAAAATTATCAAACTCTCCTTTGCTAGAAAATATAGAAATGATATTGATAGTTTACTAGTCAAGGCAATGAAATAACTACTCTTCAATGTGCAGGACCATTGATAGTTTAGCTGTTGGATACGGCAAAGGCAAACTCACGTGCTTTCTTTGTGATCTTAATGCTATTTCCGATGTGGTACCTACTTTAACATTCATCTTAATCTACATTCGACATTCGACTTTAATATTTTTCATTTACTCATCTTCATTTGATATTTTGGACATGTACGATGGGATCAGCTGCCTGCGGATATGGTAGTAAATTCGATTCTAGTATCAATGGCCGCTCAAGCCGGTAAACAAGAAGAGATTATTTACCATGTGGGTTCTTCACTTAGGAATCCGATGAAAAATGCAAAATTTCCTGAATTAGCGTATCGGTATTTCTCAACCAACCCGTGGATCAACAAAGAAGGGAAGGTCGTTCGGGTCGGGAACATTGAGATTCTGAGTTCTATGCGTAGTTTCCATAGATACATGACCATACGTTACTTGATTTCATTGAAGGTAATAGTACTAACGATATATCTAGTGTTTTTTAGATCTATGAATAACCCATATATGGTTCCTAAATAACTATATGATTTATTTGGTTCATTTCAGGGACTTGAATTGGTAAACATGGTACTTTGCAAGTTGTTGGAGAAGGAATTTAAGTACTTCCATAGAAAAATAAATTTTATATACCGGCTTGTTGATCTCTATCAGCCTTACCTCTTTTTCTATGGAATGTAAGTAAAATTTTCAGTTTCTAATTTGGTTCCTTAATTGTTTGTATGGTTTAATATGGTTTGAGATTAAAATCATATTGTACTAATCAACCGGATTATGTATATATGCAGATTTGATGATACAAACACAGAAAAATTGCAAAAAATGGTATCGAAGACGGGAGTCGAAAGCGAGATGTTCTATTTCGATCCAGAGGTTATCGATTGGGACGACTATTTTTTGAATACACATGTTATTGGGCTGCTTAAGTATGTCTTCTAATAATTTTAATTTTAATTTTATAATCTTTATCTTATTGTATTACAACGAGTATACATTATGTGCACACTATAGTTCTCTTTGATCTGCTCATTCGACTATGTTTCTAAATTCGGCTATATAGACCTGGGCTGTTTTATCTCTATAATAAAATTATATATTAGATGTAATTCTCTTCAACGCCATGTATTTTTTAATCTATATTATTAATTGGGAATCACTAAATATTAAATAACCTTATGAAGGGTAAAATATTACAAAAAATGCCATTGGTTTTTAGTGTTTTTAAATAACTTCATTAAGGATACAATAGTAATCACAAAATTAATATATTTAAATAAAAAATTGTTTAATTCTTTTAAATAATTATTAATTTCCAAAAAAATAAAATAATTTTCTCTCTCTTATTAATTATAAACGAAAATTTGAAAGTAATTTTTAAAAAATTGTTAACCAATAGGAATTGAAAAACTAAGATTTGATATCCAACTAAGATTTTAATTCAAAAATAAAACAACATTTAATAGACTATTCTATATCAAAAATAAAAAGAAAAATAATATCATTTTAATTCAAAATTAAAAACACTATCGTTTAAAAGATTTATCAATGGAGGACTTTAAGATTAAATTTAAAATTTCGTAAGAAAACTAAATACAAATATTTTAAGATTCAGTTTTGTTATAATATTTTCACAAATTTTAAAATATAAAACAAAATTTTATTTCACAATTTCTAAAATACGATATTAGGTATTAACAACTCTTTATATTTATGATGAAATAATCTCAAATAATAATAAATTTAAAGTAATTATCATTATAGCCTTCGTTTAAAGCAAGTTTGATAAATATCTAACAATAGATTGTATATATTAATTTCTAAATTATTTTGCGTTTTATTTTTTGTTTTCCAACCGGATTTTCCTTAAATAAATCCCTAATATATTGCACACAGTTTTCAAATAATGTAAACTAATTATATATTTTGAATTCAAAACAAATTATGCAGCAATAGCATATCCCTTTTAGAGATGTATCTCAAATTTTTATTTTTAGTCCAAAAATCAAATTAATTATGATTAAACAATAAAAAGAAGAATATGCAAAATTTAGCTAAGGAAAGAAACATTAATAAATTTGTTAAAATATATTTGTAACTTTAGCAACATATATATTAATCTGCAAAACTCACAGTATGTATTGTATGGTATTTAAAAGTACGCAAACAAGAATTTGGAACATGATTTTAATGGAATGAAATGAAAATAGGAATTACGAGACGGGATGAGAGGGGAACATAAATTAAAAATCAAACTAAATACCCAATTGGTATGAGTTCAGGTTATGAGCACTATATAAAATAAATTTGTTTACATACATAACCATATACGTACGTTTTCAGTTACACATATTCTATTTATGCCGGATACTGGACTGTCATATTTTTATTTCACGTATACAAAACGGGTTATGGGACCAAGAATTTATGACAGATATAGGACGGGATATGTTTCCCGTTCTAAAATAGTTACGTCTAGCTAATATACATGAAATAACCAAACTCAAACCGAATCTATATCCTATTTAACACATGTAATCAAACTATTAGAAATGTTTTGATTAGTTTAGAAAATAAAAAAAGTAACATCATTTAACTTTTGCAACTAAATTATATCTTAGTTTTATCTTAAATATAATTTCGCACGTACGTGTAGGTCGAGATATTAAAATATAACTATGCACTAACGCATCTGAATTTCGTTTATTACTCTAATTTTATAATATTTGTACTATTATAAAGTTCACTAATACAACAAAATATTTTATATTTTTAAAATCTATAAAACAATTTCTATACAAATATCTCTACACGTACGTGTGAATCCAAATCTAATACACTAAAATATATATTATAAAACAACGAAATAATCTATATTGAATTAAAATTTGTTAGAACTTTTTAAAAAATATGAAACCCCGCACGTATGTGCGGGTCATGATCTAGTAGTATATAAAATCGGAAACAATTATTCCATCTATTTTAAAATACATTTCGTTGTTTTAAGATTTCCTTTTAGAGTTAATTGATCATATGTCCATGAAACAGTCCAATTACCAAATACCAAAGTAGCACCTTTAGTTTCAAAATGAACAAAATGACCTTTCTTTTACTACTCCTAGCTAGATTACAATTTTCTAGGTCTACCACTATTGTAAACACATCATATCAAAACATTGTGGCTTCTAAGAAGAATGGTAGGGAAACATTTTTAGCATTTGAGGATTTAGGCATTGCTGTGCCAAACAGTTTCCCACATCTCTAGCACGGACAAAACACTTAAGTAGAAACTCATAGTACAATCGAACACGAACGGATATATGTTCTTGACCTTCAAGCCGAGACAATCATACCAAAATCTTTTTGGTAGTAAGAGATTAATTTCAAGTAGTGAGGGCTATGACATAATATTGACCGTGGAGCTAAATTTCTTCAAAAACAGAGGAAAAAAAAAAAAGTGAGCGTTCGGATGCATAACGAACGATGCCATTTTCCGCCTCAATCTCATCGCCTTCTTCTCTGGCGCTTCTCTCTTCCCTAAAACGATCGCCTCTCTCCTTCTTCATCTTCTCTCCCAAAACCCTAATCTTCACCAGAACCAGGATCTCTGATTTCCCTTATCCCCTTCTTGCTTCCCGGCGATCCCGCGATTTCATCAACGTATATATATTCGATTTTCTGTTCCTCTACTTGTACACAAGAGCTTCAATTTCTCAACTTTTTTATTGGGTTTCATTAGGGAAGGGATGATTTCGCCGACGATACGAGGAGCTGGAACCGGAAGATCAAACCGGAGTATGGGTTCGATGAGGATTACGATGGAGAAGAAGACGAAGATGATCACGAGGAAGAAGATAGAAGCTTGGATCTGTTACTTAGATTTGTTGAGAACGTTTTCAGAAAGATTTCGAAGAGAGCGAGGAAAGCTGTCCGATCAATTTTGCCTGTTTCGATCTCTACGAAGCTCGTAAGTCTCGAGCTGATTCTTCGATTACATTGATGAATGATAATCCTTTCGAGTATTTAATCAAATCTATAATCTTAAAAGAGACTTACTTTTGGTTCAATTTAGGTGGGTTTTTCAGTGAATGGAGTACTAATTCTTGCATTTTTGTGGATCTTGAAGGCTTTCCTCGAGGTAATTACTATGAAGTCCACTGAATTGTATAATTGTAAAGAATTGTTATTAGCTGTTGTTAAAAGAATTGAACTTGGAACAATGTCCGTGTTATTCGATTATCACAGCATGTTTTAGATTATCGTTTAGTTCTTTCGGAAGCTAACAAGGAGTGGTTTGTTTTGTTGCCCTTTGGTTGCTATATCGTCGTTTTTGGATTCACTGACTTTGGCAGGATTCTGTATCTACCATAAATTTGAATAGAGAGGGTAGCATCAAGCTTACAACTTTGTTGATGAGTTGCATTGAATCCAGTTTCAGGGATTTTCTTTAAGTCATACATTCTGTTATGTTCTTCTCATCCATAGTAAATGAATGGATCTTACTTAATTCATTAGTTGACTTGCCCTGAAGTTTTTGAATACTTGAGCTAATGTTCATATTCTTCAATGTTTAGCCAACTTTATGTCATTGAAAGGGGCAATGCTCTGTGTTACTTACTGAACAGCGTGGTAGCATTTTTTTCGGTTTGGTTTGGCTTTTAATGTCATTTCCATGGTGGAACGCAGGTAGCTTGCACACTTGGAACTATTGTATTTACGAGCATTCTACTTATACGTGGACTTTGGGCCGGTGTAGCATACATGCAAGAGAGCCGCAACAATAGGATCAATGAACTCGCTGATGACCCTCGTGCATGGAACGGGGTGCAACCAGTTTCCTGATGAATTCGCTTTACACTTGTAGAAATCAGAATTTCTGACTTTTGGGAGCCATAATGGGGTTTAGGTTCTTCCAAGGCAATAAAACCACAGCTGAGTTCAGAGTCAGAAAGCAGTTACAGGGGATGTACATTGGCAGCGTCTGATGATTTAGTAAGTAAAAAAGTGTAATATTTGTAGCATTCACAAAGTCAGCTATGGAAGCTGGTGTGTTGCTCAACTAAGTCGTCGCCAATGGTGACCATGTTTTATTAGTTTCTAAATAAATGAAACCAAATATATAGAACATACCATTTTCCTTGTAGTCTTACCAAAATTAGTAGACTTCAATTTCTTCACCCCTCTCCTTCTATTATCTGCTCTCGAATAGTGATTCAACAAAGAGAAAGCAATTCTTGACTTGCTCCAATCAACACCAAGTCAAAGGTTGCCGCCAGAACAGTCCCATAGTGGCCGATTCAACAATATCAAAGTTTGGTGGATGATGTACAATACTTCACTTGCACTTGTTCGGAGATCTCATGTGTTGCAGTTCCATGATCCACGAGAAGCAGAGTTCAATGCCTTAAAGCTACTATTTTAAAAATCCGAATTAAGAACTTGAATTCTGAAATCTACATAATGATGATGTGAAAACAAGTTGAATTAGTGGAATCTCTAACGACTAATTCAGAATCCAAAATTTGGTTAGTTTTCATATATCATTATGTAAATTTAGTATGAAAACAACAAAACTAAAAAAACAAACACTAGAGAAAAAAACCTTTCAAAATATGAAAAAAATATCAAAATTTTAAAACTATTTAAAAAATTCGAGTTAAAAATTTGGATACTAAAATCTACATAAAGATGATTTGAAAACAATTTGAATATTTAGAATCGCTAACGACTAATGTTGGATCCAAACTCCGGTTAGTTTTCATATCTTTGTTATGTAAATTTAGTATCAAAATAATAAAATTAAAAAAAAAATAATAACCTCTAAAAATCCGGAAAAAATACCAAATTTTTAAAAGCTATTTTTAAAATTTGAATTAAAAACTTAGATATAAAATCTACATAAAGATGAGATGAAAGCAAGTTGAATATTTAGAATCGCTAACGACTAATGCTGGATCCAAAATTCGGTTAGTTTTCATATAATCGTTATGTAAATTTAGTATCAAGACAATAAAAATAAAAATAATATAAACAAAAAACCTCTAAAAATCCGAATAAAAAAATATCAAAAATTTTAAAGCTATTTTTAAAACTCGAATTCAAAACTTGGATACAAAAATCCACATAAAAATGATATGAAAACAAGTTGAATATATGGAATCGCTAACGACTAATGCTGGATCCAAAATCCGATTAATTTTCATTTCATCCTTATGTAAATTTATTATCAAAACAAGAAAAAAAAAAACCAAAAAATTAAAAAAAATCTTTAAAAATCCGAATAAAAAATAACAAAATTTTAAAACTATTTTTAAAACTCAAATTAAAAACTTGGATACTAAAATCCAAATAAAGATGATATGAAAACAAATTGAATATGTGGAATCTCTAACGACTAATGCTGGATCCAAAATCCTGTTAGTTTTCATATCATCGATACGTACTGTAGATTGAAAATCCATAATAATTTTTTTTTTTTAAGAAAACCCATTCTTAATGGAAAAAAAAAACTGGGATAGAAAATAGACCTCAATTTGTTCATGGGCTTGTGAGTATGATATGGGCTGAAAATCCTTTTGCTTTTCGTTGGGCTGAAGATGAGATTGCAGTCCTCCACCACCATGTCCGTGAGTCACGGACTGATAAACGCAAAAGCTTCCGATCATCCGATGAACCAGAGCGTGTTTGTGACTGAGAAACGCAAAAGATTCCGATGAACTGTGGCATTGAAGAGAGTGTAAACAAAGTCCGACGTCCTTTGAAGTCAAACAACAGTAGAAAACTTCCGACGTCGGAGACTGAGAGAAGATATCGAGAGACAAAGGGAGAAGAAGAATCAGAGCATCATCAGAGACGAAATAAAATCAGGAATCGAAGAAGAGAAAGGTGAAAAATCAGAGCAATTGCGTATGTAATTTCATCTCTCTCACTTTATAATTCTCTCTATGTTTGTTTCTCTGAAACCAAAACGATTACACATAGAGAAGAGAAGGCTCGAGACTCTCTTTATTTATAAATTGTGTTTGGGATTCAAAGTTTCCTTCTTTTTTTTTAACTCTTCTTTGTTGTTTCCTTTTTTTTTAAACTCTTCTTTGTTGTTTCCTTTTTTTTTCACTTAGAAAGCATAGAGCAATAAGAGTCTCGCACGTGCTCTCATTAGCCAAGATTCAAGCGAAAGAGAACAAGTAGAAGATGATAATTCTGTTCAGGATTTGGATATTGAGGCTATGAAGATTGAGATGGAATCAACCAAGGAGAGTCTTGCACGTGCTCATGAAGGCTGTTACAAGAGATGACTAGCAAGAAAGCAATGGATGATATTTTTGGCATTAGCTTTGAAACATGTAGCGACTGATTGTGTAGCCAAACGATAGAGCAGCCTGTGTGGAAAGAAGCTGAATTGCTCAAGAATTAGGATTGAAGCAGGTGAATCACTTTCTGCTGTGGATGGGAAAGAATCTGTGTTCATTGACTAGTATAAAAGAGTGGAGAAAATGAAAACAATAGATTACTTGAAGCTCTTGTCACTGATGAGAATCTGAGCAAGAATGTTAAAGAAGAGAGTTATCAAGTTGTGAAAGATGCATGCCTTGTTCAATAAAGAAGAGGAATTGCAGTTTAATTTGAGGGAGATGGAAAGAGCGAAGGCTAATGACAATGTTTAGAAGTTTAACAAGTTATATTGTCTGAAATATAGAAGAGAGGCACAAAAGCTTAAGTAGAAAAGAGTATACAAGTTGTTGAGAAGAAGATTGAGGAGAAACAGAACATAGCAAGAAGGAGAAGAAAGAGCAGACACATTATAAAGAAGATGATTCGGAAAACTTGTAGTTTCAGTATCATGAAGCTCGCTCATAACAATCACACAACCAAAACCACACGCACAATAAATAACACAGTAGAGGAAGAGACAAAAGCCACAGCCACAAGTCTCCGGAGCCCTGAAGAGAATTGTTTTGATCGCTTTTTGTGTATTGTGATTGCATTTGAATTACCCCCATTGTTGTGTGTTTGTTCTATAATTGCGGGAAACTTTTTTTTTTTTTTTTTTATCTTTCTTAAACTAAAATTGGCATTATGGTCGGTCCGGTTGCAACGATTCGGTATGTTTTGGGGAATATTACAAAATCTACCACATTTCAACAAGTGGCATTCAAAATCTACCACAATTTCAAAAAACTTTCAAAATCTACCATATTCCAATAGCACATGTGGAATGCTGGACCAAAATACCTCTGATTGGGACAGAGTCTGTGTCAGAGACAGACTTGGGACAGAGTCTGTGTCAGAGACAAGACAGTTTCGTTTGGTGCTTCCAAAGAAGGAGCAGGTCTGCAATAAATGCTGCACAGTTATTTAAATAATATATTATATCAGGGACAAATTCAGATTGAATGGGTGATATAATTAGATCATGGACAAATTCAGATTGAATATGTGATATAATTAGTTCGAGGACAAGTTCAGATCGAATGGGTAATAGAATTAGATCGGGGACAAGTTCATATCGAATGAATAATAGAATTAGTTCGGGGACAAGTTCATTTCGAATGAGTACAAGTTCAGATCGAATGGGTAATAGAATTAGATCGGGGACAAGTTCATATCGAATGAGTAATAGAATTAGATCACGCTCAAGATTGAATGGGTGATATAATTAGATGAGTACAAGTTCAGATCGAATGGGCAATAGAATTAGATCGGGGACAAGTTCATATCGAATGAGTAATAGAATTAGATTGGGGACAAGTTCATATCGAATGAGTAATATAATTAGATCGGAGACAAGTTCAGATAGAATGGGTAATAGAATTAGATCGGGGACAAGTCAAAAGGAATGAGTAATATAATTAAATCAAAAATTGAGCGTGATGATGTTTATCATCCAATTTTCTTGACTGTCCATCGTCAGATGGTGTAGTTTTGTCCGCCAGAGATCTGGATTTACTCGGGGACAACTGGATTTTTTTTGTTATTTTGCAATAGAAGAAAAAAAAAATTCAATAATCTGGGTAGGTGAAGACAATAATGCTCAACTAATGAGAACAAATCTAAATAAAATTCGAAACCCTTAAATGAGAACAATTAGTGGACAAGATGTGAGATTCATGATAATAGAGCAAGATAATAAAATCGGGGACAAGATCTGGACGTAACATAGAATTTCCAATCGGGGACAAGATCTGGAGACAGAAACGAAAGCGTTTATTATGAGACAAGATCTGAAGAAGAAAGAGAAAGGGAAAGTGAGAGAGAGACGAAAGTGTCCGCCAGAGATCTGGATTTACTCGGGGACAACTGGATTTTTTGTTATTCTGCAAATAGAAGGAAAAAAAATTCAATAATCCGGGTAGGTGAAGACAATAATGCTCAACTAATCTATGGACCAAAATAGATGGTAAAAAATCTAAATAAAATTCGAAATCCTTAAATGAGAACAATTGGTGGACAAGATGTGGGATTCATGATAATAGAGCAAGATGATGAAATCGGGAACAAGATCTAGATGCAACAGAGAATTTCCAGTTGGGGACAAGATCTGGAGACAAAAACGAAAGCGTTTATTATGAGACAAGATCTGAATAAGAAAGAGACATGGAAAGGGAAAGTGAGAGAGACGAAAACTTTTCGTTTTCTCTCAAGGGAATAATAATGTGGGGTTAAAGCGCACAGATTTCAAGAGAGGAGAGATTAATAGGGAAGGAAAAAAGTGCAGGTTGTCAAGTCGTGAAAACTGTCATCAACTGTGAGGGCAAAATTGTCAATCTACAGTAAAATGTGGTATGAGTTGAAAGATGAAGAGAAATGTGGTAGATTTTGAAAAAAATTAGAAAAATGTGGTAGATTTTGTAGTTTTTCCTATGTTTTGGTATTTAGATTTCTCTGATTAGGAGATGAAAAACGAATTATTTAGTTTCTCGTTAGTAGGCCTTACTCGGCCCAATAACAAAAATTGTATAAATCTGATTCGCCTAAACATTGTTTATTTTTGTCTAATCCCTCAAAATTAAAATAAACCAAATTAAGTCTATTGGTCAAGAAAATTTAGGTGTGTATAATGCGGGTTAATTGAAATAAACCGATCCCATCCCAAACCAAACCAAACCAATAAAATCTTCTTTATTTTTTTGTTCACAAATCAACCTTTCTTTCTCAAACATTTTTTTTTCCTTCAAGGTAAAAAGGTTCTCTATTTCCTTCACCGCTACAGTATGTCAACCTTCATGCAAGGCCTACCCATCACTGTTTTAGATTTTATGCTTTAGATTGGATGTACGATAATCTTTAGGTTTTATATTTGGGTTATCGACTTATGGTTGTATAGTTAGGAACTTAGGATACAATTTGCTTAGTTGTAATATTGTACTCTATGAAAAATACAAACAAGTCACGGACTTTCATAAGTTTATTGGTTTTGTATAATAATAAAACGAGGAATTTATAAACGATTGTTTTTCGGTTTTGCTTTAAAATGTTTGGTATAGATTCGGCTTGATTTATATGCCAGCTCATAAGACTAAATCTTTGGCTTCTATTGGATTTGTTGTTAGCTTTCTAAACTATATTTTAATCGTTATACTCCTAGCGGGTCGACTGTGGGCTTAGAATTAAATTAAGTCACTAGCTATATTGCAATACTTGTTCTTTCTTTCTTCTTTTCTTTCTTTATGTTAACTCAGGTAGAAGAGAAGTTTATAAGGTAGATGTTAAAAGCAGATATGTTCTAATGCACTTACAAATTACGATACATTGGCATATATTTTTCATCTAAAAAAAAAACAACTAAAACACCCACAAAAGCCTAAAAGTCGACAATAATGCCAAAAGATTAGTGGGTGTATGAAATTCCACTAAGATGCATTTTGAAGTCTGTGTTCGTATGTACCTTTTTATTCCCACTTAGTGGTACACATATATATACACAGAGACACAATGCACACTATCTCAGTCAATGGCGGGGCCAGAAAAATGAGTTATGGTTTTTTTTTATTTTGTGAATATTAATTTTATTAGAAAATATCAATGCAAATATTCATTTTTATAACATTTTCTAAAAATTGTAACTGAGCGTATGATTTATCTTTAAGATGAATATTTTTTTTTTGGTAAACATCTTTGTGAATATTTGTAATGACATCTTTAATTTTTTTGGCTACAAATATTTATTTTAATGACATTTTTGGAGAATTTTATTATCGACATTTAGGGATTGATTTTTTTTTAATCAACTTATTCCGAAAAATATTATTTTTTAATTAAGTAATTAAGCAACAAAATCAATTAAAATTTCGTTAAAGCCCAACAGTTTGTCAAAAATGCCCAACGATAATGTTAATATGCTAAACAGTAAAGAAAATTAGTAGCAAATTTATATTTTAAACTTGTTTTGTGTTAAATATTATTAAACTGCAAACTTTATAATATTAAATATTAATCTTTAAACTACAGTTATGGATTTGAGAGGGGTCAATAAAATTTGTTAGAGGTGTCAATAACTACTTGGACATGTGTTAAATAATTATTTTAACAAAAGTTAAACTAAAAATCATAATTTCATGGGTGTCACATGATCCCTATGATTCTTCATTGCCTCCGCCACTGATCTCAGTGTATATATACTACTTATATATACCGAGGGATGTACAAAGTTTTTGTCTTCAATAAACTATATATCTCCAGAAAATAAAATTTCTAAAAGAAATTCAGTTAAAGAAATATGCTCGTCAACTTGTGAGAATTTACAGAAATTTATGTCGCCTACTTATTATGTTCGCTCTTTTAGGACTTAGAATTTCAAATATGACTCTTTGCAAATGATTTAAAACAAGAATTAGTAAAAAAAGAAAAAAAAAAACAAATCCGATTCATAGTTTTCTTACACCTTGGATGAATCTTATATATAACATGTAAAAACATAAATCATTTTTCACATATGTAGCACATTTGAATCTAAATCCGTTAGGTGAAAAAAAACTCCTCTAGCGAATAAGGCTAATTGCATGCACTTGGATAATTTCCATGTGACGTTGTCATATATATTCTTACAAAAGGCGTCCTTTTTTTTTTTTTCATCTTGACGTATACAAATATTCCATTCACCCAAATTAGAGAAGTAGACTCAGCTTATATCGAAGTCAACTGTCAGGTGCAGAATAAAAGCATATGCATTACTTTTTAAGTAACGATCAATCGCATATATATTTGACGGCACATTATATATATTCTCGTAAACATGAACATTTATGTCCGACAAGGGATAAGTCAACACGGTATATGATTCTACAATTAGTTAATCGTCAGCACTTGATAAGTCTATATATGTCAGTGCATATATATCTATAACATCAAGGATCGTGTTCTATCTGCACCACTATGCAGATGAATTCTGAATCACATGTTTTACATCTCAATTGGAATGTTATTTTTTTACTCAATTACTAAACACAAAATGTCTAGTAAAAATTAGGTCAAACAACATATACGAAGTTGTATTTTAGTAATTTGAATAAAAAAATAAATGGTGACCGGTTTATCAAATTAGAGCAAAATATTAGTTGTAACACACTAGAGTTATATATTTAGTGTTTTGCAAAATAATGATGATGTACTTAAAAGTACTAGTCTTTATTAGTTGATCAATGAAAGTTTGTTCGTTATATACACTTACACTATATACACAATTAATCATTTCCAAGTAAATTAAAACATGAAACGTATACTATAATTATATTGTGAATGATATTGATAGCTAAATTACATTAGAAAGATTTAAAACGTGGAAAAGGTTTACTACTCATGATTATAGTAAATAAATATTTTAATTATATATATGTACTAGTTTGGTATTTTTAATCTACCTAAAGCTAAAGGAAGATTCTGACAGAAACGAGAGACTCTGCTGCCAAACAAAAGAAGCATATTCCCTTGCATGTTGTTCATCGTTAACATATTCCTATAAAGTAAATTGCATTTTATCAATAATTTATTATATTTGTTATAGTATATAATATAAGTTGGAAATCAGTAGATTAACCTCTACTTTTATATAGTTTTTAATTGGATGTGATCTAAAGACCTGATCCACTAGAAAAGATCTAATTAAAGCTATCTGTTAAGACATTTTGCAACATTTGTTTTTCCATTTCATAAAATATTAGTTGTTTTCTGTTAACTTTTGTGTCTAACAATAGATAAATCGACATACGAAATTTTTTTTGAAAATAATTATAGTAGTGGGCACGTAAGACTACTATCAAATTTGCATGCGTGTACGAGCGATCATAGATTTAGAAACAGACAAGCTTATCCAAATCAATTGTCTTAATTAGAAGATCAAAGAATTAGAAAGCTCGTCAAATCGAGGACCCGGCCCTAGAGCAACCAAGTGAGTGTCGTTGATATATCACCTTTGCTTACGCATATATTAATTAATAAACACTTAAAAAAATTTTGGTAAACATCTACAAAGGTTAATTTTCGATTAGGAAAAAGATAATCTTAAAGGTGCTCACGCAGTATTACAAGTAGAAAATCATAATCAAATTATATTGATTAGATAGGTCTTAATAAGACGCTGGGGCCGGTCGTGAGCCATCATCATGGAACCGGTGTCGTATATCGGCAGGGCGGCCCTGAAATTTTGGGGGTTTAAAAAAATTTAAGGGTTTTATAGTAGTTTCTAAAATTGGGGGCCATTTTATAAAAATAAAATAATTTGGGGGCCTATTTTGTAAAGAAGAAATGTCTAGAATTTTGGGGGCCCAAAACAATTGTTTCACCTTGCTGTGCTCAGAGACGGCCCTGTATATCGGTATATGAAGAAGGATGACACTTAATTACGGTGAAATTTGCCAAATCTACCACTTTCTCAAGTTTTTCCTACAAAAATACCATATTTTAAAAAACTTTTCCTCCATACCACTTTGTAAAATTAGAAATGACCATTTACTCCTTATTTTCTCCACAAACACACACAAATTTCCATTTTCTCCACAAACACACACACAAATATCTTCTCTTCTTCTCTTTTTTTATCGTTTCATGCTCTCTCTCTCTTCCTCTCTCTCTTTATCCTCTTCCTTTCTCTCTTTCTCTTTTTTCTTTCCTTTCTCTGTTTAGATCTAAGATTTGTTTGAAGTTAATTAGATCTATTTCCATCTCCACCATCGTCTTCTTCTCTTCTATATCACTATTGTGGATCAAAAAATTCAGATCTATAAATTTTGATATCCTCAAGAATAGATCTTTTAGTTTTCCTATCTAAATCAAGTTCATTCTCCCATCTAAATTGACGATTCACTGGTTTTAATTTTGTTTTTAATTGGTTATTCAATTTCGATATTATGCATATTAAATGTTTGTTGTCTACGAGAGAAAAAAGAAGACAAAGATGTCTACTAGAAAACTGAAGACGAAGAAAAAGATGTCTACGAGGAAACTGAAGATGTATATTGTCCATTATTCTTATATCAATCAACATATATTGTCTACTATTATTATATCAATCAACATATAGTTCTAATACTTCGTCATTTTGGCCAGACAGAGAAGAAGATGTTTATGAGGAAACCAAAGATGTTGTGGACAATATCATTGATCTGAATCTGAAATGTTGTCTACTTAAGTAATAGACTAATAGAAATCTGATTACATTTTTTTGTTCATGCTTTTATTACTTTAAAAATATTGTCCATTTACCAGATTAAAAATTTCAAGCAAACGTTATCGACGATTATTGGTCCAAGATGTATATATATGGTTTTTTTTGTCCATGCGAAGCAGATACTACAGACTTATTTGTATTTATTTCATGATATATATATATATATATATATATATACTTATAATTTTTAGTTTGGTGGACAAATTTAGACATGTATATTTGGTTGTTGTCCATATATGTGTGTGATATCATCTTTGACGAAACTATTTCGATGAATTGATAATGTTGGACAAAAAATATTAAAATAAAGAAAAAGAAGAGAATAAAAATATGTCTTGCTTCCTATTAATATAAGGGTATTTTGGTCTCTTCATGTCATCTCTACCACAAGAAAGTGGTAGTTTTGAAGAGTTTACACGGGAAAACGGTCTTTTTCAATCTCAACTATTTGTGTGGCGGGTTTTTCCAACCCAAACTATGACCTCCAGTCGATTTAAACCCAAACCTAAAAATAATTCAAAATCGAAACCTGAACTAATGC